>NC_091288.1:112299181-112654181 GCF_032444005.1 Ranitomeya imitator | reverse complement strand
GCAGTGGGACACGTCTGGCACTGCCGGATCTGAGTCCATGGTGGCGTATTGTGTTACTTATGGTAGGCCTTGTTACATTGGTCCCAGCTCTCTGCAGTTCATTCACTAGGTCCCCCCGCGTGGTTCTGGGATTTTTGCTCACCGTTCTTGTGATCATTCTGACCCCACCGGGTGGGATTTTGCGTGGAGCCCCAGATCGAGGGAGATTATCAGTGGTCTTGTATGTCTTCCATTTTCTAATTATTGCTCCCACTGCTGATTTCTTCACTCCAAGCTGGTTGGCTATTGCAGATTCAGTCTTCCCAGCCTGGTGCAGGGCTACAATTTTGTTTCTGGTGTCCTTTGACAGCTCTTTGGTCTTCACCATAGTGGAGTTTGGAGTCAGACTGTTTGAGGGTGTGCACAGGTGTCTTTTTATACTGATAACAAGTTTAAACAGGTGCCATTACTACAGGTAATGAGTGGAGGAAAGAGGAGACTCTTAAAGAAGAAGTTACAGGTCTGTGAGAGCCAGAAATCTTGATTGTTTGTTTCTGACCAAATACTTATTTTCCACCATAATATGCAAATAAAATGATAAAAAAAACAGACAATGTGATTTTCTGGATTTTTTTTTCTCAGTTTGTCTCCCATAGTTGAGGTGTACCTATGATGTAAATTACAGACGCCTCTCGTCTTTTTAAGTGGTGGAACTTGCACTATTGCTGACTGACTAAATACTTTTTTGCCCCACTGTACATTTTTTGCAAAAAACGTATCAACCAAATACCCTGTTTTTTACATCTTTTACTAGCACTTGCGGATTACTGCAACATTTTTTCAAACTGAGTGTTTTTGGTTTTACTATTCTCTTTTGTGTCTTCAGGTTTCTTGGTGGTGTGAGAACATGATCATACAGACTTGTTCACTGTGCAAGTAGCCCATGTGTTCCTGTTTCCATAATTGTTCTCTTGTGTCTACAAGACTGGGGAGTTCCACCACTCCTCTTGGGCTATCTGCACAAAAGCTGTTCTACCCTGTATGCACACATGGATTTTTCCTTTCTGAACCCTGTTCACACAGGTTATATACAGATGATCAGGTTTTTAAATACATCAGATAGGGATTGCATACATTAGTTAGGACTGCTCTGATAAGGGTATACCGTGAAGATTGGTAGAGCAGCTTAGTATACATTTTTTGCAAAAAACGTATCAACCAAATACCCTGTTTTTTACATCTTTTACTAGCACTTGCAGATTACTGCAACATTTTTTCAAACTGAGTGTTTTTGGTTTTACTATTCTCTTTTGTGTCTTCAGGTTTCTTGGTGGTGTGAGAACATGATCATACAGACTTGTTCACTGTGCAAGTAGCCCATGTGTTCCTGTTTCCATAATTGTTCTCTTGTGTCTACAAGACTGGGGAGTTCCACCACTCTTCTTGGGCTATCTGCACAAAAGCTGTTCTACCCTGTATGCACACATGGATTTTTCCTCTCTGAACCCTGTTCACACAGGTTATATACAGATGATCAGGTTTTTAAATACATCAGATAGGGATTGCATACATTAGTTAGGACTGCTCTGATAAGGGTATACCGTGAAGATTGGTAGAGCAGCTTAGTATACATTTTTTGCAAAAAACGTATCAACCAAATACCCTGT
Organism: Ranitomeya imitator; assembly: GCF_032444005.1. Classification (NCBI taxonomy): domain Eukaryota; kingdom Metazoa; phylum Chordata; class Amphibia; order Anura; family Dendrobatidae; genus Ranitomeya; species Ranitomeya imitator. Next base: position 112,652,535 of record NC_091288.1, on the reverse strand, counting down.
TTTTTACATCTTTTACTAGCACTTGCGGATTACTGCAACATTTTTTCAAACTGAGTGTTTTTGGTTTTACTATTCTCTTTTGTGTCTTCAGGTTTCTTGGTGGTGTGAGAACATGATCATACAGACTTGTTCACTGTGCAAGTAGCCCATGTGTTCCTGTTTCCATAATTGTTCTCTTGTGTCTACAAGACTGGGGAGTTCCACCACTCCTCTTGGGCTATCTGCACAAAAGCTGTTCTACCCTGTATGCACACATGGATTTTTCCTCTCTGAACCCTGTTCACACAGGTTATATACAGATGATCAGGTTTTTAAATACATCAGATAGGGATTGCATACATTAGTTAGGACTGCTCTGATAAGGGTATACCGTGAAGATTGGTAGAGCAGCTTAGTATACATTTTTGGCAAAAAACGTATCAACCAAATACCCTGTTTTTTACATCTTTTACTAGCACTTGCGGATTACTGCAACATTTTTTCAAACTGAGTGTTTTTGGTTTTACTATTCTCTTTTGTGTCTTCAGGTTTCTTGGTGGTGTGAGAACATGATCATACAGACTTGTTCACTGTGCAAGTAGCCCATGTGTTCCTGTTTCCATAATTGTTCTCTTGTGTCTACAAGACTGGGGAGTTCCACCACTCCTCTTGGGCTATCTGCACAAAAGCTGTTCTACCCTGTATGCACACATGGATTTTTCCTCTCTGAACCCTGTTCACACAGGTTATATACAGATGATCAGGTTTTTAAATACATCAGATAGGGATTGCATACATTAGTTAGGACTGCTCTGATAAGGGTATACCGTGAAGATTGGTAGAGCAGCTTAGTATACATTTTTTGCAAAAAACGTATCAACCAAATACCCTGTTTTTTACATCTTTTACTAGCACTTGCGGATTACTGCAACATTTTTTCAAACTGAGTGTTTTTGGTTTTACTATTCTCTTTTGTGTCTTCAGGTTTCTTGGTGGTGTGAGAACATGATCATACAGACTTGTTCACTGTGCAAGTAGCCCATGTGTTCCTGTTTCCATAATTGTTCTCTTGTGTCTACAAGACTGGGGAGTTCCACCACTCCTCTTGGGCTATCTGCACAAAAGCTGTTCTACCCTGTATGCACACATGGATTTTTCCTCTCTGAACCCTGTTCACACAGGTTATATACAGATGATCAGGTTTTTAAATACATCAGATAGGGATTGCATACATTAGTTAGGACTGCTCTGATAAGGGTATACCGTGAAGATTGGTAGAGCAGCTTAGTATACATTTTTTGCAAAAAACGTATCAACCAAATACCCTGTTTTTTACATCTTTTACTAGCACTTGCGGATTACTGCAACATTTTTTCAAACTGAGTGTTTTTGGTTTTACTATTCTCTTTTGTGTCTTCAGGTTTCTTGGTGGTGTGAGAACATGATCATACAGACTTGTTCACTGTGCAAGTAGCCCATGTGTTCCTGTTTCCATAATTGTTCTCTTGTGTCTACAAGACTGGGGAGTTCCACCACTCCTCTTGGGCTATCTGCACAAAAGCTGTTCTACCCTGTATGCACACATGGATTTTTCCTCTCTGAACCCTGTTCACACAGGTTATATACAGATGATCAGGTTTTTAAATACATCAGATAGCGATTGCATACATTAGTTAGGACTGCTCTGATAAGGGTATACCGTGAAGATTGGTAGAGCAGCTTAGTATACATTTTTTGCAAAAAACGTATCAACCAAATACCCTGTTTTTTACATCTTTTACTAGCACTTGCGGATTACTGCAACATTTTTTCAAACTGAGTGTTTTTGGTTTTACTATTCTCTTTTGTGTCTTCAGGTTTCTTGGTGGTGTGAGAACATGATCATACAGACTTGTTCACTGTGCAAGTAGCCCATGTGTTCCTGTTTCCATAATTGTTCTCTTGTGTCTACAAGACTGGGGAGTTCCACCACTCCTCTTGGGCTATCTGCACAAAAGCTGTTCTACCCTGTATGCACACATGGATTTTTCCTCTCTGAACCCTGTTCACACAGGTTATATACAGATGATCAAGTTTTTAAATACATCAGATAGGGATTGCATACATTAGTTAGGACTGCTCTGATAAGGGTATACCGTGAAGATTGGTAGAGCAGCTTAGTATACATTTTTGGCAAAAAACGTATCAACCAAATACCCTGTTTTTTACATCTTCTACTAGCACTTGCGGATTACTGCAACATTTTTTCAAACTGAGTGTTTTTGGTTTTACTATTCTCTTTTGTGTCTTCAGGTTTCTTGGTGGTGTGAGAACATGATCATACAGACTTGTTCACTGTGCAAGTAGCCCATGTGTTCCTGTTTCCATAATTGTTCTCTTGTGTCTACAAGACTGGGGAGTTCCACCACTCCTCTTGGGCTATCTGCACAAAAGCTGTTCTACCCTGTATGCACACATGGATTTTTCCTCTCTGAACCCTGTTCACACAGGTTATATACAGATGATCAGGTTTTTAAATACATCAGATAGGGATTGCATACATTAGTTAGGACTGCTCTGATAAGGGTATACCGTGAAGATTGGTAGAGCAGCTTAGTATACATTTTTTGCAAAAAACGTATCAACCAAATACCCTGTTTTTTACATCTTTTACTAGCACTTGCGGATTACTGCAACATTTTTTCAAACTGAGTGTTTTTGGTTTTACTATTCTCTTTTGTGTCTTCAGGTTTCTTGGTGGTGTGAGAACATGATCATACAGACTTGTTCACTGTGCAAGTAGCCCATGTGTTCCTGTTTCCATAATTGTTCTCTTGTGTCTACAAGACTGGGGAGTTCCACCACTCCTCTTGGGCTATCTGCACAAAAGCTGTTCTACCCTGTATGCACACATGGATTTTTCCTCTCTGAACCCTGTTCACACAGGTTATATACAGATGATCAGGTTTTTAAATACATCAGATAGGGATTGCATACATTAGTTAGGACTGCTCTGATAAGGGTATACCGTGAAGATTGGTAGAGCAGCTTAGTATACATTTTTTGCAAAAAACGTATCAACCAAATACCCTGTTTTTTACATCTTTTACTAGCACTTGCGGATTACTGCAACATTTTTTCAAACTGAGTGTTTTTGGTTTTACTATTCTCTTTTGTGTCTTCAGGTTTCTTGATGGTGTGAGAACATGATCATACAGACTTGTTCACTGTGCAAGTAGCCCATGTGTTCCTGTTTCCATAATTGTTCTCTTGTGTCTACAAGACTGGGGAGTTCCACCACTCCTCTTGGGCTATCTGCACAAAAGCTGTTCTACCCTGTATGCACACACGGATTTTTCCTCTCTGAACCCTGTTCACACAGGTTATATACAGATGATCAGGTTTTTAAATACATCAGATAGCGATTGCATACATTAGTTAGGACTGCTCTGATAAGGGTATACCGTGAAGATTGGTAGAGCAGCTTAGTATACATTTTTTGCAAAAAACGTATCAACCAAATACCCTGTTTTTTACATCTTTTACTAGCACTTGCGGATTACTGCAACATTTTTTCAAACTGAGTGTTTTTGGTTTTACTATTCTCTTTTGTGTCTTCAGGTTTCTTGGTGGTGTGAGAACATGATCATACAGACTTGTTCACTGTGCAAGTAGCCCATGTGTTCCTGTTTCCATAATTGTTCTCTTGTGTCTACAAGACTGGGGAGTTCCACCACTCCTCTTGGGCTATCTGCACAAAAGCTGTTCTACCCTGTATGCACACATGGATTTTTCCTCTCTGAACCCTGTTCACACAGGTTATATACAGATGATCAGGTTTTTAAATACATCAGATAGGGATTGCATACATTAGTTAGGACTGCTCTGATAAGGGTATACCGTGAAGATTGGTAGAGCAGCTTAGTATACATTTTTGGCAAAAAACGTATCAACCAAATACCCTGTTTTTTACATCTTTTACTAGCACTTGCGGATTACTGCAACATTTTTTCAAACTGAGTGTTTTTGGTTTTACTATTCTCTTTTGTGTCTTCAGGTTTCTTGGTGGTGTGAGAACATGATCATACAGACTTGTTCACTGTGCAAGTAGCCCATGTGTTCCTGTTTCCATAATTGTTCTCTTGTGTCTACAAGACTGGGGAGTTCCACCACTCCTCTTGGGCTATCTGCACAAAAGCTGTTCTACCCTGTATGCACACATGGATTTTTCCTCTCTGAACCCTGTTCACACAGGTTATATACAGATGATCAGGTTTTTAAATACATCAGATAGGGATTGCATACATTAGTTAGGACTGCTCTGATAAGGGTATACCGTGAAGATTGGTAGAGCAGCTTAGTATACATTTTTTGCAAAAAACGTATCAACCAAATACCCTGTTTTTTACATCTTTTACTAGCACTTGCGGATTACTGCAACATTTTTTCAAACTGAGTGTTTTTGGTTTTACTATTCTCTTTTGTGTCTTCAGGTTTCTTGGTGGTGTGAGAACATGATCATACAGACTTGTTCACTGTGCAAGTAGCCCATGTGTTCCTGTTTCCATAATTGTTCTCTTGTGTCTACAAGACTGGGGAGTTCCACCACTCCTCTTGGGCTATCTGCACAAAAGCTGTTCTACCCTGTATGCACACATGGATTTTTCCTCTCTGAACCCTGTTCACACAGGTTATATACAGATGATCAGGTTTTTAAATACATCAGATAGGGATTGCATACATTAGTTAGGACTGCTCTGATAAGGGTATACCGTGAAGATTGGTAGAGCAGCTTAGTATACATTTTTTGCAAAAAACGTATCAACCAAATACCCTGTTTTTTACATCTTTTACTAGCACTTGCGGATTACTGCAACATTTTTTCAAACTGAGTGTTTTTGGTTTTACTATTCTCTTTTGTGTCTTCAGGTTTCTTGGTGGTGTGAGAACATGATCATACAGACTTGTTCACTGTGCAAGTAGCCCATGTGTTCCTGTTTCCATAATTGTTCTCTTGTGTCTACAAGACTGGGGAGTTCCACCACTCCTCTTGGGCTATCTGCACAAAAGCTGTTCTACCCTGTATGCACACATGGATTTTTCCTCTCTGAACCCTGTTCACACAGGTTATATACAGATGATCAGGTTTTTAAATACATCAGATAGGGATTGCATACATTAGTTAGGACTGCTCTGATAAGGGTATACCGTGAAGATTGGTAGAGCAGCTTAGTATACATTTTTTGCAAAAAACGTATCAACCAAATACCCTGTTTTTTACATCTTTTACTAGCACTTGCGGATTACTGCAACATTTTTTCAAACTGAGTGTTTTTGGTTTTACTATTCTCTTTTGTGTCTTCAGGTTTCTTGGTGGTGTGAGAACATGATCATACAGACTTGTTCACTGTGCAAGTAGCCCATGTGTTCCTGTAAAGTAAACATGTGGGTAATGTTATTTGTTAACCATTTTTTGTCACATAACTCTCTCGTTTAACAGAATAAAAATTCAAAATTTGAAAATTGCAAAATTTGCAAAATTTTAGCCAAATTTCAATTTTTTTCACAAATAAACGCAAAAATTATTGACCTAAATTTACCACTACCATGAAGCCCAATATGTCACGAAAAAACTGTCTCAGAACCGCTAGGATTCGATGAAGCGTTCCTGAGTTATTACCTCATAAAGGGACACTGGTCCGAATTGCAAGATACGGCCAGGTCATTAAGGTCAAAATAGGCTGGGTCATGAAGGGGTTAATGCGCTATAGACGGCACTAGCAGCACAGCTTTAATACCGTCTGTTCAGCGGGTCTGGTCTGAGGACTCAGAGGAGGAGGACAGCATGGTTATTCGTCGTGTTAGTGAATAAACGGAAGTCTTGCCTGTTAGCAGTCTGGTATGCATGGCGAACTTTGTTTTGCTGCATTTCCCGTGTCCCTCACATTAAAATTTTCGGTGACACTCCTTACTGGTTGGTGACACTTCTAGACCCATGCTACGAGGAAAACTTTGAACCTCTTCTTCCAGAGGCAGACAGGTGTACTAAAATGGTGCAGTGCCAGAGGGCCCTTGTAGCGGAATTACTAAAAAAATTTCCCATGTGAGAACGCTGGCAGCAGACATCAGAGTTTGTTGTACAACCAAGGAGTACAGACGAGAGAGACAGAAGTACAATCCAGCACAGGCAGGGGAACAATGGCAAAGTTCTGGGACAGCTTTCTCAGACCCTCCCATCGTGCTGGCACAGAGGCAAGGGGTGCTGTCACAAGAAGTGCAATGTTTGGGAAGATGCTGAGGGAGTACCTTGCTGATCGTACAAACGTCCTCCATGATTCCTCTGTTCCTTTTAATTATTGGGTATCCAAGCTGAACACGTGGCATGAACTGGCTCTCTACGCCTTGGAGGTCCTGGCCTGCCCTGTTGCAAGCGTTCTGTCAGAGCGGGTTTTTAGTGCCGCTGGTGGAATTATAACTTATAAGCACATCCGCCTGTCATCTGATAATGCTGACAGGCTGGCTTTTATAAAAATGAACAAGGGCTGGATTGGCCAAGACTTCTGTACCCCACCGAATGAAAACAGCGAAACATAACCTGAAATAAATTGTATTTTTTGGGGAGGTGTATTCTCATGTACCTCTTCACAACCACACATGGGTATACGCTTCCTGATTTTGCCTATTTGGTGTTATCCTCCTCCTTATCCTCATCATCCACAACCAATAGAACACCAGGGTTAACATATTCTGTGATGCAAAAGTCACTCAATTTGTATGCAAAGGTGTTTTTATGATGCCCGTTACTAATATGAGACAAAAACAATTTTACCCCCAGGGGGAAATGTTTGTCAGCTCAAACACTTAGTGTATGGGAATTCAAAATATAGGAGATCCGCTGCTTTAAATTGGGAATAAAGACATATGAGGACATCCTGCACATCTCTTCAGGCACCACCACTAGAACATGAGGGTGAAGGGATTCCATGATGCAACTGTCACTCTATTTTTTGGAAAGGGTGTTTATGATGCCCATAAATAATTACAAAAAAAAAAGGTGTACCCCCAGGAGGAAATGTTTGTTAGCCCATACACTTAGTGTATGGGCATTCCAAGTATAGGTGAAGCGCTCCTTTTTAATGTGACAATTTTTTTTATGAGACCCCCCTCCATGTTTCTTCGAAGGGTGATTGTGGTCCATGCAAATTACGGCCAAGCCTTGCATTCACTTCATGGACAAAATTTATGGTAATAATAAAAAAAAAATAATAATGTGAACTTTTGTTTCATGTGGCCATCCAGTACGTGGTTTCAAAGGGTTATTGGAGTGCATGTAACATTGGCGCAGGGCAGACCTTGTAATCAGTTCATAAGAAAACAGTATGGGAGACACACTTTCTTCAAATGGGAACAATTTTGCCATGAGTCTGTAAAGTATGCCTGCTGAAGGCTTATTGGGGTACATGCAACTTTGGGACAGGCCAGGCTTTGCATTCAATGCGTAAGCAAACAGTATGGGAGACACACTTTCTTCAAAGGGGAACAATTTTGTCATGAGGCCATAAAGTACGCCTGCTGAAGGCTTATTGGGGTGCATGTAACTTTGGGCCAGACCAGGCCTTGCATTCAATGCATAAGCAAACAGTATGGGAGACACACTTTCTTCAAATGGGAACAATTTTATTATGAGGCGGTAAAGTACGTCTGCTGAAAGGCTTATTCATACCTCCCAACTTTTGAAGAAGGCAAAGAGGAACAAAGGTAGCGGCGCGCAGCACACTGAGGCAATTTTTTTAGGTCACGTCCTTGACCACACCCATTTCACAACTAGTCACACCCATATCCATAATGGCCACACAGTGCTCCATACCGTATAATCGCCACACATGATGATCATACTGTATAATAGCCACACAGTGCTCCATACTGTATAATGGCCCCACACGATGCTCAATACTGTATAATGGCCACACATGATGCTCATTACTGTATAATGGTCCCACATGATGCTCCATACTGTATAATGGCCACACATGATGCTCATTACTGTATAATGGTCCCACATGATGCTCCATCTATATATATAATTGTCTAAGGGTTTTTCCGTCTGTCTGTCTTTCTGTCTGTCTGTCTGTCCTGGAAATCCTGCGTCTCTGATTGGTCGAGGTGTCTAGGTGTGTTAGGTACACTCCACAGCTACTTCTAGTTGCGGTGTTAAGTTCAGGATTGCGGTCAGTACAGTGGCCACCTTCTCCAGTGAAAGTTCTCATGCAGCTCCAAGGTCACCGGATCATAACAGTACAACTGGCCAACAATGAGTTAAATGCATCTCAGAAGAAGGGAAGGAAGCTCTTGAGCCATTTTTTTTCCTCCAGTCTGTTTTGTGTTCTTCTCCCTCTTAATATCTGGGTGGCTGAGGAGCCTGGTGCAAGCATGATTGTTCAGGATTTAGCTTCTCGTGTAGACCAGATTGCTGCTAGGGTGCAAGGTATTTCTGATTATTTTATTCGGACTCCTGCTTTAGAACCAAAGATTCCTACTCCTGATTTGTTTTCTGGTGACAGGTCTAAATTTTTGAGTTTCAAAAACAACTGTAAACTTTTTTTTGCCCTGAGACCTCGATCCTCTGGTGATTCCATTCAGCAGGTAAAGATCGTTATATCACTGCTGCGTGGTGACCCGCAGGATTGGGCGTTTTCCCTGGAATCTGGGAATCCGGCTCTGCTTAATATTGACTCCTTTTTTCAGGCTTTAGGATTATTGTATGATGAACCTAATTCTGTGGATCTGAGAAGACCTTGTTGGCCCTGTCTCAGGGTCAAGAGGCGGCAGAATTGTATTGTCAGAAATTCAGAAAATGGTCTGTGTTGACTAAATGGAATAATGATGCTTTAGCGGCAATTTTCAGAAGGGAGCTTTCTGAATCCGTTAAAGATGTTATGGTGGGGTTTCCCACGCCTTCCGGTCTGAGTGAATCTATGTCTCTGGCCATTCAGATTGACCGACGCCTGCGGAGCGCAGAACTGTGCGCGCTGTGGCGTTATCCTCAGAGCAAATTCCTGAGCCTATGCAATGTGATAGAGTTCTGTCTAGAACGGAACGACAAGGTTTCAGTTGTCAAAATAGGTTGTGTTATTATTGTGGCGATGCTTCTCATGTCATTTCTGTCTGCCCAAAGAGGATCGCCAGTTCAATTACCATCAGTACTGTACAACCTAAATTTTTGTTATCTGTGTCCTTGGTCTGCTCATTGTCATCATTTTCTGTCATGGCGTTTGTGGATTCAGGCGCCGCCTTGAATTTAATGGATTTTGAGTTTGCCAAGCGTTGTGGTTTTCCCTTGCAGCCTTTGCAGAACCCTACTCCTTTAAGGGGCATTGATGCTACACCCTTGGCTAAAAATAAGCCCCAGTTTTGGACACAGGTAACCATGCGCATAGCGCCAGCCCATCAGGAAGAATGTCGATTTCTGGTGTTGCATAACTTGCATGATGTGGTCGTGCTGGGTTTTCCGTGGTTGCAGGTACATAATCCTGTGTTGGACTGGAAGTCCATGTCTGTGATTAGTTGGGGTTGTCAGGGGGTTCATAATGATGTTCCTTTGATGTCAATCTCCTCATCTTCACCTTCTGAGATTCCAGAGTTTTTGTCTGATTTTCAGGATGTATTCGATGAGCCCAAGTCCAGTTTCTTTCTACCGCACAGGGACTGTGATTGTGCTATTGACTTGATTCCAGGCTGTAAGTTTCCTAAGGGTCGACTTTTCAACCTATCTGTGCCTGAACATACCGCCATGCGGAGCTATATTAAGGAGTCTTTGGAGAAAGGGCATATTCGACCATCTTCTTCGCTGTTGGGAGTGGGGTTCTTTTTTGCTGCTAAAAAAGATGGTTCCTTGAGACCCTGTATAGATTATTGCCTCTTGAATAAAATCACGGTCAAGTTTCAATACCCTTTACCTTTGCTTTCCGATTTATTTGCTAGGATTAAGGGAGCTAGTTGGTTTACTAAGATTGACCTTCGAGGGGCATATAATCTTTTTCATATTAAGCAGGGTGATGAACGTTTAACACGCCTGAAGGCCATTTTGAATACCTTGTGATGCCATTCGGACTCTCTAATGCTCCATCTGTTTTTCAGTCCTTTATGCAAGATATTTTCCGGACTTATCTTGATAAATTCTTGATTGTATATTTGGACGATATTTTGATTTTTTCAGATGATTGGGAGTCTCATGTGCAACAGGTCAGGATGGTATTTCAGATCCTTCGTGACAATGCCCTGTTTGTGAAAGGGTCTAAGTGTTTCTTTGGGGTGCAGAAAGTCTCTTTTTTGGGCTTCATTTTTTCTCCCTCGTCTATAGAGATGGATCCGGTTAAGGTTCAGGCCATTCATGATTGGATTCAGCCCACATCCGTGAAGAGCCTTCAGAAATTTTTGGGTTTTGCAAATTTTTATCGCCGTTTCATTGCTAATTTTTCTAGTGTGGTTAAACCCTTGACCGATTTGACGAAGAAAGGCGCTGATGTGGCGAATTGGTCCTCTGCGGCTGTCTCTGCCTTTCAGGAGCTTAAACCTCGATTTACTTCTGCTCCAGTGTTGCGCCAACCGGATGTTTCTCTTCTGTTTCAGGTTGAGGTTGACGCTTCTGAGATTGGGGCAGGGGCCGTTTTGTCTCAGAGGGATCCTGTTGGTTCCTAAATGAAACCGTGCGCCTTCTTTTCCCGTAAATTTTCGCCTGCTGAACACAATTATGATGTCGGCAATCGGGAGTTGTTGGCTATGAAGTGGGCGTTTGAGGAGTGGCGACATTGGCTTGAGGGAGCTAAGCACCGTATTGTGGTCTTGACCGATCATAAGAATTTGATTTACCTCGAGTCTGCTAGACGGCTGAATCCTAGACAGGCTCGATGGTCCTTGTTTTTTTCCCGTTTTGATTTCGTGGTCTCGTACCTTCCGGGTTCTAAGAATATTAAGGCTGATGTCCTCTCTAGGAGTTTTTTGCCTGATTCTCCTGAGGTCTTGAAGCCGGTCGGTATTCTGAAAGAAGGGGTGGTCCTTTCTGCCATTTCCCCTGATTTACGACGAGCTCTTCAGGAATTTCAGGCTGACAGACCTGACCGCTGTCCTGTGGGGAAATTGTTTGTTCCTGACAGATGGACTAATAGAGTGATTTCTGAGATTCAATGTTCCGTGTTGGCTGGTCATCCTGGCATTTTTGGTACCAGAGATTTGGTTGGTAGGTCCTTTTGGTGGCCTTCATTGTAACGTGATGTGCGTTCTTTTGTGCAGTCCTGTGGGACTTGTGCGCGGGCTAATCCTTGTTGTTCCCGTGCTAGTGGGTTGCTTTTGCCATTGCCAATTCCTGAGAGGCCCTGGACGCATATTTCGATGGATTTTATTTCTGATCTTCCGGTCTCCCAGAAGATGTCTGTTATCTGGGTTGTTTGTGACCGGTTCTCTAAGATGGTTCATTTGGTGCCCTTGCCTAAATTGCCTTCCTCTTCAGATTTTGTTCCGTTGTTTTTTCAGCATGTGGTTCGTTTGCATGGTATTCCGGAGAATATTGTGTCCGATAGAGGTTCCCAGTTTGTTTCTAGGTTTTGGCGGGCCTTTTGTGCCAGGCTGGGCATTGATTTGTCTTTTTATTCTGCATTTCATCCTCAGACAAATGGCCAGACCGAGCGCACTAATCAGACCTTGGAGACTTTTTTGAGATGCTTTGTGTCTGCTGATCAGGATGATTGGGTAGCTTTCTTGCCATTGGCCGAGTTTGCCCTTAATAATCGGGCTAGTTCTGCTACCTTGGTTTCGCCTTTCTTTTGTAATTTTGCTTTTCATCCTCGTTTTTCTTCTGGGCAGGTTGAGCCTTCTGACTGTCCTGGTGTGGATTCTGTGGTGGACAGGTTGCAGCAGATTTGGGCTCATGTGGTGGACAATTTGGTGTTGTCTCAGGAGGAGGTTCAACGCTTTGCTAACCGTCGTTGGTGTGTTGGTTCCCGGCTTCGGGTTGGGGATCTGGTCTGGTTGTCTTCCCATCATGTTTCTATGAAGGTTTCTTCTCCTAAGTTTAAGCCTCGGTTTATTGGTCCTTATAGGATTTCTGAGATTATTAATCCGGTGTCTTTTCGACTGGCGCTTCCAGCTTCTTTGCTATCCATAATGTCTTCCATAGATCTTTATTGCGGAAATATGTGGAGCCCATTGTTCCCTCTGTTGCTCCTCCGGCCCCTGTGTTGGTTGATGGGGAGTTGGAATATGTTGTTGAGAAGATTTTGGATTCCCGTTTTTCGAGGTGGAAGCTTCAGTACCTGGTCAAATGGAAGGGTTATGGCCAGGAGGACAATTCTTGGGTTTTTGCCTCTGATGTCCATGCTGCTGATTTGGTCCGTGCCTTTCATCTGGCTCGTCCTGATCGTCCTGGGGGCTCTGGTGAGGGTTCGGTGACCCCTCCTCAAGGGGGGGGTACTGTTGTGAATTCTGCTCTTGGGTTCCCTCCGGTGGTTGTAGGTGGGAATGCAGTTGTCTCTGAGTCACAGTCCTGGCCAGGTGTATCTGATAATTACAATTCGGACTGGGATATTTAGGTGTGCTGGATGCTTTAGCCCTTGCCAGTTGTCAATGTTCCTTGTGAAGTGATTGATCACTTTCTGGCTTCTCCTGCCTGCTGCCAAATTCAGCAAAGATAAGTTTTTGTTTTTTTGTATCTGTGGCACTGCTGTGTGCTTGTTTCAGTTTTATTCCTGCTCTGATTGTAGGATTCACTGGAGTTGCAGATTTACGCTCCTACATCTATTAGTTAGATGTAGGAAGTTTTTGTAATTTCTGCTGTGGATGTTTTGGAAGGGTTTTATACTGACCGCACAGAACTCTGTCCTATCCTGTCCTATCTAGCTAGTGTGGCCTCCTGTGCTAAATTCTGTTTTCTGCCTGTGTATGTTTTTTTCCTCTCCGACTCACCGCCAATATTTGTGGGGGACTGTCTATTCTTTGGGGATTTTCTCTGAGGCAAGATAGTTTTCCTATTTCCATCTTTAGGGGTAATTAGTCCTCAGGCTGTGACGAGGTGTCTAGGTGTGTTAGGTACACTCCACGGCTACTTCTAGTTGCGGTGTTAAGTTCAGGATTGCGGTCAGTACAGTAACATAGTAACATAGTTAGTAAGGCCGAAAAAAAGACATTTGTCCATCCAGTTCAGCCTATATTCCATCATAATAAATCCCCAGATCTACGTCCTTCTACAGAACCTAATAATTGTATGATACAATATTGTTCTGCTCCAGGAAGACATCCAGGCCTCTCTTGAACCCCTCGACTGAGTTCGCCATCACCACCTCCTCAGGCAAGCAATTCCAGATTCTCACTGCCCTAACAGTAAAGAATCCTCTTCTATGTTGGTGGAAAAACCTTCTCTCCTCCAGACGCAAAGAATGCCCCCTTGTGCCCGTCACCTTCCTTGGTATAAACAGATCCTCAGCGAGATATTTGTATTGTCCCCTTATATACTTATACATGGTTATTAGATCGCCCCTCAGTCGTCTTTTTTCTAGACTAAATAATCCTTATTTCGCTAATCTATCTGGGTTATGTAGTTCTCCCATCCCCTTTATTAATTTTGTTGCCCTCCTTTGTACTCTCTCTAGTTCCATTATATCCTTCCTGAGCACCGGTGCCCAAAACTGGACACAGTACTCCATGTGCGGTCTAACTAGGGATGCACCCCATGATCCTGTTTGCCTTGGCAGCTGCTGCCTGGCACTGGCTGCTCCAGGTAAGTTTATCATTAACTAGGATCCCCAAGTCCTTCTCCCTGTCAGATTTACCCAGTGGTTTCCCGTTCAGTGTGTAATGGTGATATTGATTCCTTCTTCCCATGTGTATAACCTTACATTTATCATTGTTAAACCTCATCTGCCACCTTTCAGCCCAAGTTTCCAACTTATCCAGATCCATCTGTAGCAGAATACTATCTTCTCTTGTATTAACTGCTTTACATAGTTTTGTATCATCTGCAAATATCGATATTTTACTGTGTAAACCTTCTACCAGATCATTAATGAATATGTTGAAGAGAACAGGTCCCAATACCGACCCCTGCGGTACCCCACTGGTCACAGCGACCCAGTTAGAGACTATACCATTTATAACCACCCTCTGCTTTCTATCACTAAGCCAGTTACTAACCCATTTACACACATTTTCCCCCAGACCAAGCATTCTCATTTTGTGTACCAACCTCTTGTGCGGCACGGTATCAAACGCTTTGGAAAAATCGAGATATACCACGTCCAATGACTCACCGTGGTCCAGCCTATAGCTTACCTCTTCATAAAAACTGATTAGATTGGTTTGACAGGAGTGATTTCTCATAAACCCATGCTGATATGGAGTTAAACAGTTATTCTCATTGAGATAATCCAGAATAACATCCCTCAGAAACCCTTCAAATATTTTACCAACAATAGAGGTTAGACTTACTGGCCTATAATTTCCAGGTTCACTTTTAGAGCCCTTTTTGAATATTGGCACCACATTTGCTATGCGCCAGTCCTGCGGAACAGACCCCATCGCTATAGAGTTCCTAAAAATAAGAAATAATGGTTTATCTATTACATTACTTAGTTCTCTTAGTACTCGAGGGTGTATGCCATCCGGACCCGGAGATTTATCTATTTTAATCTTATTTAGCTGGTTTTGCACCTCTTCTTGGGTTAGATTGGTGACCCTTAATATAGGGTTTTCATTGTTTCTTGGGATTTCACCTAGCATTTCATTTTCCACCGTGAATACCGTGGAGAAGAAGGTGTTTAATATGTTAGCTTTTTCCTCGTCATCTACAACCATTCTTTCCTCACAAAAGTGGCCACCTTCTCCAGTGAAAGTTCTCATGCAGCTCCAAGGTCACCGGATCATAACACATAAGCCACCCCACACTGTACAAGGGCTGCTTGAATAGTACAGTGCGGAGGGGGTGTTATATTTCCACCGTGCAATTGCCCTGGTTCCGACCTTAGATGGTCAATGAGTTAAACTTTTACAGGTGCTCACGTCCGGCCATTCGCCCCATAGTACGAATCTGGGGTCTGGTGACGTGACTGACACGGCATACACACATATGTGACACTAAAACAAAGGATTGGGGCATTGCTATACCCCTCCACTGTAATATCAAACTGCATTAACCAAAGTTGATTATTAGCCATATTACTGATCATCGCAGCTGAAGTGACAAAGTTCAGCCCTTGTTGTCTTGGTGACAAGACCAGTGAAGGCAAGGGGAAAGCTTTAACTATTGCATTACTACCCACAATAGTCTCATGTCTTGCTCTCACTGTGTACAAACTCTAATACTCAATATCTCACAAGAGGGTTGGCGCATTATTAAATATTAAAATACTAGGCACACCAGTCCGCAGATTCAACACTGGTTATACTGCCTTTTCAGCTAAATTACCTGAATTCAATGTGCTTCGACTGAACATTCACGCTAATATATCTGTTCCTAGTCCAGAGGGTGCACCATACTACACCACATTGAGTCTAATAGGTTGTATCACGCTACGCACACAACACCCTTCAGGTGTATCCACAATTACGGTAGTCCAGAGGTATATGAAGTTTTGGCAAAGCAGGAAGTAGGGTAGTTAGAACTTAAACTAACATGGGTACCAGCGAGTCTAAAACCAGTCAGTTCTCTGCACGAGAGATAGTGGCAGAAATAGAAGGCAAACAGTATGTTAAAAATGCAAAGCTCCTCCTGAAACTTATGGGATCTACAACCTGAGGGGGGAGCACCACACAGATCATCCCCATACTCTCCAGAGGGATGGACATGTGCAGTCTGCCAAAATCAGAATCCAGATTGGAGGGACACGTGTGCTTTGTGTGGGGCACCATGCCCACGCAATCCTACTTCCCTGTACCCAGTCCTTAATGCAGATGGCACGCCCCATGTCCCAGCGGCCGTCTTGCATTAGGCCACACCTACACCTACACCAACAGCTATTTTAAGTAAGGGCACACGTCACCGAGCGGCCATTTTAGCTCCGGTTGCATCTGGCATATACACAAATGGGGATGAGGATGAAGATGAGGAAGGAAGGATTAAGGAGGAAAAGGTAGAAACCGTCCACCCTCCAACCATATCCTCGCAGCAAGAAACAGACACCAGCCATCCCACAGTAGGGCAAGAAGCAAACCCAAGAGACATTACAGCAGCAACGGACCCCTGCACACCAAAAATATCCATACCCTACTACATAGATGAGAGCACAGACAGGACAGGATCCATAAGTGGTTTGGACAACCTCCGTATTAGGCGTACAGCTCCCGTCCGTGACAGCTTAATCCCTGCCAGACGTAGCACCCGCTACGTGAGCTGGAAGCCTCAGGAGGATGCTACTCTAGTAAACAGTTTACCAGACCCAGAAAGGCACCCTATGCTTTTCTACAGGAAGATGAGTCAGATACACAAGACACATGCTGCCTCATGGATAGACTTAATTGGACTAGCAGAAATTAAAGCAGGTGACTCTTTCTGGCCCGTAATGGAACCAGCCTTGAAGCCCATAAGTGGGCTACCTGAATACTATCAGTCCTTATCATCAGGGCAGGACTTCCTCGATAAGCTCCAACTTTGGGCTAAGGACCGCCTAGCAGACCAAGTCACCTCCCTGTAGGACGCTATGCAGGAGAAAGGGGAGTCTGTGGAAAAATTTTACCACAGACTAAATCAAATGTTTACTGATCTAGGATTTGATCTCCTTGACAAAGCCCATCACCAAATCTGGGTGCAGGCCTTTGTGCAGGGCCTCCGAGAGCCAATACGCAAGCAGTTGCAGACCACAAGGCCAGAGTACAGAAGGCTAGATTCAGAAGTGCTCCACACAGTAGCAAAAGGGGTAGAGTTGAACCAACCTGCCAGGCCCTGTACCACTCTCCTGTTCTCTCAGGACCCTTCTGACATCGCAAAACCACAAAGGCCTAGGGCCATCTGCTACAACTGCGGCAAAGTAGGGCACCTCAAAAGGAATTGCAGATCAGCTCCACTCAGGAGGGGGCCATGGCAGCCACACCTCACCCAGGGACCACCTGGGCCCCATCCACAATAGGTCATTGGCAAGCCGGATCCACTGCACACACCACTCATACTCTTACACTCCACAAAACAGCCGAGTTGACCAACGCCTACCATCCCGATAGAAGTTGAGAGTAAACCCCTTAATTTCCTGGTGGATACTGGTGCAGCCAGAAGTGTAATCACTCAGGAACATTGATTTACCCAACCCGGACTGTCTCACGGATGAAGTAGTGCCTTGTGTAGGGGTGGATGGTAACACACGGTACACTCCGCTGACCAGACCCCTTCATATTGGTCTACAACCCACACAGAATATGCTGTCTCAACTAGTAGTCTCATCCACCTGCCCCATCAACCTACTAGGATCAGATTTACTATCAAAACTCCAAGCCAGTATTCTGCTTCACGAGGATGGAACTGTCACTCTTACAACTCCACTCTCACTGGAGCAGTCTGCAGAAGTGTACAGTCTCTTCTCTTTACAGGACACACCTGTGGATTCTGTGGACATTGAACTGATGGCACAGATCCCAGACTCGCTGTGGGCGCAAGGACCAGAAGATATTGGCAGGCTCAAAGTTCAGCCTGTGAAGGTGGAACTGAAACCAGGAGCTCTATTGCCACGGAAATTGCAATACCCACTCTCCACGTCACAATCTGCCGCCATCACACAACAACTGAAAATCTACCTGGAAAATGGAGCAATCATCCCCACCAAGTTACCATGCAACACCCCTTTGTTTCCAATAAAGAAGAAAACACCAAAAGGACAGCCTACAAAGTTCCGCATGGTACATGACTTGCATGCTGTCAATGATGCCACAGTGTTGGACACACCCATTGTGCCCAACCCACACACACTGCTTTCATCAATCCCACCCACCTCCACATGGTTCACGGTGATTGACCTGGCCAATGCCTTCTTCAGTGTACCTCTACATCCTGACAGCCTGTACCTGTTTGCTTTCACACACGAGGGTAGGCAATACACTTGGACTGTGATGCCTCAAGGGGCACAAAATAGCCCCTCCATGTTCACCCAAGCCATGACAACGGTCCTGGAACCCTGGAAAATGACACATCCCACTGCAACCCTCCTACAGTACGTGGATGACCTCCTCCTCTGTGCTGACACCCTGCCAGAAGCACAGACCAAGTCCATTTCTTTACTACAGTTCCTGGCCAACAATGGATGCAAGGCATCTAAAGACAAGCTACAGTTCTGCAAGGAAAAAGTTGTGTTTCTGGGACACTGCATCTCCCACCAGACCAAATACCTAACTGAAGACAGTAAAACAGCTGTCCAGAACATACCTCTGCAAACCAAGCCCACACAGCTGCAGTCCTTTCTTGGACTTGTATCCTACTGCCATCCCAGGGTCCTAGATGCCTCTCTCCATATGCAACCCCCTGTATGACTGCCTCAAGGACATTCCTTTCAGTCTGACCAAGGAGGCCATTGATGGATTTTACATTCTAACGGCTGCTATCACATCCTCTCCTGCCCTGGGACTCCCAGACTACAGCAAACTGTTCTGCCTATTCATTATGGAGAAGCAAGGCCATGCATCTGGAGTTCTCACTCAACTTCATGGAGGCAGACAACGCCCTCTTGGGTACTACTCTGCCAGACTTGACCCAGTGGCCCGTGGAGCCCCAACCTGCATGAGAGCCGTGTTTGCAACACACCTGTTGCTGGATAAGACTTCTGACATCATTCTAGGCCATGAGCTGAAGATACTGGCACCTCATGACGTTACAGCCATTCTGGCCCAGACACAGCCAAAGCATCTGGCTGTCGTCCGCCATTTACACTTACAATGCTCTCTTCTGATTCCTGAAAACGTCACCATCTCCAGATGTGCTGTCCTTAACCCAGCTACTCTCCTACCTCAGCCAAGGGGGGAGGAGAATAAAATCCACATCTCTGACACAATGATGGAAGAGGTAGTTGACTCTGAAATGGCTCAGCATGATTGTCTCGCTCTCATGAGACAGGAAACCTCCGGATTTGACTCAGTCACTGATGTATTTTTGCAAGAACCTGACCTGGCGCTCTTCGTGGATGGATCAAGATACGCAGACCAAGAAGTCCGCTTTCACACTGGTATAGCAGTGGTCAGATACTGTGCTGCTAGCACAACCATTGCCTCCATCCGTCTCTGCACAGGAGGCAGAACTGAGGGCCTTGACAGAAGCATGCAAAATGTCTGCCCAACGCAGAGCTACAATATACTCTGACTCAGACTATGGACCAATCTGGAGGGCAAGAGACTTCATCACGGTGAATGGAACGCCTGTCAGACACCACAAAGCCATAGAGGAACTGATGGAGTCCTTATTGATGCCAGAAAGAGTAGCGGTGGTAGAAATTAAGGTGCACACTAGAGGCACTTCAAAGGAGGCGGTGGGCAACAGACTGGCTGATGTCACAGCAAAAGAAGTGGCCTTACTACCACTGGATGCAGAAACATCGCATCTGTACTCTCTTGTAGATTCGAGAATAGAAGGAAAGGAGCAATCCTGGGAGAAGATGCTCTCCACACTCCAGAAGCAAGCACCCAAGGAAGAAAAAGACCAATGGACCCAAGATGGACCCAAGATGGAGCCACACAGGATGAAAGACACCTGATGATGACCAAAGGAAAACCCTGTCTAGCATGAGTCCTCTACCCTATGGTGGCCAAATGGGCCCATGGCACCACTCACCAGTCCAAGATCAAGATGCACAATCTTGTCCCCCAGTACTACCATGCCCCAGGCTTCTCTACAGTAGCCACCAACATCACAAAGGGATGTCTTATCTGTGCCCGATGCAATCCAGGGAAAACAGATAAGATACCCCAGAAATGCACACCTAAACCCCTATGTCCTTTCCAGCACATACATATAGATCACATACAAATGCCGCACTCAGGGGGGTTTGAGTATGCCTTAGTGGTGATAGACATATTCTCAGGGTGGTCAGAAGCCTTTCCAGTCAAAAATCAGTCAGCAAAGACCACTGCAAGAAGCTCCTCTCTGAGATAGTGTGCAGATATGGTCTCCCAGAAACCATAGAGAGTGACCAAGGGCCTGCATTCACTGCCAACCTCACAAAAGAGATATCGGATGCACTTGGGACCGAGTTGGCCCTTCACACTCCATATCACCCACAGAGCAGTGGCAAGGTTGAGAGGTTAAATGGGACACTGAAGTGTAAAAATGCTGAAAGCAGCACAGGAAACAGGGAAACCATGGCATGAGAGTCTCCCTCTTGCACTATTCAGTGTCAGGCACACACCATCTGGACCAACCAAACTTAGCCCATATGAGATCCTGTTTGGAAGTTCTCCCAGGCTAGGATTGTACTTCCCACAGCAGCTGTCTATGCAGTATGACACTTTGACTAAGTTTGTGATTCAATTAACAAAGCACCTAACTAAAATACATTCTCGAGTGTTTTCATCCATCTCAGATCCTGAGGACCTAGAGGGAACCCACCAGATCCAGCCCTGTGATTGGGTTCTAACCAAAAGGTTCAACAGACGTACCCTCGAGCCCAGATGCGACGGCCCATACCAAGTCCTGTTGACCACTGCCACAGCAGTCAACGGTTGAAGGGAAGTCCACATGGATCCACGCTTCCCACTTCAAGAAGGTGCTAGATCCAGAGGCCAGTGGCGGCGGTCACTCTTCATCCATCTGATACTTATCCTTTATCTAGCACCAACAGTAGCCAGTAGCCAAGGGGCTATCACCCATGAAGAGGGTATAGTGACTTTCTGGTATAATGTTTCCACCCCCAGTGTCACGTATCAGTTTGATTATTGCCTCATAGTTGAATGCCCAGGTCCCATGGCACAGTTTGATATCTGGCTAGGCACTCAATTCATCTGTGTCACCACAGCTGAAAGGGGGGAAGGGTCAAACTGTGAGGATTGGTCACTTGTTGGGTGACACACTGGTGAAAGTAGTTTGGGATATCAGCCAGTCCTAGCCCTGCAACGAAGGGACAAATGGGGAGCCAGCCTAATCACCCGTATGACCCTGACCAAAGCCCCTTTCAAAGGCCAGAGAGCCTTTCGGGGTTCAGAGCTCCCCATTCCTGCCACTCACTGTCCCAAACAGCGATGCATAGTTCTCTACCTTACTATTGACAATCCTTCAGAAGATGACCAAGGGTTATATGTACTAGGCTCAAGTACAAAACTTGGTAGGGGGGGGGGGGGTGGGAGGTTACAAAATGGGGAAATTTGGATTGAGAAATCTCAATTCCAGACATATCTCTGAATTTGAAGAGATAGATGAAACAATACCAGGAGCCAAATTCCTATTAGAATTGACCTATGAGGATAAACTTGCCATAGAAACAGGATTCTCTGACTCCAATGTCTGGCTTGAGTGGGTAAGATACACTGTTGCTAATGCGAATCGCTCCTCATGTATAGCCTCTACTGCTGACAGACCTCATTTAGGCACAGTACCTTTCCCAATAGACCCACAGGTAGATGAAAAGGGATTCTTATGTGTCCTGTCCCTGTACATGGATAACCAACCAGGTAACTCACATAAATGCCAAACTGAATTCCACTTATACCCACCTCACCAAAGTAACGAACCAACTGGCCATGGGATCACCCCCTATCCAGGTAACTACACCTGTTTTGAAAGGACAGGTCCCGGATTACAGGTAAATAACTTGCCATCTAAATACTGTAATGACCCGATAATCCCGGTCCAGGAGGGCAGTCTATACAATGACTCTTTATTGGTAGGCCAAATCTACCAATTGCCTGATGTATATTGGCTATGTGGGGACATGAAAATAAGGCCTAGACTTAATATCCCTTGGAAAGGACAGTGTGCCATGATAAAAGCCCTTATGCCCTTTTATATATTTGATCTACCTGGCTGGGGCCAAGAACTCCGAAAAGACCACCTGCCCCAAAAAGTAAAAAGAGAGCTACAAGGTTCTTTTGATCCCCATATCTACATAGACTCCATTGGAGTCCCACAGGGAGTACCTAACAAATTCAAAGCCAGAAATGAGGTAGCAGCTGGGTTTGAGTCAATTATTCCCATAATTGGGGTAAATAAGAATGTAAGATGGATAAATTACCTATACTATAATCAGCAGAGATTTGTTAATTTTACTAGAGATGCTATAAGGGGCCTTATTGAGCAACTAGGTCCCACATCCATCATGGACTTCCAAAACAGGATGGCCCTAGATATGATCCTAGCAGAGAAAGGTGGAGTCTGCAAAATGATAGGTACTAGCTGTTGTACGTACATACCTAACAACACCGCCCCAGATGGGAGCATATCCAGAGCACTTAAAGGCCTTACTGACCTTTCCGAAGAATTAGCCCGAAACTCAGGGGTAAAGGATCAATCGTGTCCACCTGGTTTGGGTGGTGGGATGGGTGGCAAAGAGCACTCACAAAGTTTGGAATAGCTGTCTTATGTATTTTAATTATATTAGCCTTAATTCTATGCTGCTTAGCTCCATGCCTTAAAAAGATGATGATGAAGACCATGGAAACCACAGTGATGACCATGCATGCTGATTTCAAAGATCCCATAGACGGAAGCTGCTGCTGTGAAGGATGCTGCTGTGAGACCATGAAAGGAATGCCATACCCCTCGGAATATGCCTAGCTGAAGCACACTGATGAGGGAGAGTGTCATGATCCCAATGGCAGGGGATCACAAAAGGACAAGCACACAAAAAACAGAACAAGCTCTAGGGTGATGGAAACTGAGCTGACCGCGATCCTGAACCTAATTCACAACACTAGCAGTAGCCGGGGAACGTGCCTACGATGATTCTAGACATCTCGCGCCAGCCGAAGGACTAGCTTCCCCTATTAGAAGAAACAAAGACCTCTCTTGCCTCCAGAGAAACACCCCACAGAAATAGCAGCCCCCCACATGTAATGACGGTGAAATGAGAGGAAAGCACATACGTAGTAATGAAAACAGATTCAGCAAAATGAGGCCCGCTAAAACTAGATAGCAGAGGATACAAAAGTGAACTGCGCGGTCAGCGAAAAACCCTACAAAAGAACCATCCTGAAATTACCTGAACTCATGTGCCAACTCATGGAACATGAGGAGTAATATCAGCCCACTAGAGCAACCAGCAACAAGGAATCACATAACTGCAAGCTGGACTAAAACAAAAATAAAGCAAAACGTGGAACAGGAAAATCAAAAACTTAGCTTGTCCTGAAGATTACTGAAGCGGAAAGCAGAGGTTTCAAGACACACTGATTACATTGATCGCCGGCGAGGAAATGACAAGAAAGCCAGGTTAAATAGGAAACTCCCATATCCTGATAGAACAGGTGGACACCAGAGACCACAGAGAACACAAGTCACCCAGTACCATCTGTAACCACCAGAGGGAGCCCAAAAACAGAATCCACAACAGTACCCCCCCCTTGAGGAGGGGTCACCGAACCCTCACGAGAACCACCAGGGCGACCAGGATGAGCCATATGAAATGCACGGACCAAATCAGCAGCATGAACATCAGAGGCAACCACCCAAGAATTATCCTCCTGACCATAACCCTTCCACTTGACCAAATACTGAAGTTTCCGTCTGGAAACACGAGAATCCAAGATCTTCTCCACAACATACTCCAATTCTCCCTCCACCAGCACCGGAGCAGGAGGCTCAAGCGAAGGAACAACAGGTACCTCATACTTCCGCAACAACGACCGATGGAACACATTATGAATAGCAAACGATGCCGGGAGATCCAAACGAAACGACACAGGGTTAAGAATTTCCAAGATCCTATAGGGACCGATGAACCGAGGCTTGAACTTAGGAGAAGAGACCTTCATAGGAACAAAACGAGAAGACAACCACACCAAGTCCCCAACACGAAGTCGAGGACCCACGCGGCGACGGCGATTAGCAGACTGCTGAGCCCTCTCCTGTGACAACTTCAAATTGTCCACCACATGACTCCAAATCTGATGCAACCTATCCACCACTATGTCCACTCCAGGACAATCAGAAGGCTCCACCTGACCAGAGGAAAAACGAGGATGAAACCCCGAATTACAAAAGAAAGGAGAAACCAAGGTAGCAGAACTAGCCCGATTATTAAGGGCAAATTCGGCAAGCGGCAAAAAGGTAACCCAGTCATCTTGATCAGCAGAAACAAATCACCTTAAATAAGTTTCCAAGGTCTGATTAGTTCGTTCCGTCTGGCCATTCGTCTGAGGATGGAATGCAGATGAAAAGGACAAATCAATGCCCATCTTAGCACAGAACGTCCGCCAAAATCTAGACACAAACTGAGATCCCCTGTCAGAAACACTGTTCTCCGGAATCTCATGCAAACGAACCACGTTCTGAAAAAACAGAGGGACCAACTCAGAGGAGGAAGGTAACTTAGGCAAGGGTACCAGATGAACCATCTTAGAAAAGCGGTCACACACAACCCAGATGACGGACATTTTTTGAGAGACAGGGAGATCCGAAATAAAGTCCATGGAAATGTGCGTCCAAGGCCTCTTCGGGATAGGCAAAGGTGACAACAATCCACTGGCCCAAGAACAACAAGGCTTAGCCCGAGCGCAAACTTCACAAGACTGCACAAAAGAACGCACATCCCTCGACAAGGAAGGCCACCAAAAAGACCTGGCCACCAAGTCTCTAGTACCAAATATTCCAGGATGACCTGCCAACGCAGAAGAATGGACCTCGGAGATGACTCTACTGGTCCAATTATCCGGAACAAACAGTCTTTCAGGCGGACAACGATCAGGTTTATCCGCCTGAAACTCCTGCAAAGCACGTCGCAAGTCTGGGAAGACAGCCGACAAAATCACCCCATCCCTAAGGATACCAGTGGGCTCAGAATTTCCAGGGGAATCAGGCACAAAACTCCTAGAAAGAGCATCCGCCTTCACATTCTTTGAACCTGGCAGGTATGAAACCACAAAATCGAAACGGGAGAAAAACAGTGACCAACGAGCCTGTCTAGGATTCAGACGCTTGGCAGACTCAAGGTAAATCAGATTTTTGTGATCAGTCAAGACCACCACACGATGTCTAGCACCCTCAAGCCAATGACGCCACTCCTCAAATGCCCACTTCATGGCCAAAAGCTCCCGATTACCAACATCATAATTCCGCTCAGTGGGTGAAAACTTTCTAGAAAAGAACGCACATGGCTTCATCAACGAGCAATCGGAGCTTCTCTGTGACAAAACCGCCCCCGCTCCAATCTCAGAAGCATCAACCTCAACCTGAAAAGGAAGCGAAACATCTGGCTGACGCAACACAGGAGCAGAAGAAAACCGGCGCTTAAGTTCCTGAATGGCCTCCACAGCCGCAGGAGACCAATCAGCAACATCAGCACCCTTCTTAGTCAGATCCGTCAAAGGCTTAACAACACTAGAAAAATTAGTTATGAAACAACGATAAAAATTAGCAAAGCCCAAGAACTTCTGTAGACTCTTAAGAGATGTAGGCTGCGTCCAGTCACAAATAGCTTGAACCTTGACGGGATCCATCTCAATAGTAGAAGGGGAAAAAATATACCCAAAAAAGAAATCTTCTGGACTCTAAAGAGACACTTTGAACCTTTTACAAACAAAGAATTGGCCCGCAGGACCTGAAACACCTTCCTGACCTGCTGAACATGGGACTCCCAGTCATCAGAAAAAACCAAAACATCATCCAAATACACAATCATAAATTTATCCAGATATTCACGGAAAATATCGTGCATAAAGGACTGGAAAACAGAAGGAGCATTAGAAAGTCCTAAAGGCATCACCAAATACTCAAAATGGCCCTCAGGCGTATTAAATGCGGTTTTCCACTCATCACCCTGTTTAATCCGCACAAGATTATACGCACCCCGAAGATCAATCTTAGTGAACCATTTAGCCCCCTTAATGCGAGCGAACAAATCAGTCAACAATGGCAAAGGATACTGATATTTGACCGTAATCTTATTCAAAAGACGGTAATCTATACAAGGCCTCAAGGAACCATCTTTTTTGGCCACGAAAAAAAAACCTGCTCCCAAAGGAGACGAAGATGGACGAATATGTCCCTTTTCCAAGGACTCCTTAACATAATCCCGCATAGCAGTATGCTCTGGCACTGACAGATTGAACAAACGACCTTTAGGAAATTTACTGCCAGGAATCAAATCTATAGCACAATCGCAATCCCTGTGAGGAGGAAGCGAATTGAGCTTAGGCTCCTCAAAAACATCCCGATAATCAGACAAAAATACAGGAACCTCAGAAGGAGTAGATGAAGCGATAGAAATCGGAGGTGCATCATCATGAATCCCCTGACATCCCCAGCTTAACACAGACATCGTTTTCCAGTCCAAGACTGGGTTATGAGTTTGTAACCATGGCAGACCAAGCACTAAGACATCATGTAAATTATACAGTACCAGGAAGCGAATCACCTTCTGATGAACGGGAGTCATACGCATGGTCACGTGTGTCCAGTACTGAGGTTTATTCATAGCCAAAGGTGTAGAGTCAATTCCTTTCAAAGGAATAGGGACTTCCAGAGGCTCCAGACTAAACCCACAGCGGTTGGCAAATGACCAATCCATAAGACTCAGGGCAGCGCTTGAATCCACATAGGCATCGACGGAAATGGCAGATAATGAACAAATCAGAGTCACAGACAGAATGAACTTAGACTGTAAAGTAGTAATGGCAACAGACTTCTCAACCTTTTTTGTGCGTTTAGAGCATGCTGATATAACATGAGCTGAATCACCACAATAAAAACACAACCCATTTTTCCGCCTATAGTTTTGCCGTTCACTTCTGGACTGAATTCTATCACATTGCATCGTCTCAGGTGCCTGTTCAGAAGACACCGCCAAATGGTGCACAGGTTTGCGCTCCCGTAAACGCCGATCAATCTGAATAGCCATAGTCATAGACTCATTCAGACCTGTAGGCGCAGGGAACCCCACCATAACATCTTTAATGGCCTCAGAAAGGCCATCTCTGAATCTTGCAGCCAGGGCGCACTCATTCCACTGAGTAAGCACCGACCATTTCCGAAATTTCTGACAATATAATTCTGCTTCATCTTGCCCCTGAGAGAGAGCCAATAAAGCTTTTTCAGCCTGAATCTCTAGGTTAGGTTCCTCATAGAGCAAACCCAATGCCAGAAAAAACGCATCCACATTGAGCAACGCAGGATCCCCTGGTGCCAATGCAAATGCCCAATTCTGAGGGTCACACCGCAGGAAAGATATTACAATCTTGACTTGCTGAGCAGGGTCTCCAGAGGAGCGAGATTTCAAAGAAAAAAACAACTTGCAATTGTTCCTAAAATTCAGAAAACTAGATCTATCTCCAGAAAAAAACTCTGGGATAGGAATTCTAGGTTCAGACATAGGAGCATGTACAACAAAATCTTGTATATTTTGAACCTTAGCAGCAAGATTATTCAGGCTGGAAGCCAAACTCTGGACGTCCATGATAAACAGCTGAGGTCAGAGCCATTCAAGGATTTAGAGGAGGTAAGACGCAGCAAACTCTGAGGGAAGGAAAAAAAAAAAAAAAAAAAACTTCCTCAGACTACTTTTCCTCCTACTTCAGCCAATATGATTACCACTTTTCGGGCCGGCGATACTGTCATGATCCCAATGGCAGGGGATCACAAAAGGACAAGCACACAAACAACAGAACAAGCTCTAGGGTGATGGAAACTGAGCTGACCGCGATCCTGAACCTAATTCACAACACTAGCAGTAGCCGGGGAACGTGCCTACGATGATTCTAGACGTCTCGCGCCAGCCGAAGGACTAGCTTCCCCTATTAGAAGAAACAAAGACCTCTCTTGCCTCCAGAGAAACACCCCACAGAAATAGCAGCCCCCCACATGTAATGACGGTGAAATGAGAGGAAAGCACATACGTAGTAATGAAAACAGATTCAGCAAAATGAGGCCCGCTAAAACTAGATAGCAGAGGATACAAAAGTGAACTGCGCGGTCAGCGAAAAACCCTACAAAAAAACCATCCTGAAATTACCTGAACTCATGTGCCAACTCATGGAACATGAGGAGTAATATCAGCCCACTAGAGCAACCAGCAACAAGGAATCACATAACTGCAAGCTGGACTAAAACAAAAATAAAGCAAAACGTGGAACAGGAAAATCAAAAACTTAGCTTGTCCTGAAGATTACTGAAGCGGAAAGCAGAGGTAACAAGACACACTGATTACATTGATCGCCGGCGAGGAAATGACAAGAAAGCCAGGTTAAATAGGAAACTCCCATATCCTGATAGAACAGGTGGACACCAGAGACCACAGAGAACACAAGTCACCCAGTACCATCTGTAACCACCAGAGGGAGCCCAAAAACAGAATCCACAACAGGAGAGACCAGGATCTGACTTCCTCCTGTGCAAAGTCCGTTAGGAGGGGGTCCATCTACTAGAGATGGGTCGTCTCGTATATATGGGGTGAAAATTAGTTAGCCAGGCTCCTGCATTTTTTTCAGTTAGGCCAGGAGGACAGATCGATAGGTTCAACAAGATTAGGGTTTTGATTCTGCATATCTCCAAAGGGGGGACTGTTAAGGAGAGAATGTATGGCATATGAAGATATACTGGAATCAAACTTATATGGACGCTTTGCTTAATATTAGATTCATGTCACTTTAAGGTTTTCTAATTCACTGTTATAAGACTTAATTCTGTTTATTTTTCCATCCCAGGATGTGCCAAGATATGCCAATGTCTAGATGGACTTTGTAATCCCTCTAGTCTTATCAAGAGTAAATGCACCTGTATGTAGGGAGACCAATTCCCAATAAACTGAAGACCAGTAGAATACGTGCATAGACAGATGCCAACCTGACCTAGAACGGGTCATTAGGGTGATAACGTGGGTTCCCTTGTATTATTGATAACCAGCCTGGCAAAACTCAGAGCTGGGGGGGCGCAACTCTCAGTTTTAAGCTTCAGCAAGGCTAGTTATCAAGAACGGAGGGGTCTCCATGCTGTATTTTTTAAAATTATTTAGATAAATAATTTAAAAAAGTGATTTGGGACCCCTCATTTTTTTGACAACCAGTCAAGCTAAATCAGACAGCTGGGGGCTGCTATTCTTAGGCTGGTTAAGGGCCATGGATATATAATGGAATGTGTAAAGACCAGCCTAGCTGCATTTATCCCAGAATGTAGAAAGCTAAAATATCTGATAATGTTTCTCTTGATACGTTTTCAGTAAACTTAATCATGTTACGTTATTCCTCTATTTCTATGCAATAAACATGCATGGTTGACTGGTGTGAATATTTTTAAGGAGACACGGCTAGCTGAAACATAAGCTCAGCTTAATGCACCAGTGAGAAAAGATGGATTAGAGGAAGTCTACTACCAATATAATGAGGCACTTGAGCCTCATTATACACACAGACACAGATGCTGCTATAAAAAACAGCATTTACAACCAATGGGCAGCAGATGGAGCTGATATTCTATATCTTTCACCTTTGTGACAGTGCAGTATCTTTTCTGTGGCCTTTGCGATTTACATGCTTTAGCTTTATGGACATCTATTTACAAGGTATAATATTACCTTAATTTATAGTTTTGTAGTGGTTTCTCATTGCAATAGTCGGACTCGGTAGTGCACACTGCATAGTGATGTCTTTACTGATTCTGCTTAGTTTTATACAATCCTAAGAATTATTAAGAATCCTTCACTAAAAGCACATTCTGTTTGGCCCATCCTGTTCCTAGAAAAATGTTCAGCTCACCCCGTTATGTCCAGGTTCCTCGGCTGGTCACCGGCGCACGGAGCTGCCCTGGTCCTGGCGGTATGGAAATCCAGTGTGCAAGAAAAGTTGTCTCCAGCGACCACAGGAGAAATGATTCTTAAAACTTGTCGTTTATTTATAATAATAATAATAATAATTTTTATTTATATAGCGCCAACATATTCCGCAGCGCTTTACAAATTATAGAGGGGACTTGTACAGACAATAGACATTACAGCATAACAGAAATACAGTTCAAAACAGATACCAGGAGGAATAAGGGCCCTGCTTGCAAGCTTACAAACTATGAGGAAAAGGGGAGACACGAGAGGTGGATGGTAACAATTGCTTTAGTTATTCGGACCGGCCATAGTGTAAGGCTCGGGTGTTCATGTAAAGCTGCATGAACCAGTTAACTTCCTAAGTATGTAGCAGTACAGACACAGAGGGCTATTAACTGCATAAAGTGAATGAGAACATGATGCGAGGAACCTGTTTTTTTTATATATATATATATATATATATTGTAGGGGTTCCACTCACTCAGCTGCGACGGCTGACAATCAGGAGACGTGTTCCTTTAAAGTTCACTGGGTTTATTGCTTCATAAACCATGTGGCAAACAAAAGAAAACAAATAGCCTTTGGTTCAGGTAAAGAAAAACAAGTGTCCAGTTCATCCGGCTCAGTCCTGAAGCCGTAACACACTCAGGAGGGTTTCACCTCCACACATACCTACCTGTGTTAAGCATTAGGCTTTCTTTTATATGTCTAACCACACACAGAACCCATCACATGACCAGACATGTGGTTGTGACATCACCACAGGTCCTGAAACACATATAGGTAGCCATGGTTACATCACAGCAACAAGCCATCTATAAGACACATATCTCCCATCGATTAGACATCCTTTAGCCACGCTACATACCTCCCCCCTCTGCCTAAAGCCGTGGGGCTTGGCACTTTCTCCCACTAGACATGGGATTCTTGACAGGGCATCAGCATTACCGTGCAGCTTTCCGGCCCTATGTTCCACATGGAAACAGAAGTCCTGCAGGGCTAAGAACCAACGGGTGACCCTAGCATTTCTACCCTTCGTTTCCCTCATCCACCTAAGTGGGGCATGGTCGGATATCAGTCTAAATTTACGTCCCAGCAAATAGTACTGTAATGTGTCGACTGCCCATTTTATGGCCAAGCACTCCTTTTCAACGACTGAGTAGTTCTTTTCAGACGAGGACAGCTTCCTACTCAGATAGAGAACAGGATGCTCCTCTCCATGTAGTTCTTGGGAAAGGACTGCTCCCACCCCAACATCTGAGGCATCTGTCTGAAGAATAAACTCTTTCTTGAAGTTTGGGGCCATCAGAACGGGTTGCTTACATAAAGCCTCTTTCATTTCTTGGAAGGCTGAATCTGTTTCTTCGGACCACTTAACCATTACTGATTTTGTCCCTTTTAGCAGGTCAGTCAGAGGCGCCGCCATTGTGGCGAAGTTTGGGATGAACCTCCTGTAATATCCCACGATTCCCAGGAAGGCTTTAACTTGCTTCTTGGAAACTGGTTTTGGCCATGTTTGAATTGCCTCCACTTTACTGATTTGGGGTTTTATTTCTCCATGACCCACTATGTATCCAAGGTACTTAGCTTCTTCTTTACCCAATGCACACTTCTTCGGGTTTATTGTAAATCCGGCCTCTCTTATAGCATCAAACACCGCTTGGACTTTCTCCAGATGACTCTCCCAGTCCGGGCTAAAGATGACGATATCATCTAGGTACGCAGCAGCGTATGCCTTGTGGGGTGCAAGGACTCTATCCATAGCCCTTTGGAAGGTGGCCGGAGCTCCCTGTAGGCCAAATGGCATCCGGACATACTGGAAGCATCCATCTGGTGTAGAAAACGCCGTCTTCTCCTTGGCTTCCTGTGCCATGGGGATCTGCCAATACCCCTTCGTCAAATCCAAGGTGGTTATGTACCTGGCGGGCCCAAGCCTTTCGATGAGCTCATCAACTCGGGGCATGGGATATGCGTCGAACTTGGAGACCTCATTCAACTTCCTATAGTCGTTGCAAAATCTCCACTCCCCATCAGGTTTTGGGACCAGGACAATTGGGCTCGACCAACCGCTCTTGGATTCCTCAATGACTCCAAGCTTCAACATACGCTCCACTTCCTTGGAGACTATTTCTCGACGGGCCTCAGGAATTCTATAGGGCTTCACGTTCACGCGCACATGGGGCTCTGTCAGGACCTCATGCTCTATGACCTTCGTGTACCCAGGCAACTCGGAAAACAGGTCCCTGTTTTTCTGGAGTAACTCCCGGCATTGCTGTTTCTGGGACTCCGATAGCGTCTCCGCTATAGTAACCGCTCCAACCTCATCTTCTGGGTTGCTTAACAACGATGGAGTTACTGTCGGCTCTCTATCTTGCCACGGCTTGATAAGGTTGACATGGTATACTTGGAATGGTTTCCGTCTTCCTGGTTGGTGAATTTTATAGTTTACTTCACCAAGTTTCTCGACAACCTCATATGGCCCTTGCCATTTGGCCAAGAACTTGCTTTCCACTGTCGGAACTAACACAAGAACTCGGTCTCCCGGATTGAATTGCCTCACTCTTGCAGACCGGTTGTAGACCCTGGCCTGAGCTTCTTGTGCTTGGAGAAGGTGTTCTTTCACGATAGGCATCACCTTTGCAATCCTCTGCTGCATCAGGGCCACATGCTCAATGACGCTTCTGTGGGGCGTGACTTCGGCTTCCCAGGTTTCCTTGGCTATATCCAGGAGTCCTCGTGGATGTCGGCCATACAGAAGCTCAAACGGTGAGAAACCTGTGGAGGCCTGTGGAACTTCACGAATGGAAAACATCAAATAGGGTAAGAGACAATCCCAGTCTCTACCGTCTTTCTCTATAGCTTTTCTCAGCATGCTCTTCAGTGTCTTGTTAAATCTCTCAACAAGGCCATCTGACTGGGGATGGTACACCGAGGTCCTCAACTGGGAGATTTTCAGGGCTTTGCATAGTTCCCTCATCACCTTGCTCATGAAAGGTGTCCCCTGGTCAGTCAGGATCTCCTTCGGCAGACCTGTCCGGGAAAAGACATGGACCAACTCGCGAGCTATACTCTTTGAAGAAGAATTTCTCAAGGGAATTGCCTCAGGATAGCGTGTGGCGTAGTCCAGGATGACTAATATATACTGATGGCCCCGGGCTGATTTAACTAAGGGACCGACCAAGTCCATGGCAATTCTCTCGAATGGCACCTCAATAATGGGCAGTGGCACAAGGGGGTTCCGGAAATGAGGAGTGGGAGCAGTTAGCTGACATGTAGGGCAGGACCTGCAATAGTTCACTATTTCCCGGTGGCACCCAGGCCAATAGAACCTCTGCACAACCCGTTCCTGCGTTTTTTCCACCCCTAGGTGTCCACCCAAGATGTGTGAATGGGCCATGTCCAACACCTTCCGTCTATATGGACCCGGCACTACCAACTACTCTACCAACTCCTCCCTTATTTTCGTGACCCGGTACAACAACTCCCTGCTCATTAGAAAATGGGGAAATCTTGTGTCTGCCCCCGGCTCCTGTACCACCCCGTCAATAACTGTGACATTATTAAAGGCTTCCCTCAGAGTGGGGTCCCTATGTTGGGCAGTCCCAAAATTTTCACCGGATACCTCTAACTCCAGAATGTCAGATGCAGGGGACACTTCCTCCTCATCTCCAGCCAGGACACAAAAAGGAAATCTGTCTGACTCTGGGTGTGGCACCACCCTTCCCGGGTTCACTGGTTCCCTACTCTTGCTAGGGAGCTCAGAACCTTTCCCCCACAAATCCCAAAACAAACAGAAATCCCGACCAATAATTATAGGGTGCAACAAGTCCTGAACGACGCCGACTATGTGGGACTCCGTGCCACATGTCGTTTCAATGTTCACACTGGCCACAGGGTAGTCCTTTGCATCACCATGTATGCACCGCACTCCGACCTTCTTTCCCGGGAGCAGGTGGAGAGGAAAAGTGGCCCTCACCAGGGTCACTAGGCTCCCCGAGTCTAACAGTGCCATTACTGCTTGACCGTTCACCTTCACGGGACATGCTTGAGGTCCCTCGTTGGGCGGAGAGTTCACACTGCAAGCTGGATACGCATAGTATGAACAACGGCGTCCCATGCTGCAGTCCATCTGCTCAGTGGTTTGGGAACAACGGGCAGCTATATGTCCTGGCTTGTGGCACCTCCAACAAATAATATCACCCGTGGGGACCTTGGGCACCACCTCCCCCGCCCTTTGTGACCTTGGACGCACCACCCCTTTTTGGGACTCAGCTGCCTTCTGGGATCCCCAGTACGGCATGGGCTGCCTCCCGAAGGAGCCTTCCAACCCTTGGTACCTCTCAACCAGTCCGATCAGCTCGTCGGCATTCTGGGGATCACCCTGGGCAACCCAAGACTGTATAGGCCTCGGGAGGGAATGGACAAACCGATCCATCATCACCCGTTCTACCATCTGTGCAGGCACAGAGGACTCTAGCTGCAGCCATTTCTAGACCAGGTGCAACAGATCAAACATTTGGGAACGAGGTGGTTTGTCCCGGTGATAGCCCCAGGAGTGAACTCGCTGTGCCCTGACAGTCAGTGTCACCCCCAAACGTGCGAGAATCTCGGCTTTCAATTTGTGATACTCTTTGGCATCCTGCAAGGTCAAATCATAGTACGCCTTCTGGGGTTCTCCCGTCAGGTATGGCGCAAGTACCTCTGCCCACTGCTCTGGCGGAAGTTTTTCCCTCTCAGCGACCCTCTCAAACACCGTCAGGAAGGCCTCAACATCATCCCCGGGAGTCATTTTCTGCAATGCGCGTCTTACCGTTTTCCGGACGTGGGTGTCATCAGCCAAACCTGGGGTTGGGGCGCTCGCCTTGCCCTGGATGGCGGTTGCCAGAAGCTGCATCTGCTGCTGATGCTCCTGCTGGCTCTGCTGCATCTGCTGCCGTTGCTCCTGCTGGCTCTGCTGCATCTGCTGCTGGCTCTGTTGTAACTGCTGCCGTTGCTCCTGCTGGCTTTGTTGCATCTGCTGCCGTTGCTCCTGCTGGCTCTGTTGTATCTGCTGCATCAACAGCCTGTTGGTCTCTTGCTGCCTTTTCTCCTGCTGTGACTGCATCTGGACCAATTGTTTCAGCAGGTCCTCCATTTTCTCCGGCAATGCTTGCTGGCTTGCAACAGCCTTGACCCAGGACATTCAAAATAAACTCACGTCTCCGCTGGGAACGCTGCCCGCATTCTCCACCAATTGTAGGGGTTCCACTCACTCAGCTGCGACGGCTGACACTCAGGAGACGTGTTCCTTTAAAGTTCACTGGGTTTATTGCTTCATAAACCATGTGGCAAACAACAGAAAACAAATAGCCTTTGGTTCAGGTAAAGAAAAACAAGTGTCCAGTTCATCCGGCTCAGTCCTGAAGCCGTAACACACTCAGGAGGGTTTCACCTCCACACATACCTACCTGTGTTAAGCATTAGGCTTTCTTTTATATGTCTAACCACACCCAGAACCCATCACATGACCAGACATGTGGTTGTGACATCACCACAGGTCCTGAAACACATATAGGTAGCCATGGTTACATCACAGCAACAAGCCATCTATAAGACACATATCTCCCATCGATTAGACATCCTTTAGCCACGCTACAATATATATATATATATAAATAGGCCACACAGGGATCGTTAGGTTAATGCATTGAGGCTGTAGGCCAGTCTGAACAAGTGAGTTTTTAGGGTACGCTTAAAACTGTGGGGATTGGGGATTAATTGTATTAACCTAGGTAGTGCATTCCAAAGAATCGGCGCAGCACGTGTAAAGTCTTGGAGACGGGAGTGGGAGGTTCTGATTATTGAGGATGTTAACCTGAGGTCATTAGCGGAGCGGAGGGCACGGGTAGGGTGGTAGACTGAGACCAGAGAGGAGATGTAGGGTGGTGCAGAGCCATGGAGTGCTTTGTGGATGAGGGTAGTAGTTTTGTACTGGATTCTGGAGTGGATGGGTAGCCAGTGTAATGACTGGCACAAGGTAGAGGCATCGGTGTAATGGTTGGTGAGGAATATGATCCTGGCAGCAGCATTCAGGACAGATTGGAGCGGGGAAAGTTTGGTAAGAGGGAGGCCGATTAGTAGAGAGTTACAATAGTCCAGACGAGAATGAATAAGTGAAACAGTAAGAGTTTTTGCAGAGTCGAAAGTAAGAAAAGGGCGAATTCTAGAAATGTTTTTGAGATGCAGGTAAGAAGAGCGAGCCAGTGATCGGATGTAGGGGGTGAATGAAAGGTCAGAATCAAGGATGATCCCAAGGCAGCGGGCATGTTGCTTTGGAGTAATGGTGGAACCGCACACGGAGATGGCAATGTCAGGCAAAGGTAGGTTAGTAGAGGGAGAGAACACGAGGAGTTCAGTTTTTGACAGGTTTAGTTTCAGATAGAGGAAGGACATGATGTTAGAGACAGCGGTAAGACAATCACTGGTGTTTTCTAAAAAGGTCGGCGTGACAACAGGAGAAGAGGTGCATAATTGGGTGTCGTCAGCATATAGATGGTACTGGAAACCAAATCTACTGATTGTTTGTCCAATAGGGGCAGTATACAACGAGAAGAGGAGGGGGCCTAGGACTGATCCTTGAGGAACCCCAACAGTAAGGGGAAGGTGAGAGGAGGAGGAACCAGCAAAAGATACAGTGAAGGATCGGTCAGATTGCCACAAAAAACTGGGAAAACTTATTGACTCGAGTATAAGCCTAGGGTGGGAAATGCAACAGCTACCGGTGAATTTGAAAAATAAAAATAGATGCTCCATACCGTTCATTATGGCCCCATAGCTGTGCCATATATTGCTCTGCACCGTTCATTATTGCCCCATAGATGTACCATAGAAAGGTGTGCCATATAGTGCTCTGCACCGTTCATTATTGCCCCATAGCTGTGCCATATAGTGCTCTGCACCGTTCATTCTTGCCCCATAGCTCTGCCATATAGTGCTCTGCACCGTTCATTATTGCCCCATAGCTGTGCCATATAGTGCTCTGCACCATTCATTATTGCCCCATAGCTGTGCCATATAGTGCTCTGCAAAGTTCATTATTGTCCCATAGCTGTGCCATATAGTGCTCTGCACCGTTCATTCTTGCCCCATAGCTGTGCCATATAGTGCTCTGCACCGTTTATTATTGCCCCATAGCTGTGCCATATAGTGCTCTACACCATTCATTCTTGCCCCATATATGCTCCTTATAAAGCAGTGCACCGTTCATTCTTGCCCCATATATGCTCCTTATAAAGCTCTGCCATTGCTGCTGCTGCTGCAATAATAATAATAAAAAAAAAAAAAAAAAAGCCATACTCACCTCTCTTGATTGCAGCTCCCGGCGTCCGGTCCCGGCGTCTCTCCGCTCTGACTGATCAGTGTGCGCCGCGCACACTATATGCGTCATCGCGCCCTCTGACCTGCACAGTCAGAGCGCAGAGACGCCGGGAAGACAGAGCAGCGCCGGGAAGATGGAGCGATGCCCGGCGTGTGGAACACGGACAGGTTAATATAAAATACTCACCTAGTCCTGCCGCTCCTGACGCTGCCCCTGCCTGTCACATTGTCTCCGGGTGCCGCAGCTCTTCCTGTCAGCGGTCACGTGGCACCGCTCAGAGGAATGAATATGTGGCTCCACCCCTATGGGAGTGGAGTCCATATTCATTTCTCTAATGAGCGGTCCCACGTGACCGCTGACAGGAAGAGCTGCGGCATCCGGAGACAATGTGACAGGCAGGGGCAGCGTCAGGAACGCCAGGACTAGGTAAGTATGCCTCAGCGCCCTCTCCCCCTCACCCGCCGACCCTGCCACCCACCGTGACTCGAGTATAAGCCAAGAGGGGCACTTTCAGCCCAAAAATTTGGGCTGAAAATCTCGGCTTATACTCGAGTATATACGGTACACGGTCTTAATCATGGATCCATGATTAATGCCGTGTAGGTTGAAACATGTAGGATCCAATCCTTGCACTGGGATTGCCCATTTCTGCATATCTGTGCTTTTTAATATGATGCTAAATAAACGTCAAGTTTTAAGAATCATTTCCCCTGTGGTTGCTGGAGACAACTTTTCTTGCATATTGGATATCCTTATCCTAGAAGTCATCATTGTACGAGGGATGCCTCTTATCTCATTACATATAGTACTTTCCACTTCTCATCGATATCCCCGTTATACAAGGTGCAGTATCCAGTGTAAGAGCCATTCACGTAACGAGAAAGACAGACCTGACTTCACATCTGTCTGTCTTGCAGGTAGCTGATTGGAATGAGCTTGGAGACCTTAGCTCAGAATGCTGCCATCTGTAAGGAGTATAATCTGGCTGATAATGAGCTGTGTGCGATGCTACATGGATATTCGCTTACACACAACTAGGCAAAGGCTGACTTCTGAGTTTCTGCAATCCGGAGATGATGAGTAGGAAGATTATTCTCTGGAGGCAGCAAAATGACTCATATGCTCTGTGGTTTGAGTGTCAAATTAATGTCATTTGTGTGATATATTTATCGACTGAAACCAGTGAATCTGGATTGGCTCTATTGCATTTACCCATAATTAGCTGAGTGCTCACAGGGCAGTGACGGGCCATATGGTAGAGAATCCTCTGCACATTGCTGCTATCCATTTAAAGGGAACCTGACAGCGGACACATGCTTCCCATTCCACAGGCAGCATGCATCAGGCACTGGCTGAATGATTTCATTCATGCATGTATGACTCTGAAATGCTGCAGCGTTTCAGAGAAAAATATACTTTACAGGTCAGCTTGGGGACCGAACTGCGTAGGTGACTAGTGGAAAACATTGGTCCTCAGTAGTGTTGCGCCACCTCCCTAGTGTTCTGGTTCGGTTCGGTTCGTCGAACAGGGAGGTGTTCACCAAACTGTTCGTCGAACGTTCGACGAACACCGTCGAACCCCATTGAAACCAATGGCAGGCAAACACAAACACATACAAACACATGGAAAACACATAGAAAACACCTTAAAAGGTGTCCAAAAGCTGATAAACTGCTCAGAAGACACAACAAACATGGAAAAGTCACAACTACATATAGTCATGCGAAAAGAAAAGAGGTGGAAGAGTAAAAGGAGGAGGAGACACAGATATAGGCATGTCATGCCCTTCTAAAATCAAGAAAGGCTGGAGTAAAAATCTAAACTCACTCTACCAACACCCAGACGTCTTGACAAAAAAATAAAAAAAGAAATATCGTTAGGTAGAATGGCAGTGGGTCCATTCAGAACACTTTCCTTAGAAGACGTAGTGGTACCCCAATGGGAGTTGTGCCAAAAAATGAACCCAATACATTCAGACTAATCCACCATTTGTCATATCCAATGGGCAGGTCAGTAAGCGACAACATCGACGTGGAACCAAGTACAGTACTATGTACTGTACCTCCTTTGACGAGGCAATCAGGCGGGTCAAGAAGTTGGTAAGGGGCACCCTAATGGCCAAAACAGACATTGAGGGGGCGTTCCGGTTACCACCTGTGCCTCCGAATAGTGTCCTCCCATTGGGCTGCTTCTGTGAAGGAGCAAACTACATAGATCGCTGTTTGCCCATGGGGTGCTCCATATCCTGCTATTTGAGGCATTTAGTTGCTTCCTCGAATGTGTCGTCATGGATGTTTGTAAGGCGGCACATATTATCCATTACCTTGACGTCTTCTTATGCCTGGGCCCAAAAGACTCGCCACAGTGTGAAAACACGCGGTAGTCTACCTGTGAGAAGGAGAGAGCTGGAGGGAGAGTGGACACCCCAGAGCCGAGGGGTTAGATTGAGAAAGAAAGAAGGCGGTGTAGCTTGCTTCATGGGTGGGGTACTCTGCTGAGTAGCAGAAATTGCTACTAGGCCCAAACGGATTTCCTGGGCTAGATGCCGTTACAAAATAGTAGTTAGGTAAACAGGCGGTGTAGCTTGCTTCATGGGTGGGTGACGCTGCTGAGTAGCACTAAATTCTACTAGGCCCAAAATGATTTCCTGGGCCAGATGCCGTTAAAAAATAGTACTTAGGTAAACAGGCAGTGTAGCTTGCTTCATGGGTGGGGTACACTGCTGAGTATCACTAAATTCTACTAGGCCCAAACGGATTTCCTGGGCTAGATGCCGTTACAAAATAGTAGTTAGGTAAATAGGCGGTGTAGCTTGCTTCATGGATGGGTGACGCTGCTGAGTAGCACTAAATTCTACTAGGCCCAAAATGATTTCCTGGGCCAGATGCCGTTAAAAAATAGTACTTAGGTAAACAGGCGGTGTAGCTTGCTTCATGGGTGGGGTACTCTGCTGAATAGCAGAAATTGCTACTATGCCCAAACGGATTTCCTGGGCTAGATGCCGTTACAAAATAGTAGTTAGGTAAACAGGCGGTGTAGCTTGCTTCATGGGTGGGTGACGCTGCTGAGTAGCACTAAATTCTACTAGGCCCAAAATGATTTCCTGGGCCAGATGCCGTTAAAAAATAGTACTTAGGTAAACAGGCAGTGTAGCTTGCTTCATGGGTGGGGTACACTGCTGAGTATCACTAAATTCTACTAGGCCCAAACAGATTTCCTGGGCTAGATGCCGTTACAAAATAGTAGTTAGGTAAATAGGTGGTGTAGCTTGCTTCATGGATGGGGTACTCTGCTGAGTAGCACAAAATGCTATTAGGTACAAAACGATTTCCTGGGATAGATGCCGTTAAAAATAAGTAATTAGATCAACAGGTGATGTAGCTTGCTTTATGGGTGGGGTACGCTGCTGAGTATCACTAAATTCTACTAGGCCCAAACGGATTTCCTGGGCTAGATGCCGTTACAAAATAGTAGTTAGGTAAACAGGCAGTGTAGCTTGCTTCATGGGTGGGGTACACTGCTGAGTATCACTAAATTCTACTCGGCCCAAACGGATTTGCTGGGCTAGATGCCATTACAAAATAGTAGTTAGGTAAACAGGCGGTGTAGCTTGCTTCATGGGTGGGGTGCGCTGCTGAGTAGCACCAAATTCTACTAGGCCCAAAATGATTTCCTGGGCTAGATGCCATTAAAAAATAGTACTTAGGTAAACAGGAGGTGTCGCTTGCTTCATGGGTGGGGTACGCTGCTGAGTTGCACCAAATTCTACCAGGCCCAAACGGATTTCCTGGGCTAGATGCCATTACAAAATAGTAGTTAGGTAAACAAGCGGTGTAGCTTGCTTCATGGGTGGGGTACGCTGCTGAGTTGCACCAAATTCTACTAGGCCCAAAACGATTTCCTGGGCCAGATGCCGATAAAAAATAGTACTTAGGTAAACAGGCGGTGTAGCTTGCTTCATGGGTGAAGTACGCTGCTGAGTAGCAGCAATTTCTATTAGGCCCAAAAGGATTTCCTGGGCTATATGCCGTTAAAAATAGTACTTAGGTAAACTGGTGGTGGGTGGCTCGGCTACTCTGCTGACTAGCAGACACTGAAGCTTTGGAGCAGACCTCTGAATCCCAGGCCATAGTATGAGGAAACAACTCTGCAGCGACCCCACCCACCTGGAATTGACGATGGCAACGTCATATAAAACTCAGCAAGGGGACTAAATAAGAGTCTCCATTTTTTCCAAAAATTCGGCCACAGACACCACTTAAGCGGCATAAATTTCGCCAGAGTTTTTTTTTTAAACGGTTGGTGAGGTGATTTTCAAAAATCATCAGGCTTTTAGTCTCCCCAAGATGACACAGGGGTAGAAAAGTCCTTGCGGATCCAGGATTTGTTCATCTTGATGAATGTTAGTCTGTCTACATTGTCACTGGACAGCCGCATGCGCTTATCTGTCAGCACAACACCAGCTGCGCTGAACACACGTTCAGAGAGAACGCTGGCTGCGGGGCACAACAAGATCTCCAAGGCGTGAGTGGCGAGCTCAGGCCATTTTTCAAGATTGGAAGCCCAAAATGAGCAAGGGTCCAGTTCCACAGTCATGGCATCGATGTTAACTTGGAGATACTCTTGTACCATCCTCTCTAGGCGTTGCCTGTGCGTCAGACTTCTTGTCTCCTGTGGTCTTGCAAAGGATGGTCTAAAAAAATCTTGAAACGATTGGAAAAAATTGCTGTTACCACCAGATATGATGTTACTGTTACAGTTTGAGTGATGACTCGATAGTCCCACGGTTGGCAAGTTAGAACTCAGAGATTGACTACATGCACCACTGGTGTTTTGTGGAAAAGCAGATGTTAGATTCTGTAACAGTCTCTGCTGATACTCCTGCATGCAATGAATCCCTTTCTATGGCAGGAATTATTTCGCTAAATTTGCTTTTGTACCGGTGGATCTAAGAGTGTGGCAACCCAGTAGTCGGCATTACTTCGGATTCTGACAATCCGAGGGTCATGTTGCAGGTAGTGCAGCAAGAAGGCACCCATGTGTCTTGCGCATCCAGGAGGACCAAGTCCTTGTTGTCTTTTTGGCGGCGAGGTGATAATCATGCTTCCTTCGTCTGCCCTCTCCCCCCTACCTCACACAACAGAAATTTAATCAAGGTCTCCCTCATCTGATGAGTCTTTCATGCCCAGCGCCAGTTCGTCCTCCACTTCTTTCTCACCTCCGGCACCTTCCTCAACAATTTGGCTGCTACCATGCGCCCTCGGTAACCCCTCTCCCCCAGCCTCCAATGCCAACCGCCTTGGTGCTGCCAACCTTCTTGACCTTGGAGATATGATCCCTTCCGCATATGACTCCTCCTGTTCCTCCTCCTCCTCTTGTTCCACCACCTGACTCCGAACACTGTGTAAGGTGTGCTCCAGCATGTAAATCACCGGAAAGTAAACTAGTATCCAGATGGCTAAATAAGTCTGCGCGCTATGCCATTCTGTAGGACTGGGTCCCAAACTAGATTCATTGCTTACCCATGCTATTGGTATGTCAGGATCAGTGTCCACGCCGCCACTGACGCACGTTTCGCCTCTTTCTCAAGGTGTGATCCGGTAATCATCTCCCTTGAGCCTAAAATACAACATTTCGAGTGCAAGCAGATGAGAAATGTGTGAATTTAGTACTGTGGCCTTTGTCGCATTGGCTGCGTATTTCTGCTTGCGTTCCAAGGACTGGGGAATGGACAACAGAACGATGCGCTAGGACAAGGACGTGGACGTGCTTCCTGATGGTGCTAGTTGAGTTTGTGTGCAACTACAGATGCAGAGGAGGAGGCATCTTTGCATGCACCATGGACAGGGGATTGGCTTGCACGTACAACAGCAGAAGAAGCAGTGGTATCAACCGCAGACACTGTTGATGGAGCCTGTTGTTTGGCCAACAAACTCGGGTGCTTT
This sequence comes from Ranitomeya imitator, assembly GCF_032444005.1. Lineage (NCBI taxonomy): Eukaryota > Metazoa > Chordata > Amphibia > Anura > Dendrobatidae > Ranitomeya > Ranitomeya imitator. The sequence goes on along the minus strand of NC_091288.1, from coordinate 112,609,365 downwards.
CCTGCCATGTGCCTGATCATGCTGGTGGTGGTTAGGCTAGTATTTTTGCTAGTCATGCTGATGCGGACATGGCCGGTGGTGCAAATGGCCATTTTGGGGTAATCGGCAGAGTCTTTAAAAAAATAACAAGACTGTTATGGGGACATTCAGTGTGTTCAGTTCACCTCACCTCAACCCCTGTCTTTTGGTGTTCCCCAAGTCTATGTTCTAGGACACCCTACTCTTCTCCATCTACACCTTCGGCCTGGAACAGCTCATGTAATGACACGGTTTGCAACATCATTAGTACGCCAATTTCACAAAGATCTACCTATCTGTACCTGACATCACCTCCTTACTGACCCAAATCACGTCTTCCCGCTATTTCATCCTTTTCTGCTCGTTTTCAAAAAGTGGACATGGACAAAACAGAATACATCATCTTTCAACCATCTCACGCTGAGTTGACATAAGAGCTGTGTATGCATCATTCGGTACCACTTTAGTAAAAGGGAAAGTTTGCCCAAGAGAAAATGATTTTCCAGACATTCACAGCCTTTTTTGGCACATTATTTGCAGCTGTGATCTTCATCTTCTTGGTGGGGATGTAGTAAAGTTCAAAATCGTCATCAATACCGTCATCGTCCATATCTTGTAAAGAGGAAATCTGGTGTTTCCAAGGGTAGTGGTTATCTACGTTTAGTGGTATTCCTTTAACAGTGTTCGTTACACTAGAACAAATAATTTTTGACTGTGACATTTGGATATTATTAGTACCATGTATGGGTGAAGATGAAGAAGCTTGGGCAGGGTTGTGTTTATAGTTACAAATGGTGCACTCCTCTTTAAACTTAGTTTTTCAAAAGCATTTATCAGTTGGTTTGGTTTTCCTCCAGCACTGAACTTCTTTGTCTATTTCAGCATCTCACGAACATGTTGCACTTTACCCTTTAGACAGACACGTGCATATTAGGCACCATATTTTTGACGGGCATTTTTTAGGCCGAGTCTCACACGCGCATCTGTTACACCGATCTTCTGATGGGCATGAAACACATTCAGGTAATTGATGGAGGCCAAACATTTAATTATTATAGGCTGTATCTTGGATCTCATACCTCCCATAGCTACCGCTGTTATTAATCATGTACGTTAACATTCCAGTCATGACCATGACCCTTTTCCTGATCACCTCATCCAACGATTCGTCTGCCGTATTTTTACTAAAAACCTGCACCTTCACAGCAGCAACTGATTAGGAAACCACTTTCCAGTTTTGCAAGGTGTTTATGATGCCCGTAAAAAATTTTTTTTTAAAAATGTACCCACCATGGGAAAATGTTTGTCACCCAAACACTTAGTGTATGGGCATTCCAAGTCTATGAGACCCACTCTTTTAAATTGGAAATAGTTTTTAAAGAGGCATTCCTCCACGTCTCATCATTCTCTGCCACTAGATCACCACGGTTAACTTGTTCCTTTCTGCTACAGCCAGTCAATTTTTGGCAAAGGTGTCTATGATCCCCATAAAATATTTTTTTTAAATGTACTCCCCCATGGGGAAATGTTTGTCAGCCCATGCACTTAGTGTATGGGCATTACGAGTCTAGGCGGCCCGCTCCTTTGTAATGGGAATTTTTTTTATGAGGCCTTCCTCAATGATTCTTCCGAGGGGGGATTGTGTTGCGTGCAAATTTGGGTAAAGGCGGCCCTTGCATTCAATGCATAATAAAACAATATAGCAGGACCAACTGAAGAATACGCAGTGGGTTTTCCTGTGGCCATCCAGTACCTGGGTTCAAAGGTTTATTGGGGTGCATGTAACTTGGTAGCAGGGCAGGCCTTGCAGATAATACATAAGAAAATAGTATGTGATTACAAAATGAATAATGTGATCCTGTGGCCATCCAGAACCTGGGTTCAAAGGCTTATTGGGGTGCATATGACTTGATAGCAGGCCAGGCCTTGCATTCAATGCAACTTTTTTTCAGGACGCCCTCCTGTACCTGTTGTGAAACGGGTATTAGGGTGCGTTGTAATTCTTGGCAGCCAAGCCACTCACTGCATACGGAATTTCAGCATAGGAGACCCAATGTTTAATAATGTCCCTTTAAGAAAATTAATGCTGCCTGATGCCCCTCTAAAAATAGGTTTTGTGACTTTAACAGTCCCTCCTTCATAAATGAAAGAAGATGTGTCTCCTTATGTGTCACATACCACATGGCCAGCTAGGCTTGTTAAATGATGCAATGACATTTCCAAGTGAATGCCTTTGTATTGGTTGAAAGCAATGTAAAAGTTGAAAAACGCATTAAAAACGGTGTGTGTTAACATAGCCCAAATGGTGGAGGAACATTTTGGTCTGAGGTAAATTATTTTGCCTTATATACAAGTCATTAGCCTGGAAAGGATGTACCTTAATATATATATTTTCCTACAGAATCCTTTTTTATTACGTTTTTGTATGCTTTTTAGTGCACCTGTAAAAATGGCGTGAAACTCTGACAACATTGCTTACAGCTGTGACCTAGGAGTCAGAAATGCTTCCAGGGGCGATCCTCATGATGTTCCTGTGTCATTTGAGCAGTGTTTCCATCATTTTCAGATTTTTTAGACCTTAAAAGGACCCACAGGGGGATCGCGGTAAAAATACTCGGGTTTCCCATAGGCTTACATTGGGCTCGTTGCTCGGGTCGAGTACCTGTTGTGAATTCTGCTTTTGGGCTCCCTCCGGTGGTTGAAGGTGGTAATGCAGTTGTCCCTGGGCTGCAGTCCTGGACAGGTGTATCTGCTGATTGCAATTCTGACTGGGGTATTTAGGTTTGCAGGACTCATTAGTCCTTGCCAGTTGTCAATGTTTCTTGGGAGGTGTTGGACCTCTGTCTGGCTTCTCCTGCTTAGCTGCCAATTCAGAAAAGATAAGTGTCTGTTTCTTTTTCTATGGTACACTTGCTGTGTGCTTGTTTTTTGATTGTATTCCTGCTCTGAGTGTAGGATTCTCTGGAGTTGCAGATATACGTTCCACGTCTTTAGTTAGATGGAGGAATTTTTGTATAATGTGCTGTGGATATTTTTGGAAGGGTTTTAATACTGACCGCACAGTACTCTGTCCTATCCTTTCCTATTTTAGCTAGAGTGGCCTCTTGTGCTAAATCCTGTTTTCTGCCTGTGTGTGTCTTTCCTCTCCTACTCACAGCCAATATTTGTGGGGGGCTGCCTATCCTTTGGGGTTCTGCTCTGAGGCACGGTAGAATTCCTATTTCCATCTATAGGGGTATTTAGTCCTCCGGCTGTGACGAGGTGTCTAGGGTTTGTTAGGTACACCCCACGGCTACTTCTAGTAGCGGTGTTAAGATCAGGATTTGCGGTCAGTATAGTTACCACCTATTCCAGTGAAAGTTTTCATGTTGCTCCAAGGTCACCGGATCATAACAAGTACCAGAGTATTCCAGTTTGCTTGACCCGAGCAGTGAGCACCCGAGCATTTTAGTACTCGCTCATCACTAGTGTTTATGATTTCCATAAAAGTTTTTTTTTAAATGTACCCCCCGTGGGGAAATGTTTGTCAGCTCATGCACTTAGTGTATGGGCATTACGAGTCTAGGAGACACACTCCTTTAAATTGGGCCTATTTTTTGATAAGGCCTTCCTCCACATCTCTTCATCCACTGCCACTAGATCACCAGGGTGAACGTGTTCTATGCTGCTACAGCCAGTCTATTATTTGGCAAGGATGTCTATGATCCCCATAAAAAATGTTTCAAAAATGTACCACCATGAGGAATTGTTTGTCGGCCCATACACTTAGTGTATGGGCATTAAGAGTCTAGGAGACCCGTTCCTTTGTAATGGGACAGTTTTTTTTATGAGTCCTTCCTCCATGTTTCTTCCAAGCGGGGATTGACAAATTTGGGTCAATGTGGCCCTTGCATTCAATGCATAAGGAAACAGTATGGCAGGACCAACTGAAGAATGAGAAGTGGGCCAGTGGCCATCCAGTACCTGGGTTCAAAGGCTTCTTGGGATTCATATGAGTTGATAGCAGGGCAGGCCTTGCAGTCAATGGTTAAGAAAACACTATGGGAGTACAAAATGAATAATGTGAAGTGGGTTTTCTTGTGTCCATCAAGTACCTGGGTTCAATGGCTTATTGGGGTACATATGACTTGGTAGAAGGGCAGGCCTTGCAGTCAACACATAAGGAAACAGTATGGGAGTACAAAATGAATATTGTGAAGTGGATTTTCCTGTGACAATCCAGTTACTGGGTTCAAAGGATTCTTGGGGTGCATATGACTTGATAGCAGGGCAGGCCTTGCATTCAATGCAACATTTTTTGAGGAAGCCCTCCTGTACCTCTCGTGAAAGGGATATTGGGGTGCGTCGTAATTCTTGACAGCCCAGCCACTCACTGCTTAGGCAAAACCAGCACATGAGACCCACTGTTTAATAATGGCCCTTTAAGAATATTAACCCCTTCATGACCCAGCCTATTTTGATCTTAATGACCTGGCCATTTTTTGTAATTCTGAAAAGTGCCCTTTTATGAGGTAATAACTCAGGAACGCTTCAACGGATCCTAGAGATTCTGTTTTTTCTTGACATATTGGGCTTCAAGTTAGTAGTAATTTTAGGTCAAAATTTTTTGCATTTATTTCTGAAAAAATCGGAAATTTGGTGAATATTTTGAAAATTTCTCAATTTTTATTCTGTGACACAAAATATGTAATAAATAACATTTCGCACATGTCTACTAAAGCAGGATGGCACCATTGAAGCTCTAAAAAACTATAGGGAGAAAAATACTTTATCTAAAAAACTAATTAAAGCTGCCAAAAAGGAAACAGAGAAGCACATTGCTAAGGAGAGTAAAACTAATCCCAAACTGTTCTTCAACTATATCAATAGTAAAAGAATAAAAACTGAAAATGTAGGCCCCTTAAAAAATAGTGAGGAAAGAATGGTTGTAGATGACGAGGAAAAAGCTAACATATTAAACACCTTCTTCTCCACGGTATTCACGGTGGAAAATGAAATGCTAGGTGAAATCCCAAGAAACAATGAAAACCCTATATTAAGGGTCACCAATCTAACCCAAGAAGAGGTGCGAAACCGGCTAAATAAGATTAAAATAGATAAATCTCCGGGTCCGGATGGCATACACCCACGAGTACTAAGAGAACTAAGTAATGTAATAGATAAACCATTATTTCTTATTTTTAGTGACTCTATAGCGACAGGGTCTGTTCCGCAGGACTGGCGCATAGCAAATGTGGTGCCAATATTCAAAAAGGGCTCTAAAAGTGAACCTGGAAATTATAGGCCAGTAAGTCTAACCTCTATTGTTGGTAAAATATTTGAAGGGTTTCTGAGGGATGTTATTCTGGATTATCTCAATGAGAATAACTGTTTAACTCCATATCAGCATGGGTTTATGAGAAATCGCTCCTGTCAAACCAATCTAATCAGTTTTTATGAAGAGGTAAGCTATAGGCTGGACCACGGTGAGTCATTGGACGTGGTATATCTCGATTTTTCCAAAGCGTATGATACCGTGCCGCACAAGAGGTTGGTACACAAAATGAGAATGCTTGGTCTGGGGGAAAATGTGTGTAAATGGGTTAGTAACTGGCTTAGTGATAGAAAGCAGAGGGTGGTTATAAATGGTATAGTCTCTAACTGGGTCGCTGTGACCAGTGGGGTACCGCAGGGGTCAGTATTGGGACCTGTTCTCTTCAACATATTCATTAATGATCTGGTAGAAGGTTTACACAGTAAAATATCGATATTTGCAGATGATACAAAACTATGTAAAGCAGTTAATACAAGAGAAGATAGTATTCTGCTACAGATGGATCTGGATAAGTTGGAAACTTGGGCTGAAAGGTGGCAGATGAGGTTTAACAATGATAAATGTAAGGTTATACACATGGGAAGAGGGAATCAATATCACCATTACACACTGAACGGGAAACCACTGGGTAAATCTGACAGGGAGAAGGACTTGGGGATCCTAGTTAATGATAAACTTACCTGGAGCAGCCAGTGCCAGGCAGCAGCTGCCAAGGCAAACAGGATCATGGGGTGCATTAAAAGAGGTCTGGATACACATGATGAGAGCATTATACTGCCTCTGTACAAATCCCTAGTTAGACCGCACATGGAGTACTGTGTCCAGTTTTGGGCACCGGTGCTCAGGAAGGATATAATGGAACTAGAGAGAGTACAAAGGAGGGCAACAAAATTAATAAAGGGGATGGGAGAACTACAATACCCAGATAGATTAGCGAAATTAGGATTATTTAGTCTAGAAAAAAGACGACTGAGGGGCGATCTAATAACCATGTATAAGTATATAAGGGGACAATACAAATATCTCGCTGAGGATCTGTTTATACAAAGGAAGGTGACGGGCACAAGGGGGCATTCTTTGCGTCTGGAGGAGAGAAGGTTTTTCCACCAACATAGAAGAGGATTCTTTACTGTTAGGGCAGTGAGAATCTGGAATTGCTTGCCTGAGGAGGTGGTGATGGCGAACTCAGTCGAGGGGTTCAAGAGAGGCCTGGATGTCTTCCTGCAGCAGAACAATATTGTATCATACAATTATTAGGTTCTGTAGAAGGACGTAGATCTGGGTATTTATTATAATGGAATATAGGCTGAACTGGATGGACAAATGTCTTTTTTCGGCCTTACTAACTATGTTACTATGTTACTATGTTACTTTACATCAGCACAATTTTGGAAACAAGTTTTTTTTTTTTTTTGCTAGGAAGTTATAAGAGTTAAATTTGACCAGCGATTTCTCATTTTAAGGGTTCATCTCCACTTGTGAGAAAAACGGACGAGTGCAATCCGATAAAAAATCGGATTGCACTCGGACCAATGTTTTTCAATAGGTGACATTCCATTTGCGATTTTTTTCCCAGCCGAAATCGGACTGAGAAAAATCTGTGTCGGCTGAGAAAAAATTCGCAGCATGCTGCGTATTGCTGAGATTCTCGGACGAGACTCGCCAATGCAAGTCAATGGGTGCGAGAAAAAAAACGCACAGCACTCGCACCATGCGAGTGCTGTCAGATTTTTACGCACCCGTGTCCTTAGAAAAGCCGGCAATTCAGCGCAGAGTACAGTAAAATCACACTGACATGTTAGATTAGAGTAGATATATACACATAGAATAGGTATATATACATATATATATGTCAGGAAGACACCTATATATATATATTTATATTTAATGCAGCGCGAGACAGCTTTAAAGCTGGTAATTCAATTACCGGCTTTTGCTTTCTCCTTCCTAAACCCGACATGATATGAGACCTGGTTTACATACAGTAAACCATCTCATATCACCATTTTTTTTGCATATTCCACACTACTAATGTCAGTAGTGTGTCTATGCAAAATTTGGCCGTTCTAGCTAGTAAAATAGGGGTTAAATGGCGGAAAAAAATGGCGTGGGCTCCCGCGCAATTTTCTCCGCCAGAGTAGTAAAGCCAGTGACTGAGGGCAGATATTAATAGCCTGGAGAGGGTCCACGGTTATTGGCCCCCCCCTGGCTAAAAATACCTGCCCCCAGCCACCCCAGAAAAGGCACATCTGGAAGATGCGCCTATCGTGGGAACTTTCCTAGAAAGCCTGGGAGCTTTCTAGGTAAGTTCCCACGATCTATGAACAGCCAGCAGAGGGCGCCTCACCGCAAATAAAAGCTAAATATAGATCATTGATCTATATTTAGCCTCATTCCCCGGGGTTTTGCAGCAAGGAGCAGCCTGCATTAGCGGAACTCCTTGCTGCAAAATGTTTTAACCCCTTCAGAAGGATTTACATCGTTGGACGTTACAGATCTGTGGAGGGTAAGGATATTGTTGGTTTATTATGTTTTTTTACTTACAGAACGATGGTCTTCAGTGACTGGATTGGGCGTAGAATAAAATACTCCAACAACCATTGTTTTTATTTCATTAAAATAATTTTAAATAATGTGTTTGTGTTTTATTTAACCCTTTACTACAATTGGATTAATAATGGATAGGTGTCATAATGCTCGCCTCTCCATTATTAATTAGGCTTAATGTCACCTTACAATAGCAAGGTGGCATTAACCCTTCATTACCCCATATCCCACCGCTACACGGGAATGGGAAGAGAGTGGCCAAGTGCCAGAATAGGCGCATCTTCCAGATGTGCCTTTTCTGGGGTGGCTGGGGGCAGGTGTTTTTAGCCAGGGGGGGGGCCAATAACCATGGACCCTCTCCAGGCTATTAATATCTGCCCTCAGTCACTGGCTTTACTACTCTGGTGGAGAAAATTGCGCGGGAGCCCACGCCAATTTTTTCCGCCATTTAACCCTTTATTTTAAGAGCTAGAACGGCCAAATTTTGCAGATACACACTACTGACATTAGTAGTGTGGAATCTGCAAAAAAAAAAGGAGAGAAGACATGGTTTACTGTATGTAAACCATGTCTCAAATCATGTCGGGTTTTAGGAAGGAGAAAGAAAAAGCCGGTAATTGAATTACCGGCTTTCAAGCTGTATAGCGCTGGAAAATTTTTTAATATATATACATATATGTGTCTACTGACATATATATATATATATATATAGACAGTATATATATATATTTTTTTCTTTTTGGGACACATGGATCACTTCTATAGCGGTATGTTGGTTTTGCAAGCCTGCGAGAAAACCACGCAGTACGGATGCCATACGGATTACATACGGAGGATGCCATGCGCAAAAAACGCTGACACACCCTACGGAGGAGCTACGGACCACTATTTTCGGGACTTTTCAGCGTATTACGGCCGTAATATACGGACCGTATTGTTTTACGCTGTGTGTGACGCCGGCCTAACAATAACATTTGCAAAACCATTTTTTTTAGTGACCACCTCACATTTGAAGTCAGTTTGAGGGGTCTGTATGGCTGAAAATACCCAAAAGTGACACCATTCTAAAAACTGCACTCCTAAAGGTGCTCAAAATCACATTCAAGAAATTTGCTAACCCTTCAGGTGTTTCACAGCAGCAGAAGCAACATGGAAAGAAAAAATGAACATTTAACTTTTTAGTCACAAAAATGATAATTTAGCAACAATTTTTTTATTTTTCCAAGGGTAATAGGAGAAAGTGGACCGCCAAAGTTGTCCAACTTGTCCTGAGTACGTCGATACCCCATATGTTGGGGGAACCACTGTTCGGGAGCACGGCAGAGCTCAGAAGGGAAGGAGCACCATTTGATTTTTTGAATGGAAAATTGGCTCCAATCTTTAGCGGACACCATGTCGCGTTTAGAGAGCCCCTGTGTACCTAAACATTGGAGCTTCAGCACAAGTGACCCCATTTTGGAAACTAGACCCCCCATGGAACTTATCTAGATGCATTATGAGCACTTCAAACCCCCAGGTGCTTCACAAACTGATCCGTAAAAATGAAAAAGTACTTTTTTTTCACAAAAATGTTCTTTTAGCCTCAATTTTTTCATTTTCAAAATGGGTCCTAAAATTTGATGGGCAATTTCTCTTGAGTACACTGATACCTCACAACTGTTTGGGCACACGGCAAGGCTCGGAAGGGAAGGAGCGCCATGTGACTTTTGAATGAAAAATTAGCTCCAATCGTTAGCAGACATCATGTCGCGTTTGGAGAGCCCCTGATGTGCCTAAATATTGGATCTCTCCCACAAGTGACCCCATTTTGTAAACCACACCCCCCAAGGAACTTATCTAGATGCTTAGTGAGCACTTTAAACCCTCAGGTGCTTCACAAATTGATCCGTAAAAATGAAAAAGTACTTTTTTTCACAAAAAAGTTCTTTTAGCCTCAAGTTTTTGCATTTTCACATGGGAAACAGGATAAAATGGATCCTAAAATTTGTTGGGCAATTTCTCCTAAGTACACTCATACCTCACATGTGAGGTAAACCACTGTTTGGGCGCACAGCAGGGCTCGGAAGGGAAGGAGCGCCATTTGACTTTTTGAATGGAAAATTAGCTCAAATCCTTAGCGGACACCATATCGTGTTTGGAGAGCCCCTGATGTGCCTAAACATTGGAGCTCCCCCACAAGTGACCCCATTTTGGAAACTAGACCTCCCAAGGAACTAATCTAGATGTGTTGTGAGCACTTTGAACCCCCAGTTGCTTCACAGAAGTTTATAACGCAGAGCCGTGAAAATAAAAAATAATTTTTCTTTCCTCAAAAATGATTTTTTTTAGCGCACAATTTTTTATTTTCACAAGGGTAACAGGAGAAATTGGACCCCAAATTTTGTTGTCCAGTTTGTCCTGAGTAAGCTGATACCCCATATGTGGGGGTAAACCACTGTTTGGGCACGCGTCGAGCTCGGAAGGGAAGTAGTGACGTTTTGAAGTGTAGACTTTGATGGAATGGTCTGCGGGCATCACGTTGCATTTGCAGAGCCCCTGTTGCACCTAAACAGTAGAACCCATTTTGGAAACTAGACCCCCCAAAGAACTTGTCTAGATGTGTGGTGAGCACTTTGAACCCACAAGTGCTTCACAGAAGTTTATAACGCAGAGCCGTGAAAATAAAAAATAATTTTTCTTTCCTCAAAAATGATTTTTTAGCGCAATTTTTTATTTTCAGGAACAGGAGAAATTGGACCCCAAAAGTTGTTGTCCAGTTTGTTCTGAGTATGCTGGAACCCCATATGTGGGGGTAAACCGCTGTTTTGGCACACGTCGGTGCTCGGAAAGGAGGGTGCACCATTTGACTTTCCCAAAGCAAGATTGGCTGGAATCAGTGGTGGTGCCATGTCGCGTTTGAGACCCCCTGATGTGCCTAAACAGTGGAAACCCCTCAATTCTAACTCCAACTCTAACTCCAGCACACCCCTAACACTAACCCCAACTCTAACCATAACCCTAACCACAAGCCTAACCCTAAACCCAACACACCCTAACCCTAATCTTAACCCTAATTCCAACCCTAACTCTAATTCCAACCCTAATCCTAAGGCTATGTGGCCACTTTGCGGATTTGAGTACATTTTTGAAAAATTCGAAGGTACAGTAAAACGCACTGCGTTTTACCTGCGGATTTACCGTGGATTTCCAATGCTTTTTGTGCTGATTTCACCTGTGGATTCCTATACAGGAACAGGTGTAAAATGCTGCAGAATCTGCACAAAGAATTGACATGCTGCCGAAAATACCGAGCAGTATTTTCCGCACCATGGTCACAGCGGATTTGGTTTTCCATAGGTTTACATGGTACTGTAAACGTGATGGAAAACTGCTACGAATCTGCAGCAGCCAATCCAATCCGCAGACAAATCCGCACCGTGTGCACATAGCCTAATTCTAACTCTAGCCATAATTCTAACCTTAATTCTAATCCTATCCCTAATTGCAACCCTAACCCTATTTCTAACCCTAACCCTAATTGCTACCCTAACCCTAATTCTAACCCTAACCCTAATTGCAACCCTAACCCTATTTGTAACCCTAACCCTAATTTCAAACCTAACCCTAATTCTAACCCTAACCCTAGTGGAAAAATAGAAATAAATATATTTTATTATTTTATTATGTTCCTTACCTATGGGGGTGATAAAGGGGGAGGGTTTATTTAGTTTTTTTTTATTTTGATCACTGTGATAGGTTCTATCACAGTGATCAAAATGAAAGAATGAATCTGCTGGCCGGCAGATTCGGCGGGCGCACTGTGCATGCACCTGCCATTTTGGAAGATGGCGGCACCTATCCTACAAGCTGAACGGGGGGGGGGGGGTGGGATCGGACAGCGGGGGGCACTGGAAAGGACGGAGGGGAGAGGAGGGGAGATGATTGCAGCGGAGGACATAACGGAGGGGAGGAAAGACTGACGGCCGCGGCAGATCGCCGCTGTCCGTCGGTGGCGGGGGCAGATCGGGGACTCCAGCCGTGGCCGAAGAAATTTCAGCATCGGCCATGCCTGGATTGTAATATTTCACCAAGTTTCATTGGTGAAATGTTACAATTTGCTCTGATTAGCTGTTTCACTTTCAACAGCCAATCAGAGCCATCATAGCCATGGGGGGGCAAAGCCACCCCCTGGGCTGAAGTACCACTCCCCCTGTTCCTGTAGGTTGGGTGAAATTTGGGTTAATCCTTTCACCCGACCTGCAGGAACGCGATCATTCTGTGATTACAGGTCGGATTAGCACCGACTTTCATGACGCATACGCTGTGTCACAGGTTGGGAAGGGGTTAATGCCGCCTGATTCCCATCTAAAAATAGGCTTTGTGACTTTAAGAATATCTCCTTCAGATGTGTCTCCTTATGTGTCACACACCACATGGCCAGCTAGGGTTGTTAAATGTTACAATGACATTTCCCAGTGAATGCATTTGTATTGGTTGAAAGCAATTTTAAAGTTGAAAAACGCATCAAAAACGCTGCGTGTGAACATAGCCCAAGTGGTGGAGGAACATTTTGGTCTGGGGTAAATTATTTTGCCTCATATCCTTATATGCAAGTCATTAGCCTGGAAAGGATGTACCTTAACATATTTCCCAGCAAAATCCATTTTGGTTTCGTTTTTCTATGCTTTTTAGTGCACCTGTAAAAATGGTGTGAAACTCGGTCAACATTGTATACAGCTGAGACCTTGGAGTCAGAAATGCTTCCCCATGATGTTCCCATGTCATTTGAGCAGTGTTTCCATCATTTTCAGACATTTTTAGACCTTAAAAGGACCCCCGGGGAGGATCCTGGTAAAAATGCTCGGGTTTCCCATAGACTTACATTGGGCTCGGTGTTCAGGTTGTGTACCCGAGTATTCCAATATCCTCGACCAGAGCAATGAGCACCTGAGCATTTTGGTGCTTGCCCATCACTACAGATTACGCTTCCATCAGTCTTGGCAGCACTACCACAAGGTCCACTCTACAGTCATCAGCCTACAGTCTGGATCACTTAATCCTCACCCTGATGCTCCTTCCTCACGCAGTGTTGAATCCAAGGAGACTAGTGATCCTATACTAGGACATTCCAAAGGAGCTCTTTACAACAACATTTCATGATTTTGGCCTCTCATTCTGCATGCTCCAAGAGGGACAGGAGGACATGCTGTTTAGTGAGGCACAAAAATTGGAGCAGCGACGGCCAGAAGAGCATGATAGTGGGCAACGGAAAATTTTTGCTAAGGTTGAAGATGAGACACAATTTTGTTGTTGTTAAGTCACGAAGTCAGGTTGACTAGGGTATGGGGATAGAAGATGGGGTGACGAGGTGATGAGGCGACGTCACCCATCCAACCTCGGAAGCTAGCATACAGAGCAAAGTCAGCAGTGTGAGGGATCAGCTTCACTGAAACAGACTGGAAAAGGCATTGGGGTGACCAGAGGGAGAAGGTGGGTAAATGTTCTGCAGAGCACTAACAATCCTGAATTTCTCCATCAAAGAGCTAGGTGTTACCTAGTATTGGTCTTTTTTATAGAGAATTCTGAGACAAACCAAATTGTCATTTTCAACCTGTGCCATGCCGAGAGCAGCAGGGGCCTGACCACTAAGAACTCACCACCCTGAGTATGATCAGGCACATGTCATCTAACTACCCGACTAGGTGGGCCCAAACCCCTGGGTCCACGATTGTTGCCATTTGGTGTCACCACTGCCTCACTCCCTGTGATAGATGTTTCCCAATCCCCTGTCCAAAACACTGGCACAGAAGCCTCTTGCCTTGCACCTATGCTTGCACATTCTGATATACCATCATCAGGCAATTCCAAAACCTTGACCAAGCACAGTGGTCAGCTGGTCATACCCCAGGCTTTGGAAAGAAAGAGAAAGATTGGAGCCAACCACCCACAGGCTCAAACACATTTCCAGGCTTCTTTCCATAGATGAGGTCATGGCACAGGAGAAGAGGAGCAAGAGTAACAAGAGTAACAGGGATCATTCGCAATATTTCCTGTCGTACACATATGGCCTAGATGTTATGTTCCTGTACCAACAACGGCTAGGTATACAGCCATCAAGCAAGGGGACAGATTTGAAAAAGGAGCAGAAGGAGGAGAAGGGGGAACTTTGATTCACAGAAGGGTGGCTCTCAAATCAGCTTACTAGCATCACTGTAGCTTGGAAGTAAAAAATAGGAAATACCAGCTCACCTGCAGCGGCATACAGCTTGCTGAAGAGTGGAACTCATGTGGTCACACGTGCAATAATGAGAAGAAAAAAGAGTTGTTTTTCCATCTTCTTTAAATCCAAAATTTATTAGAAAAGTTTTAAAACCATGGCAAAACAGATTAACTTCATGGGAAATGCAGTAACGCTTTTCAAACGTTCAAAGTGTCCTTTCTCAAACTACACATTAAAAGGTCTTAGGCTAGTTTCACACTAGCATTCAGCAGGGCTGCGGACGGCAGCCTTTTTCCTCAGTTAAGCCCCACCCACTGCTGCACCTCTTCCTTCAGCTCCGCCTACGTCTGCATGCGTCCTGATTACTCTATCTTTAACATTGGGTACACATGGAGCGCCCCCAGACACAGGGCCGCGGGTTACTCGGTACCGGTCCTCTGCTGGCTCAGTTCTGGGGATGTTACGGTGGCTGGACCCCGGTCCGTGACCCTGCTAAGGGGCGTCCAATGAAAGGTGATAAGAATCTGTCAAGGTTTCGTGACGCCACCTGTGGTATTTGGTCAGGGTGACCGACGCTGCTTGGGGTCCACTGGGGTGATGTGATGGCAGCTAGATGGTATACCTTCCCACAGGTGAAGTGAGTCCCCAGGGCTTCCCAGTAGTGTAGGTGGCGATGGTGTGAGGTGCAGACAATAACGAGGACACAGGGTTGCAGTCTCTTTACCTCTTTACTGGTGACTTCAGGATCCTCAATCCAGAGCACAGTTAATAGGGCTGTCTGAGACTGGCCGGTCCGAAGGCACTTCCAGAGTTCCCTTTGCAGGTGGAAATCGTTGCCTACCACTAGCGCCTGTGTGTTGTAGTGCTTCCCTGCTGAGCATTCGGGATAGTCCTCACAACTTCTATTCTCGTTCGTTCCAGTTCTTTCTAGTTCTTTCTATTCTCCGTTCCCCAGGTTTGTTATGGCTAGGACGCACCCGTTTGACGGGTAGGCTCGGAGCTCTTCTGGAACCCTAGAGACGCCCCTCTCCACGCGATGCCCCCTATGTCTGCTTAGGTGATGTAAGGTAGACAGCCAACTTATAATTAACTGTCCTGCGGTATTTGAAGTAAGGCATAAAGTCAGTTACTTCCTCGGTGTTCCGGGCACCGGCTATGCGCCTCAGTAGGATGTTGCCATTCTCCGTGCACGACTCCTACTGGCTCTCCTTTGTGCTTGATCTCGTTTCTGACTTTTCCACAATATCCTTCACTTCGTGTCCTTTCTTAGGATACCGCAGCAAGGTAGTGCAGGCACGGTTCCGTAACGTTCTGCCTTGTCGCTAGGTACCTGCCAGGTTCCCACGCCTGAATCTTCCCCGCAACACCCCCTGCCACGGGATGTTACCTGGACAAAACCCTGTTAGCTTCAGACTAACTTCCTATCCAACCCCTAGTTTTACCAGTGTGAGGAGTGGCCTAATAAATAGAACCTTTTGTTCCCCCTAGTGGCCGGAGTGTGAAGTGTAATGTGTGCTGGTGATACCTGGTCAGGTGAACTCCTTTAGTGCCATCAGACGTACCATCACTCCCCTTAGTGGCAGAGCAACACTACTGCAATGACCAGATCTCTGGGGCGCTGCACAAAGGCCAGGAGGATGTATGCCGATGCCTCTGCATGCGTGGCTTTGATGCTGTGCCGACCGCAACAAAATGCAACATGTCCCGTTCGACGCAGTTCAGCACAGTGTCAAAACATCTGCATGGCCTGCATACCCAATGTTAAAGATAGGGTACGCAGGACACATGCATACGTAGGCAAAGCTGAAGGAAGAGATGCGGGAGTGGGCGGGGCTTAACAGAGGAAAAAGGCTGCCATCCTCAGCCCTGCAGAACACTAGTGTGAAACCAGCCTTACATACTTTTTATACAAAATTTGATCAATAGGAAAACTACATGCTGAATATGCAAATCACATTAAAATTGTGGTTGCAAAAAAAGAGAAAATAAGAAAAAACTGGAAAAGATTTGAAACATAAATAAAATCATGCAGATGTATGTACATATTCAAGCACAAAACACAAGAAACATTAATAATGAAACATGAAATTCTTGCGACCATTCAATCCCACAGGATGGCAGGTTCCCAAATAAAATATCGAGAAAGCCTCTCTGGTCATTAGCAATCTCTTGATGTCAGGGCCGTATTTGCCACTAGGCACTCGAGGGCACGTGCGTAGGGGGGCGGCACCTGAGCAAGGGTTTTTTTTTTAGTCCTGGGTCACAAACCCGACTGACTGCCCCACCCTCCCGCCTCCTGCCCCCCCCCCCCCCGTCTCCGAGTCCCACCCACCCTCCTTGAAGACGATACTCGCCCTGCTCCAGCGATGCCTGGTCTCAGCGTCTGTAGCACGTCCTGAGTGAGCGGTCACATGGTACCGCTCATTAAGGTCATGAATATGTGCATATTCATGACCTTAATGAGCTGTACCACATGGCCGCTCACACAGGAAGAAGGCGCTGCGCCGGGAGTCGGGACAGAGCCAGAGTGATGTCGGCGCGGCCGCGCGGTGTGGGACAGCTGACAGGTGAGTATGAGGGACAGGGGACGGGGGATGAAGGAGGAAGGTAAGCCACCCACGCCATGCAAGAAGGGAGATGGAGCGGGAGAAGGAGCCGGGGAGGGGGTGGAGAGATGAGCCATGCATACAGGGGTGGAATTATTTATGAGCCATGCATACGGGGGAATATGAGCCATCAGCCATGCATACAGGGGGGAATATGAGCCATCAGCCATGCATACGGGGGGGGGGGAATTATGAGCCATGCATACGGGGGAATATGAGCCATCAGCCATGCATACAGGGGGGTGGAATTATGAGCCATGCATACGGGGGAATATGAGCCAACAGCCATGCATACAGGGGGGGGAATTATGAGCCATGCATACGGGGGAATATGAGCCATGCATATGGGGGGGGGAATTATGAGCCATGCATACAGGAGGGGGGGAGGGATATGAGCTATGCATATGTGATGGGAGGAAGATGAGCTATGCATACAAGATGGGAGGGGGGCATTATACACTATTGAGCATCATGTGGGGTCATTATACAGTATGGAGCATCATGTGTGGCCATTATACAGTATTGAGCATCATGTGTGGCCATTAATACAGTATTGAGCATCATGTGAGGTCATTATACAGTATGAAGCATCATGTGTGGCCATTATACAGTATGGAGCATCATGTGTGGCCATCATACAGTATTGAGCATCATGTGTGGCCCTTATACAGTATGGAGCATCATGTGTGGCCATTATACAGTATTGAGCATCATGCGTGGCCCTTATATGGTATGGAGCATCATGTGGGGCCATTATACAGTATGGAGCATCATGTGGGGCCATTATACAGTATTGATCATCATGTGGGGTCATTATACAGTATGGCGCATCATGTGTGGCCATTATACAATATTGATCATCATGTGTGACCATTATACAGTATGGAGCATCATGTGTGGCCCTTACACAGTATTGAGCATCATGTGTGGCCATTATACAGTATGGAGCACTGTGTGGCCATTATACAGTATGGAATACTGTATATGTAGGGCCATTATACAGTATGTGGAGCACTGCGTAGCCATTATACAGTATTGAGCATCATGTGTGGCCATTATACAGTATTGAGCATCATGTGAGGTCATTATACAGTATGAAGCATCATGTGTGGCCATTATACAGTATGGAGCATCATGTGTGGCCATTATACAGTATGGAGCATCATGTGGGGCCATTATACAGTATTGATCATCATGTGGGGTCATTATACAGTATGGAGCATCATGTGTGACCACTATACAGTATGGAGCATCATGTGTGGCCATTATACAATATTGAGCATCATGTGGGGCCATTATACAGTATTGATCATCATGTGGGGTCATTATACAGTATGGAGCATCATGTGTGGCCATTATACAGTATGGAGCATCATGTGTGGCCAATGGCCATTATTCAGTATTGAGCATCATGTGTGGCCCTTATACAGTATTGAGCATCATGTGTGGCCATTATACAGTATGGAGCACTGCGTAGCCATTATACAGTATTGAGCATCATGTGTGGCCATTATACAGTATTGAGCATCATGTGAGGTCATTATACAGTATGAAGCATCATGTGTGGCCATTATACAGTATGGAGCATCATGTGTGGCCATTATACAGTATGGAGCATCATGTGGGGCCATTATACAGTATTGATCATCATGTGGGGTCATTATACAGTATGGAGCATCATGTGTGACCACTATACAGTATGGAGCATCATGTGTGGCCATTATACAATATTGAGCATCATGTGGGGCCATTATACAGTATTGAGCATCATGTGTGGCCCTTATACAGTATTGAGCATCATGTGTGGCCATTATACAGTATGGAGCACTGTGTGGCCATTATACAGTATGGAACATCATGTAGGGCCATTATACAGTATGTAGAGCACTGCGTAGCCATTATACAATATGGAGCATCATGTGTGGCCATTATACAATATTGAGCATCATGTGTGGCCATTATACAGTATGGAGCACTGTGTGGCCATATTTTTTTGGTTTTAATTATTGTATATGAAACACTGTGATCAGCAGTGCTAAATGGGTGTGGTTGGGACTTGGATATGAGTGTGACTAGTTGTAAAATGGGTGTGGCCAGAGGCGTGGCCTAAAATTTGCTGCGCCGCACTACGTGCGCCGCAACCTTTATACCTTTTTCTCTTCTTCAAAAGTTGGGAGGTATGGCACCGCATTTCCCAGATCACAGCAAGTACCGCAAATTCCATAGGGAATGAATGAAACCAAACGCAGTGTTGCCGTAAGTGATCCGTTACACGGCAAATGCAGAAAAACTGCCCTATCTGCTGCAAAAGGCTACTTTCACAACAGTGATTCTTGCAAAGTCACTGCCGATAGTGTCATACTTGTGCCTAGGGCAGCAGAAACTCTAAATACGGCCCTGCTTGATGTCTCCTCCCCTTGGTGGATATATAATACATTAAATTCCAGAAATAATAAATGAAGTAGTGCGTATTAATAATAATAATCTTTATTTTTAAATAATCTTTATTTTTATATAATAATAATGCGTATTTGATGGCAATTAATAAAATGCTTGGATACAAATGAAATAGCGCAATTAGAACTAGAAAGAGAAATAATGTCAGTTATATGTTATGAAATTCTAACCTTTAACCCCTTCATGACCGGAGGCATTTCCGGTTTTGCGTTTTCGTTTTTTGCTCCCCTTCTTCCAAGAGCTATAACTTTATTATTTTTCTGTCAATATGGCCATCTGAGGGCTTTTTTTGAGAGACAAGTTGTACTTTTGAATAACAGAATTGGTTTTAACATATTGTGTACTAGAAAATGGGAAAAAAAAATTCCAAGTGTGGTGAAATTGGAATAAAAGTGCAATAAAAGTGCAATTCTACAGTTGTTTTTTTGTTTTGCTTTTTTACTATGCTCACTAAATGCTTAAACTGACCATGCTATTATGATTCTCCAGGTCAGTTCGAGTTCATAGACAACAAACATGTCTAGTTTATTTTTTATCTAAGCAGTGAAAAGAAATTCCAAACTTTGTTTAAAAAAAATGCACCATTTTGGGTGAGTACTTATTTTTTGAGTGCCGAACTGATGTATTTAATTATACAATTTTGGTGCAGATACGATCTTTTGATCGCCTGTTATTGCATTTTATTGCAATGTTGCGGCAACAAAAAATCATAATTCTGGCGTTTTTACTTTTTTCTCGCTACGCCATTTAGCAATCAGATTAACCTCTTCCCGACCTTTGACGCCACGTAGGCGTCATGAAAGTCGGTGCCAATTCGACCCATGACGCCTATGTGGCGTCATGGAAAGATTGCGTCCCTGCAGATCGGGTGAAAGGGTTAACTCCCATTTCACCCGATCTGTAGGGACAGGGGGAGTGGTAGTACAGCCCAGGGGGGGTGGCTTCACCCCCCCGTGGCTACGATCGCTCTGATTGGCTGTTGAAAGTGAAACTGCCAATCAGAGCGATTTGTAATATTTCACCTATTAAAACTGGTGAAATATTACAATCCAGCCATGGCCGATGCTGCAATATCATCGGCCATGGCTGGAAACACTAATGTGCCCCCACCCCACCGATCGCCCCCCCCCAGTACTCCGATCAGTGCTATGCACCGCTCCGTCCTGTGCTCCGCTCCCCCGTGCTCTTGTCCGCTCCCCCCCGTGCTCCAATCACCCCCCCGTGCTCCGATCCAACCCCCCGCACTCCGATCCACCCCCGTGCTCCGATCCAACCCCCCGTACTCCGTTCCACCCCCCATACTCCGTTCCACCCCCCCATGCTCCGATCCACCCCCCCACGCTCCGATCCACCCCCCCATGCTCCGATCCCCCCCGTGCTCCCCCCACCGCTTCATACTTACCGATCCTGCCGGGGTCCGTCCGTCTTCTCCCTGGGCACCGCCATCTTCCAAAATGCGGGCGCATGCGCAGTGCGCCCGCCGAATCTGCCGGCCGGCAGATTCGTTCCAAAGTGCATTTTGATCACTGAGATATAATCTATCACAGTGATCAAAATAAAAAAAATAATAAATGACCCCCCCCTTTGTCACCCCCATAGGTAGGGACAATAAAAAAACAAATAATTTTTTTTTTCCACTAAGGTTAGCGTTAGGGTTAGGGTACGGTATGTGCACACGTATTCTTTTCCTCTGCGGATTTTTCCGCTGCAGATTTGATAAGTCCACAGTGCTAAACCGCTGCAGATTTATGGCGGATTTACCGCAGTTTTTCTGCGCATTTCACTGCGGTTTAACAACTGCGATTTTCTATTGGAGCAGTTGTAAAACCGCTGCGGAATCCGCAGAAAGAAGTGACATGCTGCAGAATGTAAACCGCTACGTTTCCGTGCAGTTTTTCTGCAGCATGTGTACAGCGATTTTTGTTTCCCATAGGTTTAGATTGAACTGTAAACTCATGGGAAACTGCTGCGGATCCGCAGCGTTTTCCGCAGCGTGTGCACATACCTTTAGAATTAGGCTATGTGCACACGGTGTGGATTTGGCTGCGGATCCGCAGCGGATTCGCCGCTGCGGATTCGCAGCAGTGGTCCATCAGGTTTACAGTACCATGTAAACCTATGGAAAACCAAATCTGCTGTGCCCATGGTGCGGAAAATACCGCACGGAAACGCTGCGTTGTATTTTCCGCAGCATGTCAATTCTTTGTGCGGATTCCGCAGCGTTTTACACCTGTTCCTCAATAGGAATCCACAGGTGAAATCCGCACTAAAAACACTGGAAATCCGCGGTAAATCCGCAGGTAAAACGCAGTGCCTTTTACCCGCGGATTTTTTAAAAATGATGCTGAAAAATCTCACATGAATCCGCAACGTGGGCACATAGCCTTAGGGTTGGAATTAGGGTTGTGGTTAGGGTTGTGATTAGGGTTATGGCTACAGTTGGGATTAGGGTTAGGGGTATGTTGGGCATAGTGTTGGAGGTAGAATTGAGGGGTTTCCACTGTTTAGGCACATCAGGGGTCTCCAAACACAACATGGAGCCACCATTGATTCCAGCCAATCTTGTATTCAAAAAGTCAAATGGTGCTCCCTCACTTCCGAGCCCCGACGTGCGCCCAGTGGTTTACCCCCACATATGGGGTATCTGTGTACTCAGGACAAACTGCTCAACAATTACTGGGGTCTAATTTCTCCTGTTACCCTTGTGAAAATAAAAAAATGCTTGCTAAAACATAATTTTTGAGGAAAGAAAAATGATTTTTTATTTTCACGGCTCTGCATTATAAACTTCTGTGAAGCACTTGGGGGTTCAAAGTGCTCACCACACATCTAGATAAGTTCCTTTTGGGTCTAGTTTCCAAAATGGGGTCACTTGTGGGGGGTTTCTACTGTTTAGCCACATCAGGGGCTCTGCAAACACAACGTGACGCCCGCAGAGCATTCCATCAAAGTCTGCATTTCAAAACGTCACTACTTCACTTCCAAGCCCCGACATGTGCCCAAACAGTGGTTTACCCCCACATATGGGGTATCAGCGTACTCAGGAAAAACTGGACAACAACTTTTGGCATCAAATTTCTCCTGTTACCCTTGGAAAAATAAAAAATTGCAGGCTAAAAGATCATTTTTGAGAAAATAATTTTTTATTTTTATTTTCATGGCTCTGCATTATAAACTTCTGGGAATCACTTGGGGGTTCAAAGTCCTCACCACACATCTAGATTAGTTCCTTTGGGGGTCTAGTTTCCAAAATGGGGTCATTTCTGGGGGATCTCCAATGTTTAGGCACACAGGGGCTCTCCAAACGTGACGTGGTGTCCGCTAATGATTGGAGCTAATTTTCCATTTAAAAAGCCAAATGGAGTGCCTTCCCTTCCGAGCCCTGCCGTGTGCCCAAACAGTGGTTTACCCCCACATATGGGGTATCAGCGTACTCAGGACAAACTGGACAACAACATTTGGGGTCCAATTTCTCCTATTACCCTTGGAAAAATAGGAAATTCCAGGCTAAAAAATCATTTTTGAGGAAAGAAAAATTATTTTTTATTTTCATGGCTCTGCGTTATAAACTTCTGTGAAGCACCTGGGGGTTTAAAGTGCTCAATATGCATCTAGATAAGTTCCTTGGGGTCTAGTTTCCAAAATGGGGTCACTTGTGGGGGAGCTCCAATGTTTAGGCACACAGGGGCTCTCCAAACGGGACATGGTGTCCGCTAACAATTGGAGCTAATTTTCCATTCAAAAAGTCAAATGGCGCACCTTCCCTTCCGAGCCCTGCCGTGTGCCCAAACAGTGGTTTACCCCCACATGTGAGGTATCGGTGTACTCAGGAGAAATTGCCCAACAAATTTTAGGATCCATTTTATCCTGTTGCCCATGTGAAAATGAAAAAATTGAGGCTAAAAGAATTTTTTTGTGAAAAAAAAGTACTTTTTCATTTTTACGGATCAATTTGTGAAGTACCTGGGGGTTCAAAGTGCTCACTATGCATCTAGATAAGTTCCTTGGGGCGTCTAGTTTCCAAAATGCGGTCAATTGTGGGGGGGCTCCAATTTTTAGGCACACGGGGGCTCTCCAAACCTGACATGGTGTCCGCTAAAGAGTGGAGCCAATTTTTCATTCAAAAAGTCAAATGGCGCTCCTTCCCTTCCAAGCCCTGCCGTGCGCCCAAACAGTGGTTTACCCCCACATATGAGGTATCAGCGTACTCAGGACAAATTGGACAACAACTTTCGTGGTTCAGTTTCTCCTTTTACCATTGGGAAAATAAAAAAAATTGTTGCTAAAAGATCATTTTTGTGACTAAAAAGTTAAATGTTCATTTTTTCCTTGCATGTTGCTTCTGCTGCTGTGAAGTACCTGAAGGGTTAATAAACTTCTTGAATGTGGTTTTGAGTACCTTGAGGGGTGCATTTTTTAGAATGGTGTCACTTTTGGGTATTTTCAGCCATATAGACCCCTCAAACTGACTTCAAATGTGAGGTGGTCCCTAAAAAAAATGGTTTTGTAAATTTCGTTGTAAAAATGAGAAATCGCTGGTCAAATTTTAACCCTTATAACTTCCTAGCAAAAAAAAATTTTGTTTCCAAAATTGTGCTGATGTAAAGTATACATGTGGGAAATGTTATTTATTAACTATTTTGTGTCACATAACTCTCTGGTTTAACAGAATAAAAATTCAAAATGTGAAAATTGCGAAATTTTCAAAATTTTCGCCAAATTTCCATTTTTATCACAAATAAACGCAGAATTAATTGACCTAAATTTACGACTAACATGAAGCCCAATATGTCACGAAAAAACAGTCTCAGAACCGCTAGGATCCGTTGAAGCGTTCCTGAGTTATTACCTCATAAAGGGACACTGGTCAGAATTGCAAAAAACGGCAAGGTCTTTAAGGTCAAAATAGGCTGGGTCATGAAGGGGTTAATCATTTTATTCATAGATCGGGCAATTCTGAATGCGGGCATACCAAATATGTGTATGTTTGATTTTTTATTGTTTTATTTTGAATGGGGCAAAAGAGGGGTGATTTGAACATATATATGACACCTCAGTCCTATTTCGATCCTCATCCGGAACCTCATTATCCAATCTGCCAGTTGCACTTCTTGTACCACCATACAGAAACCTGCCTTGACAAAGGCCAAATGTGGCCGAAATGTTGGCTCACCATATGTTGGGTCCAGTGATAATTCTTTTCCACTAATAAAAATTGATTTTGGCAATTGACCTTTTATGCCCTCAGATTGATCTATTTCGAGATATTACTTTTTTTTGAGGACAATAATACTTGAGACTGTGATCCCCTTGATCTATTTTTATTATATATATCTATATATATAATTGTCTAAGGGTTTTTCCGTCTGTCTGTCTGTCTGTCTGTCCTGGAAATCCCGGCTCTCTGATTGGTCGAGGCCGCCAGGCCTCGACCAATCAGAGACCGGCACAGCATCGACGTAGAAATCCAGCGTCTCTGATTGGTCGAGGCCGCCAGGCCTCGACCAATCAGCAACGGGCACAGCGACGATGATGTCATAAAGGACGTAGACATCTCACGTTTCTGATTCAGCGACGGGCACAGTATCGACGTAGATGTCATAATGGTTGCCATGGCGACGATGATGTCATAAAGGTTGCCTCGACCAATCAGCGATGGGCACAGTCTGCCGCGAATTCTGGAATCATCATTGTCCATATACTACGGGGACATGCATATTCTAGAATACCCGATGCGTTAGAATCGGGCCACAATCTAGTATATATATATATACATATATATATACGCACACACATATATATATATATACATATATATATATATATACAAAAGCAAAAGAAAAAAGTGGTTAGCACTCACCAAGCCCGATGCTGTAAAAAGTCTTTATTTGGACATGGACATGGACAGGGAGAACATGATGTCTGAGGGATCTTTATATATACTGCTCAAAAAAATAAAGGAACACTTAAACAATATAACTCCAAATAAATCAAACTTCTGTAAAATCAAACTGTCCACTTAGGAAGCAACACTATTTGACAATCAATTTCACATGCTGTTGTGCAAATGGAATAGACAACAGATGGAAATTATTGACAATTATCAAGACACACTCAATAAAGGAGTGGTTCTGCAGGTGGGGACCACAGACCACATCCCAGTACCAATGCTTTGTGGCTGATGTTTTGGTCACTTTTGAATGCTGATTGTGCTTTCACACTCGCAGTAGCATGAGACAGACTCTACAACCGACACAAGTGGCTCAGGTAGTGCAGCTCATCCAGGACGGCACACCAATGCGAGCTGTGGCAAGAAGGTTTGCTGTGTCTGTCAGCGTAGTGTCAAGAGGCTGGAGGAGCTACCAGGACACAGGCCAGTACACCAGGAGATGTGGAGGGGGCCGTAGGAGGGCAGCAACCCAGCAGCAGGACAGCTGCCTCAGCCTTGTGCAAGGAGGAACATGAGGAGCACTGCCAGAGCCCTGCAAAATGACCTCCAGCAAGCGACAAATGTACATGTGTCTGCACAAACGGTTAGAAACCGACTCCATGAGGATGGTCTGAGTGCCCGACGTCCACAGATGGGGTTGTGCTCACAGCCCAACACCATGCAGGATGCTTGGCATTTGCCAGAGAACACCAGGATTGGCAAATTCGCAACTGGTGCCCTGTGCTCTTCACAGATGAAAGCAGGTTCACACTGAGCATATGTGACAGATGTTACAGAGTCTGGAGACACCGTGGAGAGCGATCTGCTGCCTGGAACATCTTTCATATTACTGGTTTGGGAGTGGGTCAGTAATGGTGTATGGTGGCATTTATTTGGAAGGCCGCACATCCCTGCATGTGCTCGCCAGAGGTAGCCTGACTGCCATTAGGTAACAAGATGTGATCCTCGGACTCCTTGTGAAACCATACAGTCATGGACAAAATTTTTGGGAATGAGACAAATATTAATTTTTCCAAAGTCTACTGCTTCATTTTTTCTAATGGCAATTTGCATATACTCCTGAATGTCAGAGTGATCAGCTTAACAGCAATTACTGTACTTGCAAAGTCAATATTTGCCCAGAAAATAAACTTTAACCCCCAAAACACATTTCAACATCATTGCAGTCCTGCCTTAAAAGGAGCAGCTAACATCGTTTTAGTGATTGATCCATTAACACAGGTGTGGGTGTTGATGAGGACCGGGCTGGCGATCAATCAGTCATGATTAAATAAGAATGACATCACTGGACACTTTAAAAGGAAGCTGGTGCTTGGTATCATTGTTTCTCTTCAGTTAACCATGGTTATCTCTAAAGAAACACGTGCAGCCATCATTGCTCTGCACAAAAATGGCCTAACAGGGAAGAGTATCGCAGCTACAAAGATTGCACCTCAGTCAACAATCTATCGCATCATCAAGAACTTCAAGGAGAGAGCTTCCATTGTTGTCAAAATGGCTCCAGGGCGCCCAAGAAAGACCAGCAAGCGCCAGGATCGTATCTTAAAACTGTTTCAGCTGCGGGATCGGACTACCAGCAGTGCCGAGCTTGCTCAGGAATGGCAGCAGGCTGGTGTGAGTGCTTCTGCACGCACTGTGAGGCGGAGACTCTTTGAGCAAGGCCTGGTTTCAAGGAGGGCAGCAAAGAAGCCACTTCTCTCCAGAAAAATCATCAGGGACCGACTGATATTCTGCAAAAGGTACAGGGAGTGGACTGCTGAGGACTGGGGCAAAGTCATTTTTTCTGATGAATCCCCTTTTCGATTGTTTGGGACATCTGGAAAACAGCTTATTCGGAGAAGAAGAGGTGAGAGCTACCACCAGTCTTGTCTCATGCCAACTGTAAAGCATGCTGAAACCATTCATGTGTGGGGTTGCATCTCAGCCAAGGGAATCGGCTCACTCACAGTCTTGCCTAAAAACACAGCCATGAATAAAGAATGGTACCAGAATGTCCTCCAAGAGCAACTTCTCCCAACCGTCCAAGAGCAGTTTGGCGCCCAACAATGCCTTTTCCAGCATGATGGAGCACCTTGCCATAAAGCAAAGGTGATAACTAAATGGCTCATGGATCAAAACATAGAGATTTTGGGTCCATGGCCTGGAAACTCCCCAGATCTTAATTCCATTGAGAACTTGTGGTCAATCATCAAGAGATGGGTGGACAAACAAAAACCAACAAATTGTGGCAAAATGCAAGCATTGATTATGCAAGAATGGACTGCTGTCAGTCAGGATTTGGTCCAGAAGTTGATTGAGAGCAAGCCAGGGAGAATTGCAGAGGTCTTGAAGAAGAAGGGTCAACACTGCAAATATTGACTTGCTGCATTAACTCATTCTAACTGTCAATATAACCTATTGGTACTCATAATATGATTGCAATTATATTTCTGTATGTGATATAAACATCAGACAAACACTAATAAAAATCAGAGGGCAGCAGATCATGTGAAAAATATAATTTTGGTGTCATTCTCAAATATTTTGGCCATGACTGTATGCTTGTGCAGTTGGCCCTGGGTTCCTTCTAATGCAGGACAATGCAAGACCTCATGTGGCTGGAGTGTGTCAGCAGTTCCTGCAAGATGAAGGCATTGAAGCTATGGACTGGCCATCCTGTTCCCCAGACCTGAATGTGATTGAACACATCTGGGACATCATGTCTCATACCATCCACCAACATCACGTTGCATCACAGACTGTCCAGGAGTTGGTGGATGCTTTAGTCCTGGTCTGGGAGTAGATCTCTCAGGAGACCATCCGCCGCCTCATCAGGAGCATGCCCAGGCATTATAGGGAGGTCATACAGGCACGTGGAGGCCACACACACTACTGAGCATCATTTTCTTGTTTTGTCCACTGAAGTGGGATCAACCTGTAACTTTATTTTCCACTTTGATTTTGAGCATCATTCTAACTCCAGACCTCCGTGGGATAATAGTTGTGATTTACGTTGATCATTTTCAGGTTTTATTGTTCTCAACACATTCCACTATGTAATGAATAAAGATTTACAGCTGGAATATTTCATTCAGTGATATCTAGGATGTGAGATTTTAGTGTTCCCTTTATGTATTGAGCAGTGCATACTAAACTATATTTCTAAACCCCTATCGGGCAATACTATTTTACATGCCAAAAGCAGTCATCCTCAACACCCAATCAAATCAATACCAGTAGGTAAATTGACTCGCATTACAAGAAATTGCAGTGATTCCAGCAATTTGAAGCTAGAGAGGGGAAGATAATGTGACAGATTAAGGAAAAGGGGATACCCCCAGTGGATCTTGAATAGGGTTGTAAAAACTGTGCACAATAAGGATAGACAGGATCTTATTACACACAAACACCAGGCAAAATCATCTATGGCAAATAAAGCAGCTATTTCCATTCAATTTAGTTCTCATTTCTCCAAAATAAAATCAATAATTAAAAAACATATTCCTATATTATTTGAAGATACCATTTTGTCTACCAATTTGGAACCAGGCTGCCATATGGTTGCTAAAAGGGCTGCTTGGTAACATCATTTCTCTAAGTTTTTTCAATTCTACAGGCAAGACTAAAACTTGGTTACATCATCAAGGTTTTTTGGGGTGTGATGTAGAACTTGCAAGTATTCTACAGTGATTCGCACATTTTCCAACTCTGATAATACCAAACATCACAAAATTCAACATTTCTTAAATTGTTACTCCTGCAATGTAGTGTGCATGACTAAATGCATTGAATGTAATGTAACCTACATAGGTTGTACCACAAGGAATTTAAAGGTCAGAATTTCAGAACATATAACTGATATTATTTCTCTTTCTAGTCCTTGTCGCATTTCATTTGCATCTGTAACACCACAGGTAACCGTTTGTTACATTGAGGTTGCCTTCCTTTCGGGGAGGGGGATATCATGCCTGGAGGCAAGGAGGATTCCCTTTACCAGGTAACGCACCTACATACAACAAATTCTGAATCCAGGCCTGAAGGGGGAGATCTGAACCAGGATGCAGGGGAGCTTCCCCTGCTTTAAGTCTTCTGGTCTGGAGGAGGAGTTAGTTGGTCCAGGGAGACCAGTGAGAACAGTTCAGTCTGGAATGACAGTGGAGGAGTGAGGACTGAGAGCAGACAGTGGGGCCGTACAGCCACGTGTGAGCTGCAGCTCCAGGAAAAGGGAGATAACCTGAAGGGTTGAATTGTAGTGAGCATCAGAGGAAAGAAGCACAGGCGAAGGAATGGGCTTAGAGGGGAACTGTGACCGGGCTCCCTCTGAGTTGAAGCGCAGGAATCAGGCACCGGGAGCCCGAGGCTGTGTTGTACTGCAGGTCGCATGGCAGAACCGCAGGGCATAGGACTTTATGTAATTTGCCCCCTAACCCACACCTGAAGGTGCAGCAGTATACTAAGAGCGCGAGTCCTGATAGAGACCCTGTTATGGCTGGCAATCAGGCAACACAGCGTGCAGTAATCAGCGCACATACAGAGATCTGGCAATAACCAAAAACAATAGGACGAGCTCTGAGACGTGGAATCTCTGTAGACTGCAGTACCTGATCTATCCTCACACAACTATAAGCAGCAGTGGATTGCGCCTATCACTACCTATGCAACTCGGCACTGCCTGAGGAGCTGACTAGCCTGAAGATAGAAATACAAGCCTGACTTACCTCAGAGAAATACCCCAAAGGAATAGGCAGCCCCCCACATATAATGACTGTTAGCAAGATGAAAAGACAAACGTAGGAATGAAATAGATTCAGCAAAGTGAGGCCCGATATTCTAGACAGAGCGAGGATAGCAAAGAGAACTATGCAGTCTACAAAAAACCCTAAAACGAAAACCACGCAAAGGGGCAAAAAGACCCACCGTGCCGAACTAACAGCACGGTGGTGCACCCCTTTGCTTCTCAGAGCTTCCAGCAAAAGTTAATAGCAAGCTGGACAGAAAAAACAGAAAACAAACTAGAAGCACTTATCTAGCAGAGCAGCAGGCCCAAGGAAAGATGCAGTAGCTCAGATCCAACACTGGAACATTGACAAGGAGCAAGGAAGACAGACTCAGGTGGAGCTAAATAGCAAGGCAGCCAACGAGCTCACCAAAACACCTGAGGGAGGAAGCCCAGAGACTGCAATACCACTTGTGACCACAGAAGTGAACTCAGCCACAGAATTCACAACAGTACCCCCCCCTTGAGGAGGGGTCACCGAACCCTCACCAGAACCCCCAGGCCGACCAGGATGAGCCACATGAAAGGCACGAACAAGATCTGGGGCATGGACATCAGAGGCAAAAACCCAGGAATTATCTTCCTGAGCATAACCCTTCCATTTGACCAGATACTGGAGTTTCCGTCTAGAGACACGAGAATCCAAAATCTTCTCCACAATATACTCCAATTCCCCCTCCACCAAAACAGGGGCAGGAGGCTCCACAGATGGAACCATAGGTGCCACGTATCTCCTCAACAACGACCTATGGAATACATTATGTATGGAAAAGGAGTCTGGGAGGGTCAGACGAAAAGACACCGGATTGAGAATCTCAGAAATCCTATACGGACCAATAAAACGAGGTTTAAATTTAGGAGAGGAAACCTTCATAGGAATATGACGAGAAGATAACCAAACCAGATCCCCAACACGAAGTCGGGGTCCCACACGGCGTCTGCGATTAGCGAAAAGCTGAGCCTTCTCCTGGGACAAGGTCAAATTGTCCACTACCTGAGTCCAGATCTGCTGCAACCTGTCCACCACAGAATCCACACCAGGACAGTCCGAAGACTCAACCTGTCCTGAAGAGAAACGAGGATGGAACCCAGAATTGCAGAAAAATGGAGAGACCAAGGTAGCCGAGCTGGCCCGATAATTAAGGGCGAACTCAGCCAACGGCAAAAATGACACCCAATCATCCTGGTCAGCGGAAACAAAACATCTCAGATATGTTTCCAAGGTCTGATTGGTTCGTTCGGTCTGGCCATTAGTCTGAGGATGGAAGGCCGAGGAGAAAGATAGGTCAATGCCCATCCTACCACAAAAGGCTCGCCAGAACCTCGAGACAAACTGGGAACCTCTGTCAGAAACAATATTCTCAGGAATGCCATGTAAACGAACCACATGCTGGAAGAACAAAGGCACCAAATCAGAGGAGGAAGGCAATTTAACCAAGGGCACCAGATGGACCATTTTAGAAAAGCGATCACAGACCACCCAAATGACCGACATTTTTTGAGAAACGGGAAGGTCAGAAATGAAATCCATCGAAATATGTGTCCAAGGCCTCTTCGGGACCGGCAAGGGCAAAAGCAACCCACTGGCACGTGAACAGCAGGGCTTAGCCCTAGCACAAATTCCACAGGACTGCACAAAAGCACGCACATCCCGTGACAGAGATGGCCACCAGAAGGATCTAGCAACCAACTCCCTGGTACCAAAGATTCCTGGATGACCGGCCAGCACCGAACAATGAAGTTCAGAGATAACTTTACTAGTCCACCTATCAGGGACGAACAGTTTCTCGGCCGGACAACGATCAGGTTTATTAGCCTGAAATTTCTGCAACACTCTCCGCAAATCAGGGGAGATGGCAGACACAATGACTCCTTCCTTGAGGATACTCGCCGGCTCAGATAACCCCGGAGAGTCGGGCACAAAACTCCTAGACAGAGCATCCGCCTTCACATTTTTAGAGCCCGGAAGGTATGAAATCACAAAATCAAAACGAGCAAAAAATAACGACCAACGGGCCTGTCTAGGATTCAAGCGCTTGGCAGACTCAAGATAAGTAAGGTTCTTATGATCAGTCAATACCACCACGCGATGCTTAGCACCCTCAAGCCAATGACGCCACTCCTCGAATGCCCACTTCATGGCCAGCAACTCTCGGTTGCCCACATCATAATTACGCTCAGCAGCAGAAAATTTCCTGGAAAAGAAAGCACATGGTTTGAACACTGAGCAACCAGAACCTCTCTGTGACAAAACCGCCCTTGCACCAATCTCAGAAGCATCAACCTCGACCTGGAACGGAAGAGAAACATCAGGTTGACACAACACAGGGGCACAGCAAAAACGACGCTTCAACTCCTGAAAAGCTTCCACGGCAGCAGAAGACCAATTAACCAAATCAGCACCCTTCTTGGTCAAATCGGTCAATGGTCTGGCAATGCTAGAAAAATTACAGATGAAGCGACGATAAAAATTAGCAAAGCCCAGGAATTTCTGCAGACTTTTTAGAGATGTCGGCTGAGTCCAATCCTGGATGGCCTGAACCTTAACCGGATCCATCTCGATAGTAGAAGGGGAAAAGATGAACCCCAAAAATGAAACTTTCTGCACACCGAAGAGACACTTTGATCCCTTCACGAACAAGGAATTAGCACGCAGTACCTGGAAAACCATTCTGACTTGCTTCACATGAGACTCCCAATCATCTGAGAAGATCAAAATGTCATCCAAGTAAACAATCAAGAATTTATCCAGATACTCACGGAAAATGTCATGCATAAAAGACTGAAAAACAGATGGAGCATTGGCAAGTCCGAACGGCATCACCAGATACTCAAAATGACCCTCGGGCGTATTAAATGCCGTTTTCCATTCATCTCCCTGCCTGATTCTCACCAGATTATACGCACCACGAAGATCAATCTTAGTAAACCAACTAGCCCCCTTAATCCGAGCAAACAAGTCAGAAATCAATGGCAAGGGATACTGAAACTTAACAGTGATCTTATTAAGAAGGCGGTAATCAATACACGGTCTTAGCGAACCATCCTTCTTGGCTACAAAAAAGAACCCTGCTCCCAATGGTGACGACGATGGGCGAATATGTCCCTTCTCCAGGGACTCCTTCACATAACTGCGCATAGCGGTGTGTTCAGGTACGGACAAATTAAATAAACGACCCTTAGGGAATTTACTACCAGGAATCAAATCGATAGCACAATCACAATTCCTATGCGGAGGTAGGGCATCAGACTTGGACTCTTCAAATACATCCTGAAAGTCCGACAAGAACTCTGGGATGTCAGAAGGAATGGATGACGAAATAGACAAAAATGGAACATCACCATGTACTCCCTGACAACCCCAGCTGGTTACCGACATAGAGTTCCAATCCAATACTGGATTATGGGTTTGTAGCCATGGCAACCCCAACACGACCACATCATGCAAATTATGCAGTACCAGAAAGCGAATAACTTCCTGATGTGCAGGAGCCATGCACATGGTCAGCTGGGCCCAGTACTGAGGCTTATTCTTGGCCAAAGGTGTAGCATCAATTCCTCTCAACGGAATAGGACACCGCAAAGGCTCCAAGAAAAATCCACAACGTTTAGCATAATCCAAATCCATCAGATTCAGGGCAGCGCCTGAATCCACAAACGCCATGACAGAATACGATGACAAAGAGCACATTAAGGTAATGGACAAAAGGAATTTGGACTGTACAGTACCAATAACGGCAGAGCTATCGAACCGCCTAGTGCGTTTAGGACAATTAGAAATAGCATGAGTAGAATCACCACAATAGAAACACAGTCTGTTCAGACGTCTGTGTTCTTGCCGTTCTACTTTAGTCATAGTCCTGTCGCACTGCATAGGCTCAGGTTTACTCTCAGACAATACCGCCAGATGGTGCACAGATTTACGCTCGCGCAAGCGACGACCGATCCGAATGGCCAAGGACATAGACTCATTCAAACCAGCAGGCATAGGAAATCCCACCATTACATCCTTAAGAGCTTCAGAGAGACCCTTTCTGAACAAAGCCGCTAGTGCAGATTCATTCCACAGAGTGAGTACTGACCACTTCCTAAATTTCTGACAATATACTTCTACATCATCCTGACCCTGGCATAAAGCCAGCAGATTTTTCTCAGCCTGATCCACTGAATTAGGCTCATCGTAAAGCAATCCCAGCGCCTGGAAAAATGCATCAACATTACTCAATGCAGAATCTCCTGGTGCAAGAGAAAACGCCCAGTCCTGTGGGTCGCCGCGCAAAAAAGAAATAATAATCAAAACCTGTTGAATAGGATTACCAGAAGAATGAGGTTTCAAGGCCAAAAATAGCTTACAATTATTTCTGAAGCTCAGAAACTTAGTTCTGTCACCAAAAAACAAATCAGGAATCGGAATTCTTGGTTCTAGCATCGATTTCTGATCAATAGTATCTTGAATCTTTTGTACATTTACAACGAGATTATCCATTGAGGAGCACAGAGCCTGAATATCCATGTCCACAGCTGTGTCCTGAAGCACTCTAATGTCTAGGGGAAAAAAAAGACTGAAGACAGAGCTAAGAAAAAAAAATGATGTCAGGATTTCTTTTTTCCCTCTATTGGGAATCATTGGTGTGGCTCCTTGTACTGTTATGGCTGGCAATCAGGCAACACAGCGTGCAGTAATCAGCGCACATACAGAGATCTGGCAATAACCAAAAACAATAGGACGAGCTCTGAGACGTGGAATCTCTGTAGACTGCAGTACCTGATCTATCCTCACACAACTATAAGCAGCAGTGGATTGCGCCTATCACTACCTATGCAACTCGGCACTGCCTGAGGAGCTGACTAGCCTGAAGATAGAAATACAAGCCTGACTTACCTCAGAGAAATACCCCAAAGGAATAGGCAGCCCCCCACATATAATGACTGTTAGCAAGATGAAAAGACAAACGTAGGAATGAAATAGATTCAGCAAAGTGAGGCCCGATATTCTAGACAGAGCGAGGATAGCAAAGAGAACTATGCAGTCTACAAAAAACCCTAAAACGAAAACCACGCAAAGGGGCAAAAAGACCCACCGTGCCGAACTAACAGCACGGCGGTGCACCCCTTTGCTTCTCAGAGCTTCCAGCAAAAGTTAATAGCAAGCTGGACAGAAAACAAACTAGAAGCACTTATCTAGCAGAGCAGCAGGCCCAAGGAAAGATGCAGTAGCTCAGATCCAACACTGGAACATTGACAAGGAGCAAGGAAGACAGACTCAGGTGGAGCTAAATAGCAAGGCAGCCAACGAGCTCACCAAAACACCTGAGGGAGGAAGCCCAGAGACTGCAATACCACTTGTGACCACAGAAGTGAACTCAGCCACAGAATTCACAACAAGACCCTATAAAAAGGCTCACACTTCCCACCATACGGGTAACTGTCCCAGGACAGGAGAGAGAGGACTTTGCATGGAAGCCACAGGCAGCAAGGAACTCGAATATGAGCACGAGTAGGAAGGCTTACGGACCTCACCTTGGGAAAGGGATCTATCTTTGCCTTCAGGTTGGCCGGACCATATCACCACCTGTTGCTGGTACCCTGGCCTGTGGCCTGCTACCACCAGTAAACCAGGTAAAGACGTTACAACACCGTGTCTTCCATTTATTTGCCGGCATACACCATCCCTGCCCAGCACACTGGGAGCCCTGGGGACCCTGCTTCACATGTGGGAAGCGTCACCATCTTTGCTGCAGTAACATCACCCCAGAGGACCCCTTTAAGCAGCGTTGGTCCCCTCTTACCGAGAACCACAGGTGGTGTCACGAACACAAACTTTACCATAAACCCCTATAAGGACATTCCCTTTTACTTGGGTGCCCAGGGCCACAGACCGGGTCTCATCCACTGTGACATCCCCTTTAATTGCGACCGGACCTGGTACCAAGTATCCCCACTGCCCTGGCTGGCAACTCACATCCAAGTATTTTATTAATTGCCATCAGAGACATACTACTTTGTTTAGGATTTCTGGAATTGAGTGTATTATAAATCCACCAAGAGGAGGCGACATCAAGAGATTGCTAATGACCAGAGGGGCTTTCTGGATATTTTATTTGGGAACCTGACATCCTGCAGGATAAAATGGTCCCAAGGAGCTCATCTTTCATTATTAATATTTCTTGTGTTTTGTGCTTGATTATGTACATACATCTGCATGATTTTATTTAGGTTTCAAACCTTTTTTTTGTTTTTTCTTTTTTTGCAACCATAATTTTAATGTAATTTTCATGTTCATCATGTGATACTATTGGTCAAATTTTGTTTAAAAACAGTATAGGACATTTTCATGTGTAGCTTGAGAAATGACGCTTTGAGCGTTTGAAATCGCTACTACATTTCCCACCATGTGAATCTGTTTTGCCATGGTTTTAAAACTTTTCTAATAAATTATGGATTCCAAGAAGCTGGAACAACAACTCTTTTTTCTCTTCGTCACTGGAGCATGGCTGGTGGGATACAAAGGACACAGACCATACACCTCCCACTGAGGACAGCTTGTCGCTGCCTCTGGACAGCCTGGCACACATGAGCAAATACATACTACTGTGCCTGTTAACGACTGCTGAGTTGCCCTAATTGTTACCACTCCTGATTACTTTGTGGCCACCCTGCTTTTTCCCAGCTGCAAGGACAATTAACCATCTTTACTTCCATTACTAAAGAAGGACAACAAAATAAGTGAATGCAAGCGTGTGCTGATAAAGGGAATTACTGAAGGCTTTCCCATCTGACAGCAGGAGCACACTGGAAGAACCAGACACAGGAGGAATGAGTTGGTAACACAGCTGGAGCACCATCACATCAGAAGGCAGGCTTAGCATGGCAAAATGTGGAAAAACTTTCTCAGCTTGCCAGAACAACGGGCAGCACCATCTGATAAATTCCATATAAGAAGGATGCAGAGATGCAACATGGTGGAAGAGTACCTGCCCAAAGTCTGCATGTACTAACTGATGGGTCTGCCATTTAACTTCTGGATGTCCAAATTGGTTGGACACAAGACCTGAGCTCGCACTTTATGCCTTGGAGGTCCTGGCCTATCCTGAGGCAAGTGCACTGCAAGTAGTGTAGCATACCCATCATTCGTCAAACTCAATCTGACAGGTGCCCCGCCCCTATCAAAGTGTATCAAAGTGTGTAACCCCTCCCCTCCTCCTGGTAGCCAGCTGTCCCTCCTTGTTTGATTACCCCTTTTGATATAGTTTGATATAGTTTGATATTATTCCCGTATTTGTTTTATATTAGATTTTATACGTAGCTCGAGCTTGATTCTGTAAGCTGTGTTTTATTCACAGTGTACACATATAGTGCAGAACTTTGTTTTATAACACACCCAGCTGTTTATTTGTGTCTCTACTGACCATTAACTAAATGATGGTCACCTTATTTACACAAACAGAAAAGACAGATTTTCTCTTTGTGCCTGTAGATGTTATCTGAGGGTCATTTGCCGGGCAGTGTGTTTTACTTATGTTTTTATAACGCACCATGTTTGATATTGTTAATTTGATTCTGGGATAACACCTGTTTTAATGTCTCAGGCTTATTTTTGTACAAATCCAGGCTGATATTATTCCCGTATTTGTTTTATATTAGATTTTATACGTAGCTCGAGCTTGATTCTGTAAGCTGTGTTTTATTCACAGTGTACACATATAGTGCAGAACTTTGTTTTATAACACATCCCAGCTGTTTATTTGTGTCTCTACTGACCATTAACTAAATGATGGTCACCTTATGTTTGATTTCCCCTTTTGATATAGTTTGATATAGTTTGATATTATTCCCGTATTTGTTTTATATTAGATTTTATACGTAGCTCGAGCTTGATTCTGTAAGCTGTGTTTTTATTCACAGTGTACACATATAGTGCAGAACTTTGTTTTATAACACACCCCAGCTGTTTATTTGTGTCTCTACTGACCATTAACTAAATGATGGTCACCTTATTTACACAAACAGAAAAGACAGATTTTCTCTTTGTGCCTGTAGTTGTTATCTGAGGGGTCATTTGTTTTTGTATTCGCTTTCTCTTTGTGCCTGTAGATGTTATCTGAGGGTCATTTGTTTTTGTATTCGCTTTCTCTTTGTGCCTGTAGGTGTTATCTGAGGGTCAGTGGTTTATAACACCTCTCTCATTATATGGGGGCCCTATATATATATATATATATATATATATATATATATAATATGCCCCAATGTTACAACACACGCAAGTAAGAAGCGGTGTGTTTTATACGAATATAAAACCAAAGACACGTTATTGTAAAATTTAAAAAGATTTTATTTCTCACAACAAAACAACATCTAAAAGACATTTCAATACTATAAAAATTCTTACAGAATATAAAAAGTAAAAACATTAAATAGTACAATGAACATACATCATTACACTTCTTACAAAATAAATTAGCTTTTTGATAATCCCCTATTAGATGACCGTGGTATATAATTATATCCTAGGATCTCTACGATTACATACGGCATTCTGTACAGCGGTCTCAGGCTTATTTTTGTACAAATCCAGGCTGATATTATTTTTTTATTTTCCTGGTGTTACTTTTGCACATCTAATATTGGCGTCTTTAAAAAAAAATATGAATATTATTTAGTTTACTTATGTTACAGTATTTGCACTTTATTAATATGCTGTCCATATAGGTCAGTGAGATAGATATCTGTATGTGTGCCTGTTTTCCCCTTTTCACCTTGTGTACAGGCATTGGCCATATTATAGGCATTGTGTGTATTCGCTTTCTCTTTCTGCCTGTAGGTGTTATCTGAGGGCCATTTGCCCGGAGGTGTTATGGCGGTTTTTGCTTATAATGCATATTTATTTACATGGTTTACTGATAGTACTATACTGCTACGGGCTTATTTTTGTACAAGTATGTCCTCTGCTTTTCTTGTTTTTTGTGTAAAATTTATTAGTCATTTAGGACTTATTTATATTATCATGTTTTTTGCACTTTATTATTTTGCGGCCCATATAAGTCAGTGAGATATATATCTGTATGTGTGACTGTTTTCCCCTTTTCACCTTGTGTGCAGGCATTGGCCATATTATAGGTATTGTGGGTATTCGCTTTCTCTTTGTGCCTGTAGGTGTTATCTGAGGGCCATTTGCCCGGATGTGTTATGGCGGTTTTTTGCTTATAATGCATATTTATTTACATGGTTTACTGATAGTACTATACTGCTACGGACTTATTTTTGTACAAGTATGTCCTCTGCTTTTCTTGTTTTTGTGTAAAATTTATTAGTCATTTAGGACTTATTTATGTTATCATGTTTTTTGCACTTTATTAATATGCGGCCCATATAGGTCAGTGAGATATATATCTGTATGTGTGCCTGTTTTCCCCTTTGCACCATGTGTACAGGCAATGGCCATATTATAGGCATTGTGGGTATTCGCTTTCTCTTTGTGCCTGTAGGTGTTATCTGAGGGTCATTTACCCGGAGGTGTTATGGGTTTTTTTTTGCTTATAATGCATATTTATTTACATGGTTTACTGATAGTACTATACTGCTACTGGCTTATTTTTGTACAAATCCATGCTGTTTGGTGATCCCCTTTTTGTATGGCCGCTGCTTTTTCTTGTTTTTTGTGTAAAAATTGACTAATGATTTCTATAGGCATGCTTTACTATGAAATTATGCATAAAAATCTTCTTGGTTAGCCCAAAACCCGTAAGAAACAAACGTATAACTTTTAGCTCGACCACATCAGCATATATTATTCCAGTTTTTTGTTGAATTAAAAATTATACAGTTATTTCATATTTTTGGGGCTTATTTCCAGGAGAAATTATTGATAGAAACTCAAAGTTTTGATACGTGTATGAAAATACACCAATATTAACTATTTGGACTATTTTTGGCTCAAATTTGGTCTATATGTATAACAGACCGGAGTGGGGCGAAGAAATATGTGGTACATGCGTAGTGAATTGCAAGCATATTCTGCAGTGTTGTTATTTTGAGAAATGTGTAGCATAACCAATTACCTATCACGGCCACTAGATGGCAGAATATCATATTAATTATACATTGGGGTTTACTTTTGGAAACTTACAAAGGCGGTGTGTATGTGCACAGGATGACTTATTTTGTTTTTATAATCACTAGTATTCATATTAAATGCCTCTTTAGCTTTATGAGTATGAGGCATCCTACAAATAGAATATAAAACTACTAGGGAAAAGGATTCTATGTCTGATATATTTCTACACAAAGCTACAAAACTATTTTGTAGTTTATAATGTAGCACAGTAGTTTCATGTGATGTTACATCTTAGGTTCTGTTCAGACTATTGTAATATCTGTAGCTTAATATAGAGCCAAATAGCTACTTTCAAACCCGGACATACACCATTGATTTTCTTCACAAATGGATCCAATATACACTATATCTCCTTCCTCTATATATATAGTTTGTAACATTCTGGTTCAAATACAGACGGCAGGCAGCCTATTTACACTGCACTTTATAAAATCTTTCGTTTGAAAGGTTATTCTGTATTTCTAAAGCGCAACTCTGTGTCGATAAGCGAGTAATTCTAAAAGCACAGTCAAACATATGTGTCACAGTTTATTTTTCTGCGTTATGGTTTACAGTTATAATCATTTAAATAATAATTTTCTCATTAGATATGTGACTTGCACTATTTATTTGCTTAGGCTAGATCATTTACAGTTTAACAATACATTTTATCACAAAAAATGACCTTATCTGGGTACCTAGAAATAACCTAGCAGCATTAGTAAGCCACTTACTTTTTGCATTATCAAGAATCCTTGGGTTAAGATAACATAAGTTTATATGCATAAAGCATTTAATATAGTGCACCAAACATGATATGGTTTTTGATTTCTCTGAACTGTCGCAAACAAAACATATAAGGTTAAAAATATGAATATTATTTAATATAATGTTTTACTTTTGTCTACAGTATTTTATTTTCCGGGTGTTACTTTTGTTCATGTTCTACTGGCTTCTTCTTCAGTTGTGATTTTTACCTTTTCTATATAAATATGGGTAAATGAATTGTCCAATATAGAACCATTTTGAATCCGTGCTTTGGCGGCCTTAAGCATTTTGTATAACAGCTGTGTTTCTCCTGATTTTTCTTGGTTAAGGGATCACTGATGTTTTAATAAACTTTGAATAAATAACTGGTCATACATAAGAAACCTTGCAATATATCTTTATAGAAATAATACTTCTGCACTCATGGCCGCTTCTCCGCCACCTTTGTCTCCTGAACTCATCATTCACTGTGAAATAATGCAAAAATTCATCTTGTATTGACGGAGGCAGCAACATTTTGCCATTATAAGTTTATGGTTCTGTAAAGAGAGAGGAGAATTACAGAAAGTAGATGGCTGCAGACACACACACACACAACAAACAATAACATACAGAACACACACAACACATACAACAAACATACACACACAACATACAGAACACACACACACACAACACACAAAACACACACACAACACAGAACCCACACACACAACAAACACACATAACATACAAAACACACACATAACATACAACACACACGACAAACATACACACACACACACACAACATACAGAACACATACAACACATGCAGCACACACAACACACACAACAAACACACTGAACACACACATACAAGAAATACAAAGATGAATTTTTGCATTATTTCAATGAGAATGAGAAAATTAATATTTAAATGCTTATAACTTTAAACCATAACGCAGAAAAATAAACTGTGACACATATGTTTGACTGTGCTTTTAGAATTACTCGCTTATCGACACAGAGTTGCGCTTTAGAAATACAGAATAACCTTTCAAACGAAAGATTTTATAAAGTGCAGTGTAAATAGGCTGCCTGCCGTCTGTATTTGAACCAGAATGTTACAAACTATATATATAGAGGAAGGAGATATAGTGTATATTGGATCCATTTGTGAAGAAAATCAATGGTGTATGTCCGGGTTTGAAAGTAGCTATTTGGCTCTATTTTAAGCTACAGATATTACAATAGTCTGAACAGAGCCTAAGATGTAACATCACATGAAACTACTGTGCTACATTATAAACTACAAAATAGTTTTGTAGCTTTGTGTAGAAATATATCAGACATAGAATCCTTTTCCCTAGTAGTTTTATATTCTATTTGTAGGATGCCTCATACTCATAAAGCTAAAGAGGCATTTAATATGAATACTAGTGATTATTAAAAAAACAAAATAAGTCATCCTGTGCACATACACACCGCCTTTGTAAGTTTCCAAAATTAAACCCCAATGTATAATTAATATGATATTCTGCCATCTAGTGGCCGTGATAGGTAATTGGTTATGCTACACATTTCTCAAAATGCCATACACTTCAGAATATATTTGCAATTCATCACGCATGTAACACATATTTCTTCGCCCCAACTCCTGACTGTTATGCATATAGACCAAATTTGAGCCTAAAATAG
Source organism: Ranitomeya imitator (assembly GCF_032444005.1). Classification (NCBI taxonomy): domain Eukaryota; kingdom Metazoa; phylum Chordata; class Amphibia; order Anura; family Dendrobatidae; genus Ranitomeya; species Ranitomeya imitator. The sequence continues at coordinate 112,566,978 of NC_091288.1, read as the reverse complement.
CACAAATAGTTAATATTGGTGTATTTTCATACACTTATCAAAACTTTGGGTTTCTATCAATAATGTCTCCTGGAGGTACACCCCAAAAAATATGAAATAACTGTATAATTTTTAATTCAACAAAAAAAAAAAAATTACATGGATGATTGAGGCTGAGGTAAAGTTTTATCAATATGCGTGCCTGTAGTTAGTATAATAAATTTATAATTTCCAATGAATTTGCCTAAGCAATAATGGCTTCAAAATTTCCAATGAATTTGTAAGTTTCCAAAAGTAAACCCCAATGTATAGTTAATATGCTATTCTGCCATCTAGTGGCCGTGATAGGTAATTGGTTATGCTATACATTTCTTAAAATGACAACACTGCAGAATATGCTTGCAATTCACTACGCATGTACCACATATTTCTTCGCCCCACTCCGGTCTGTTATACATATAGACCAAATTTGAGCCAAAAATAGTTCAAATAGTTAATATTGGTGTATTTTCAAACACGTATCAAAACTTTGAGTTTCTATCAATAATTTCTCCTGGAAGTAAGCCCCAAAAATATGAAATAACTGTATAATTTTTAATTCAACAAAAAACTGGAATAATATATGCTGATGTGGTCGAGCTAAAAGTTATACGTTTGTTTCTTACGGGTTTTGGGCTAACCAAGAAGATTTTTATGCATAATTTCATAGTAAAGCATGCCTATAGAAATCATTAGTCAATTTTTACACAAAAAACAAGAAAAAGCAGCGGCCATACAAAAAGGGGATCACCAAACAGCATGGATTTGTACAAAAATAAGCCAGTAGCAGTATAGTACTATCAGTAAACCATGTAAATAAATATGCATTATAAGCAAAAAACCCCCCATAACACCTCCGGGTAAATGACCCTCAGATAACACCTACAGGCACAAAGAGAAAGCGAATACCCACAATGCTTATAATATGGCCATTGCCTGTACACATGGTGCAAAGGGGAAAACAGGCACACATAAATAAGTCCTAAATGACTAATAAATTTTACACAAAAACAAGAAAAGCAGAGGACATACTTGTACAAAAATAAGCCCGTAGCAGTATAGTACTATCAGTAAACCATGTAAATAAATATGCATTATAAGCAAAAACCGCCATAACACCTCCGGGCAAATGGCCCTCAGATAACACCTACAGCCAGAAAGAGAAAGCGAATACACACAATGCCTATAATATGGCCAATGCCTGTACACAAGGCGAAAAGGGGAAAACAGGCACACATACAGATATATATCTCACTGACCTATATGGACAGCATATTAATAAAGTGCAAATACTGTAACATAAGTAAACTAAATAATATTCATATTTTTTTTTAAAGACGCCAATATTAGATGTGCAAAAGTAACACCAGGAAAATAAAAAAATAATATCTGCCTGGATTTGTACAAAAATAAGCCTGAGACCGCTGTACAGAATGCCGTATGTAATCGTAGAGATCCTAGGATATAATTATATACCATGGTCATCTAATAGGGGATTATCAAAAAGCTAATTTATTTTGTAAGAAGTGTAATGATGTATGTTCATTGTACCATTTAATGTTTTTACTTTTTATATTCTGTAAGAATTTTTATAGTATTGAAATGTCTTTTAGATGTTGTTTTATTGTGAGAAATAAAATCTTTTTAAATTTTACAATAACGTGTCTTTGGTTTTATATTCGTATAAAACACACCACTTCTTACTTGCGTGTGTTGTAACATTGGGGCATATTATATATATATATATATATATATATATATATATATATATATATATATATATATATATAGGGCCCCCATATAATGAGAGAGGTGTTATAAACCACTGACCCTCAGATAACACCTACAGGCACAAAGAGAAAGGGAATACAAAAACAAATGACCCTCAGATAACATCTACAGGCACAAAGAGAAAGCGAATATAGGCTTTCTTATAGGCTGAACTGGATGGACAAATGTCTTTTTTCGGCCTTACTAACTATGTTACTATGTTACTATGAATACAAAAACAAATGACCCCTCAGATAGCAACTACAGGCACAAAGAGAAAATCTGTCTTTTCTGTTTGTGTAAATAAGGTGACCATCATTTAGTTAATGGTCAGTAGAGACACAAATAAACAGCTGGGGTGTGTTATAAAACAAAGTTCTGCACTATATGTGTACACTGTGAATAAAAACACAGCTTACAGAATCAAGCTCGAGCTACGTATAAAATCTAATATAAAACAAATACGGGAATAATATCAAACTATATCAAACTATATCAAAAGGGGAAATCAAACATAAGGTGACCATCATTTAGTTAATGGTCAGTAGAGACACAAATAAACAGCTGGGGTGTGTTATAAAACAAAGTTCTGCACTATATGTGTACACTGTGAATAAAACACAGCTTACAGAATCAAGCTCGAGCTACGTATAAAATCTAATATAAAACAAATACGGGAATAATATCAGGCTTATTTTTGTACAAATCCAGGCTGAGACATTAAACAGGTGTTATCCCAGAATCAAATTAACAATATCAAACATGGTGCGTTATAAAAACATAAATAAAACACACTGCCCGGCAAATGACCCTCAGATAACATCTACAGGCACAAAGAGAAAATCTGTCTTTTCTGTTTGTGTAAATAAGGTGACCATCATTTAGTTAATGGTCAGTAGAGACACAAATAAACAGCTGGGTGTGTTATAAAACAAAGTTCTGCACTGTATGTGTACACTGTGAATAAAACACAGCTTACAGAATCAAGCTCGAGCTACGTATAAAATCTAATATAAAACAAATACGGGAATAATATCAAACTATATCAAACTATATCAAAAGGGGTAATCAAACAAGGAGGGACAGCTGGCTACCAGGAGGAGGGGAGGGGTTATACACTTTGATACACTTTGATAGGGGCGGGGCACCTGTCAGATTGAGTTTGACGAATGATGGGCATGCTACACTACTACTGCATGAACGTGTGTTTATCAAAGGTGGGATCACAGACAGACACATCTGCCTGTCCACTGCCAACTTAGGGAAGCTAACGTTTATTAATATGTATCAGGCATGAATCACACAGGGCTTGTCTGTACCTCTGGCTGACCACACAACTATACCAGTTGCGCACAGCCATAGTTCAACTCTGTTTGCCATTCGTTTAATTTTAGGGCCTACCCAAATAAAAGCAAAAAAAGCTACCTATTCCTCTGTCTGTTCCACCTACACCTCCACCTATACCTCTACCTATTCCCCTTCCTCCTACAATTGGACCGCCGACACCCCTGCTTCCAGATTGTTATTTTTATGTTTTGTTAATTTTATATTCTTTTAAGTCAGTTCTTTAAAACAACAACAACAAAAAAACAACAACCCAAAAATACAGTCTGACTCCTCCTCCACTTGGACCTCTGTCTTTTGGGTATACATTGTTATTTTTTTGTTTAGTTAATTCTATGTTCTTTTAAGTCAGTTCCATAAAAAAACAACAAAAAGAAAACAAAACCAGTATTGAATTACTGATTCCTTGCCTCTTCCAGCTACACCATGACATCCACCTCCTCCTACACTAAGACCTCTGCCTCCTTGGTCTACATTTTTTGATTAATTCTATGTTCTTTTATGTCAGTTCCATAACAAAAAAACATAAAAACATTGGATAAAACTCAAGACACCCCACCAAACCAGTGTAAAAGAAACTCAAATTAATAAACGTATTAATAGAGGGCTGTTTTTACACTGCAGTGCATATGTTTATTCTTTTTGGTGTTTATTTAGCACTTATACAGTCATGGACAAAAATTTTGGGAATGAGACAGATATTAATTTTTCCAAAGTCTACTGCTTCATTTTTTCTAATGGCAATTTGCATATACTCCTGAATGTCAGAGTGATCAGCTTAACAGCAATTACTGTACTTGCAAAGTCAATATTTGCCCAGAAAATAAACTTTAACCCCCAAAACACATTTCAACATCATTGCAGTCCTGCCTTAAAAGGAGCAGCTAACATCGTTTTAGTGATTGATCCATTAACACAGGTGTGGGTGTTGATGAGGACAGGGCTGGTGATCAATCAGTCATGATTAAGTAAGAATGACATCACTGGACACTTTAAAAGGAGGCTGGTGCTTGCTATCATTGTTTCTCTTCAGTTAACCATAGTTATCTCTAAAGAAACACGTGCAGCCATCATTGCTCTGCACAAAAATGGCCTAACAGGGAAGAGTATCGCAGCTACAAAGATTGCACCTCAGTCAACAATCTATCGCATCATCAAGAACTTCAAGGAGAGAGCTTCCATTGTTGTCAAAAAGGCTCCAGGGCGCCCAAGAAAGACCAGCAAGCGCCAGGACCGTATCTTAAAACTGTTTCAGCTGCGGGATCGGACTACCAGCAGTACCGAGCTTGCTCAGGAATGGCAGCAGGCTGGTGTGAGTGCTTCTGCACGCACTGTGAGGCGGAGACTCTTTGAGCAAGGCCTGGTTTCAAGGAGGGCAGCAAAGAAGCCACTTCTCTCCAGAAAAAACATCAGGGACCGACTGATATTCTGCAAAAGGTACAGGGAGTGGACTGCTGAGGACTGGGGCAAAGTCATTTTCTCTGATGAATCCCCTTTTCGATTATTTGGGACATCTGGAAAACAGCTTATTCGGAGAAGAAGAGGTGAGCGCTACCACCAGTCTTGTCTCATGCCAACTGTAAAGCATGCTGAAACCATTCATGTGTGGGGTTGCTTCTCAGCCAAGAGAATCAGCTCACTCACAGTCTTGCCTAAAAACACAGCCATGAATAAAGAATGGTACCAGAATGTCCTCCAAGAGCAACTTCTCCCAACCGTCCAAGAGCAGTTTGGCGCCCAACAATGCCTTTTCCAGCATGATGGAGCACCTTGCCATAAAGCAAAGGTGATAACTAAATGGCTCATGGATCAAAACATAGAGATTTTGGGTCCATGGCCTGGAAACTCCCCAGATCTTAATCCCATTGAGAACTTGTGGTCAATCATCAAGAGATGGGTGGACAAACAAAAACCAACAAATTGTGGCAAAATGCAAGCATTGATTATGCAAGAATGGACTGCTATCAGTCAGGATTTGGTCCAGAAGTTGATTGAGAGCAAGCCAGGGAGAATTGCAGAGGTCTTGAAGAAGAAGGGTCAACACTGCAAATATTGACTTGCTGCATTAACTCATTCTAACTGTCAATATAACCTATTGGTACTCATAATATGATTGCAATTATATTTCTGTATGTGATATCAACATCAGACAAACACTAATAAAAACCAGAGGACAGCAGATCATGTGAAAAATATAATTTTGGTGTCATTCTCAAAAATTTTGGCCACGACTGTACAGGCAGGTTATGGAGCTTATCTGCCTGACAGACATTGTGTGTACAGTACAGACCAAAAGTTTGGACACACCTTCTCATTTAAAGATTTTTCTGTATTTTCATGACTATGAAAATTGTACATTCACACTGAAGGCATCAAAACTATGAATTAACACATGTGGAATTATATACTTAACACAAAAGTATGAAACAACTGAAAATATGTCTTATATTCTAGGTTCTTCAAAGTAGCCTCTTTCTGCTTTGATGACGGCTTTGCACACTCTTGGCATTCTCTTGATGAGCTTCTAGAGGTAGTCACCGGGAATGGTTTTCACTTCACAGGTGTGCCCTGTCAGGTTTAATAAGTGGGATTTCTTGCCTTATAAATGGGTTTGGGACCATCAGTTGTGTTGTGCAGAAGTCTGGTGGATACACAGCTGATAGTCCTACTGAATAGACTGTTAGAATTTGTATTATGGCAAGAAAAAGCATCTAAGTAAAGAAAAACGAGTGGCCATCATTACTTTAAGAAATAAAGGTCAGTCAGTCCGAAAAATTGGGAAAACTTTGAAAGTGTCCCCAAGTGCAGTAGAAAAAACCATCAAGTGCTACAAAGAAATTGTCTCACTTGAGGACCGCCCCAGGAAAGGAAGACCAAGAGTCACCTCTGCTTCTGAGGATAAGTTTATCCGAGTCTCCAGCCTCAGAAATCTCAGGTTAACAGCAGCTCAGATTAGAGATCAGGTCAATGCCACACAGAGTTCTGGCAGCAGACACATCTCTACAACAACTGTTAAGAGGAGACTTTGTGCAGCAGGCTTTCATGGTAAAATAGCTTCTAGGAAACCACTGCTAGGCAACAAGAAGAAGAGACTTGTTTGGGCTAAAGAACACAAGGAATGGATACTAGACCAGTGGAAATCTGTGATTTGGTCTGATGAGTCCAAATTTGAGATCTTTGGTTCCAACCACCATGTCTTTGTGCGACGCAGAAAAGGTGAACGGATGGACTCTACATGCCTGGTTCCCACCTGAAGCATGGAGCAGGAGGTGTGATGGTGTGGGGGTGCTTTGCTGGTGACACTGTTGGGGATTTATTCAAAATTGAAGGCATACTGAACCAGCATGGCTACCACAGCGTCTTGCAGCGGCATGCTATTCCATCCGGTTTGCGTTTTAGTTGGACCATCATTTATTTTTCAACAGGACAATGACCCCAAACACTCCTCCAGGCTGTGTAAGGACTATTTGACCAAGAAGGAGAGTGATGGGATGCTACGCCAGATGACCTGAGCTCCACAGTCACCAGACCTGAACCCAATCGAGAAGCTTTTGGGTAAAGGCAAAAGGGCCAACAAGTGCTAAGCATCTCTGGGAACTCCTTCACGATTGTTGGAAGACCATTCTTGGTGACTACTTCTTGAAGCTCATGAAGAGAATGCCAAGAGTGTGCAAAGCAGTCATCAAAGCAAAAGGTGGCTACTTTGAAGAACCTAGAATATAAGACATATTTTCAGTTGTTTCATACTTTTATGTTAAGTATATAATTCCACATGTGTTAATTCATGGTTTTGATGCCTTCAGTGTGAATGTACAATTATCATAGTCATGAAAATACAGAAAAATCTTTAAATGAGAAGGTGTGTCCAAACTTTTGGTCTGTACTGTATATAACCTAAGTCTGATTATTCAGTAGTGGGCACGTCCGCTTAAAATGCCTTGAGCAGCATGAACACCAAAAATGGCACCGCAAAACCCACAAAGTCATTGCTCAAAGAATTTTTTTTGATGGCACCTTGACTAATTATAACTGCTCCTGGTTTACCTCAGTTACTGAAAGAAAGTGGCTAACGTCAGTTTTATCTTCTCTCAGTAGCCACAATTTTGCAAGGTGGCTGTTAGGAGTCAAGTTCCCACCACTGCACAGGGGGAGTCTCAAACTATCTCCACTGCAGTCTCCCATTCTCCTCCAGTCACAATGGAGCCTGCTCAGCAGTGATGAAGGTCCCAGCATCTGGCTCAAGCTGATACTGTGCGCTTGGTTACTGCAGCCTTTCCAGGCTCTGCCTTTGTAGCCAGTACTGATCAGCAGTGAGCAGGGACTAAGTCCTGATTTTCTCATACTGAGCATGCCCACAGGACGACCTCCCATTGGAGGTCGGGGGTCACATGCTCAGGTCCTGTAGCAGCTCCTATTGGACCACTAGGAAGGTCCTTGAGTGCTACAGCTATAAAAGGTTTGCATGGCCGCATGGCTATGCGCTAGTAAATACTTGAAAACGTGTGTGTGTAGATGTGTGACTGTCACTCTTTAATCATCCCCTTCCTAGTGTTGTTGACTGCTTGAGAATGGTGGATGCTTGCTATCTAGCGCCCGACAGTGCTACCTGCACACCTAGCACACGATCCAGTATCTTACTGCAGTGACCGCCAGTGCGGCGCCGTGTGCTAATAGAGCATTTTCCTGACCCAAGTCTGGGTGGTTAGTGGCATTCTCTAAAGCGGCACTGCACACACTCTTGTGCATCAAATTATTATTTCTGTTTAACTCTGACACCCCAGTAGTGGTGTCGAGCGCAAGAGGTCTAGAGGAACTCTTTCCCTGAGTCTTGGGACAGAGTTCTGTGACTCCTTGCTTGCGCTCTTTGTGCGGTACCGCGGCCCTGTGATGCTTCCTTCATACTGGGTGAGGCTAACCCATGTGTGTATCCACATTATACTGCCATATAGTCTGTCATTACTCAGCAGCAGGTTCCATCTTTGCACAGTGGACCCCGGGCAGCGAACGCACCTTAAACAACCTTCCTAATTAATTGGTGCATTCCGCTAGCCCTAACATTATACTAGTGCCAGGGTCTGGCTAGTAAAGGCGGACGAACAGCGACTGCAGCGGTATATCTAGCAGCTGGAGGGCAGGTTGGCGGCTCTCGAGCGTTCTACCTCAGCTGTGGATGTTACTGCAGTAGCTGTTCGGCTGTTAGCGTGGCTGCACCAAGTTTGTCCACTGCCACCCCTGTTCCGACCTTATCCCGCCTCCCGCTGCCAGATGAATACTCTGGTGATAGAAAGTCATGTAGGGGATTCATGAGCCAGTGCGCTATAAACCCCGAGCTTTTGGCTGCGCGTTTCCCCACAAAGCGGGCAAAGGTGGGATTCATTATATCCCTTCTGTCGGACAGGACACTTCAGTAGGCTACGCCACTGTGGGAGCACGACGATCATGTGGTGCAGAGTGCTCCGTGGTTTCTGAGCACTCTGAAACAGGTCTTTTTAGGACCTCGAGTCACCCGTCATGGGAGCTCCAACAGCTGGCATTGACCCAGGGCTCGTCCATGGTCTGCCATTTTGACATCCACTTCCGGACTTTAGCATCAGAGCTGGAGTGGCCGGATAAAGCCCTCATCCCTGTATTTTGGAGGGGGCTGGCTGACCATATGAAGGACGCTTTGGCCACCAGGGAGATTCCCGCCACACTGGAGGAGCTATTAGCTGTATCAACTCGAATCGACCTTCGTTTTAACGAGCAAAGGTTGGAGCGAGCCCAGTGTAGGCAGAGGTTTCGGTTGGCTCCCACCTTCACCAGACCTCTGGAACCTCTGGTCCACGACTCCACATGTCCAAGTCACATGAGCCCATGGAGGTGTCACGAGCGGGATCTAAGTCCCGGACTGCTCGTGCACTCAAGGTCTGTCATGTCTGCCGGAAGTCAGGACATCTTGCCTCCATATGTTACCAACGGTCGGGAAAATGTCAGCATCTAGTGGTTGTAGGAGGAGGTACACTAGACATGGCGACTTTTTCCTCCAAACTGTCCTTTAATGGGACAAATACCATAGGCCCATCCACTCTTACAGTAGAGCTTTGCGTGGATTTCAGGGCGGAGGGCAATTTTATGTCATCTGCCTTTGCCCAGCGACATGCAATACCCCTGGTGATGCTCGCCAAACCTGTAACCGTATGAGTGGTAAATGGGTCCACACTGCCCTCTCAGATAACACACCAAACCATCCCATTTACTCTATCCATGTCTCCATCTCATCAGGAGATTATCTCCCTGCTTGTCATTCCCGAGGGAATTGATGAGGTCCTGTTGGGGATACCATGGCTACCCTACCAATCTACTCATATAGAGTGATCCTCAGGGATAATTCTGGGATGGAGTGAATCTTGTGAGGGTAGATGTCTGAAGGAGTGCGTTCAGGTTGCTACAACTGAAGTACCCACAGATCTTTCCTCTCTCCCCAAGCACTATTGGCCATATGCGGACGTGTTCCCCAAAAGGGTTGCAGAGACCCTTCCGCCTCACCGCTCCTATGACTGCCCTATTCACCTCTTGCCTGGTGCTGAGCTTCCCCGGGGTCGAGTCTACCCATTATCTCTCCCGGAGACGGAGGCAATGTCTCAGTACATTCAGGAGAATCTGGCAAAAGGATTCATTAGGAAGTCAGCGTCACCTGCAGGGGCGGGGTTCTTCTTTGTGCAGAAGAAGAACAGGGAATTACGTCCATGCATAGATTACAGGGGTCATAACTAGGGTTGAGCGACTTTTAGTTTTTTAGGGTCGAGTCGGGTTTCGCGAAACCCGACTATCTCAAAAGTCGAGTCGAGTGAAATCGGCCGATTATTGCGTAAAGTCGGGGTCGGGATCGACCGAGACACGAAACCCAATGCAAGTCAATGGGGAAGCATAGTCGGCAGTGAGTGGAGGCCAGGAAAACACCTACAGTGCCCATTTTAATGGCCAAAACATCCATTCTTGGTACTGAAGCTTGTCAATCTTAATTTACCTTAGAATAATTGTTAGGCATTGGACATTGGGGGTAATTTAGCAAAATTTGTGGGGGGTATGGCTGGGTCAAGTATTTAGTGGGCCCAGGAAACGTGGACCACGTCACGGCAGTGGAGCAGGGAGAGGTAAGTATTTCAACTTTGCAAGTGCTGTGATCCAGAGCAAGCATGGGGGGCCCACTCGTTCACATTGCCACTGGCACAGGGCCCCTCAAAGTATGGCGGTGTGTTTGCACGGCGGGGCGCCTCCCACCGGCAGCGACACTTTTGCGTACTATGAGGGGCCCTGTGCCAGTGGCAATGCGAACGAGTGGGCCCCCCCCACCTGATTAAGGAACCTGCACTTTCATCTGCACCTTCCTATTTGTCCCTGTGTAAGGTGGTATAGTATGCGGGAAGGGGAACCTCACTTTCAGCAGGGTCAGAATCTGGCTGTGTAGCGTGCAAGGGGAATGTAGCGGTCTGGGTCAATGTACCAGCAGTGTCATCTAGCACTGGCTGGGCAATGGGCAGGATGAGGAGGAAACACAGATATAGGCCCAAATAATAAAGTGGGCTAAATGCATTTCAAAATTGGTAACAGGACTAACCAAGTGGCATTGCTTTGTTCAGTGGAGGACAACTGTAATGAGAGGCTGACACAGAGAGTAGGCCCAAATCAGTAAGTAGTCTAAATGCAGTTCAAAATTGGCAACAGTAGTAAACAGGCGGCACAGCTTTGTTCAGTGGAGGAGAACAGCAAGGAGCGGCAGACACCGTTAGTAGGCCCCAACCCAACTAGTAGGCCAAATGCAGTGTAACATTAACAACTACTTAACGAGAGCCTGAAAATGGAAGTTTAGGACAGGAAACCAGGAGAACAGCAAGGAGCGGCAGACACCGTTAGTAGGCCCCAACCCAACTAGTAGGCCAAATGCAGTTGTTCCATTTAACAACTATTTAACAAGAGCCTGAAGATAGAAGCTCAGGAAAGGCAACCAGGAGAACACCTTGGAGCGGCAGACACCGTCTCTACAACCCAGACCCAACTTGTAGGCCTATTGCAGTGTTGTTTCAACAACTACTTAACGAGAGCTTGAAGATAGAAGCTAGGGAGAGGCAACCTGGATGACACCTTGGAGCGGCAGACACCGTCTCTACAACCCAGACCCAACTTGTAGGCCTAATGCAGTGTTGTTTCAACAACTACTTAACGAGAGATTGAAGATAGAAGCTAGGGAGATGCAACCTGGAGAACACCTTGGAGCGGCAGACACCGTCTCTACAACCCAGACCCAACTTGTAGGCCTAATGCAGTGTTGTTTCAACAACTACTTAACAAGAGCATGAAGATAGAAGCTATGGAGAGGCAACCTGGAGAACACCTTGGAGCGGCAGACACCGTCTCTACAACCCAGACCCAACTTGTAGGCCTAATGCAATGTTGTTTCAACAACTACTTAACAAGAACATGAAGATAGAAGCTATGGAGAGTCAACCTGGAGAACACCTTGGAGCGGCAGACACCGTCTCTACAACCCAGACCCAACTTGTAGGCCTAATGCAGTGTTGTTTCAACAAATACTTAACGAGAGCTTGAAGATAGAAGCTAGGGAGAGGCAACCTGGAGAACACCTTGGAGTGGCAGACACCGTCTCTACAAACCAGACCCAACTTGTAGGCCTAATGCAGTGTTGTTTTAACAACTACTTAACAAGAGCATGAAGATAGAAGCTGTGGAGAGGCAACCTGGAGAACACCTTGGAGCGGCAGACACCGTCTCTACAACCCAGACCCAACTTGTAGGCCTAATGCAGTGTTGTTTCAACAACTACTTAACAAGAACATGAAGATAGAAGCTATGGAGAGTCAACCTGGAGAACACCTTGGAGCGGCAGACACCGTCTCTACAACCCAGACCCAACTTGTAGGCCTAATGCAGTGTTGTTTCAACAACTACTTAACGAGAGCTTGAAGATAGAAGCTAGGGAGAGGCAACCTGGAGAACACCTTGGAGCGGCAGACACCGTCTCTACAACCCAGACCCAACTTGTAGGCCTAATGCAGTGTTGTTTTAACAACTACTAACAAGAGCATGAAGATAGAAGCTATGGAGAGGCAACCCGGAGAACCCTTGGAGCGGCAGACACCGTCTCTACAACCCAGACCCAACTTGTAGGCCTAATGCAGTGTTGTTTCAACAACTACTTAACAAGAGCATGAAGATAGAAGCTATGGAGAGGCAACCTGGAGAACACCTTGGAGCGGCAGACACCGTCTCTACAACCCAGACCCAACTTTTAGGCCTAATGCAGTGTTGTTTCAACAACTACTTAACAAGAGCATGAAGATAGAAGCTAGGGAGAGGCAACCTGGAGAACACCTTGGAGCGGCAGACACCGTCTCTACAACCCAGACCCAACTTGTAGGCCTAATGCAGTGTTGTTCCAACAACTACTTAACAAGAGCATGAAGATAGAAGCTATGGAGAGGCAACCTGGAGAACACCTTGGAGCGGCAGACACCGTCTCTACAACCCAGACCCAACTTGTAGGCCTAATGCAGTGTTGTTTCAACAACTACTTAACAAGAGCATGAAGATAGAAGCTAGGGAGAGGCAATCTGGAGAACACCTTGGAGTGGCAGACACCATCTCTACAACCCAGACCCAACTTGTAGGCCTAATGCAGTGTTGTTTCAACAACTACTTAACAAGAGCATGAAGATAGAAGCTATGGAGAGGCAACCTGGAGAACACCTTGGAGCGGCAGACACCGTCTCTACAACCCAGACCCAACTTGTAGGCCTAATGCAGTATTGTTTTAACAACTACTTATCAAGAGCATGAAGATAGAAGCTAGGGAGAGGCAACCTGGAGAACACCTTGGAGCTGCAGACACAGATTGTAGACACCAACGAAACTTGTGGCCCCAATGCAGTTTTAAAATTCCAACAGGCTGAAAACCAGACAATTGCAGCTCTTTTTTTTTAAAAGAAAAGGAGGACAGCTGTATTGAGTGGTGCAGACAGACACTGCTAGTAGGCCTTACAACACAACGTTGGCTCGCTGCAGGTTTAAAAAAGGTGACATGGGTACACAGGCAGCATTGGTGTGGTCAGCGGAGGACAATTTGAAGGAGGGACCGCAGACAGACTTAGTAGGCCTAACATAAAAAAAGTGGCTCTATGCACTTTTAAATAGGTTCCAGGGGTACACAGGCAGCATTGGTGTGGTCAGCGGAGGACAATTTGAAGGAGGGACCGCAGACAGACTTAGTAGGCCTAACATAAAAAAAGGTGGCTCTATGCACTTTTAAATAGGTTCCAGGGGTACAAAGGCAGCATTGGTGTGGTCAGCGGAAGACAATTTGAAGAGGGACCGCAGACAGACTTAGTAGGCCTAACATAAAAAAGGTGGCTCTATGCACTTTTAAATAGGTTCCAGGGGTAAAAAGGCAGCATTGGTGTGGTCAGCGGAGGACAATTTGAAGGAGGGACCGCAGACAGACTTAGTAGACCTAAAATAAAAAAAAATAGGCTCAAAGCACCTTCGATTATGTGGCAGGGATACACAGGCAGCATTGGTGTGGTCAGCGGAGGCCGATTGGAAGGAGTGTCTGACACAGTTAGTACTCCCAAAAAAGAAATAGATGTTAATTTCTCGCAAAACAACAAAACCACCCAAAAAAGGGTGGCTGTTATGTTTGCTAATGACAGGTGTTATGAAGGCAATCCAGAAACACAGTGTGCTTAGCGATCAGAGCGCACACAGTGATCTGACAAATACCCAAAAATACAAGAACGAGCTCTGAGACGTGGAAACTCTGTAGACTGCACACCTGATCCTATCCTAAACACAACTAAAAGCGGCTGTGGATTGCGCCTAACAACTACCTAGGCAACTCGGCACAGCCTAAGAAACTAGCTAGCCTGAAGATAGAAAAATAGGCCTGACTTGCCCCAGAGAAATTCCCCAAAGGAAAAGGCAGCCTCCCACATATAATGACTGTGAGTAAGATGAAAAGACATAACGTAGGGATGAAATAGATTCAGCAAAGTGGGGCCCGATATTCTAGGACAGAGCGAGGACAGTAAAGCGAACTTTGCAGTCTACAAAAAACCCTAAAGCAAAACCACGCAAAGGGGGCAAAAAAAAACCCACCGTGCCGAACTAACGGCACGGCGGTACACCCTTTGCGTCTCAGAGCTTCCAGCAAAACAAAAGACAAGCTGGACAGAAAAAAAGCAACAAAAAAGCAAAAAGCACTTAGCTATACAGAGCAGCAGGTCACAGGAACAATCAGGAGAAGCTCAGATCCAACACTGAAACATTGACAAGGAGCAAGGATAGCAGCATCAGGCGGAGTTAAATAATGAAGCAGTCAACGAGCTCACCAGAACACCTGAGGGAGGAAGCTCAGAAGCTGCAGTACCACTTGTGACCACAGGAGTGAATTCAGCCACAGAATTCACAACAGTACCCCCCCCTTGAGGAGGGGTCACCGAACCCTCACCAGAGCCCCCAGGCCGACCAGGATGAGCCGCATGAAAGGCACGAACAAGATCGGAAGCATGAACATCAGAGGCAAAAACCCAGGAATTATCTTCCTGAGCATAACCCTTCCATTTAACCAGATACTGGAGTTTCCGTCTAGAAACACGAGAATCCAAAATCTTCTCCACAATATACTCCAATTCCCCCTCCACCAAAACCGGGGCAGGAGGCTCAACAGATGGAACCATAGGTGCCACGTATCTCCGCAACAACGACCTATGGAATACATTATGTATGGAAAAGGAGTCTGGGAGGGTCAAACGAAAAGACACAGGATTGAGAACCTCAGAAATCCTATACGGACCAATAAAACGAGGTTTAAATTTAGGAGAGGAAACCTTCATAGGAATATGACGAGAAGATACCCAAACCAGATCCCCAACACGAAGTCGGGGACCCACACGGCGTCTGCGATTAGCGAAAAGTTGAGCTTTCTCCTGGGACAAGATCAAATTGTCCACTACCTGAGTCCAGATCTGCTGCAACCTATCCACCACAGAATCCACACCAGGACAGTCTGAAGACTCAACCTGTCCTGAAGAGAAACGAGGATGGAACCCAGAATTGCAAAAAAATGGAGAAACCAAGGTAGCCGAGCTGGCCCGATTATTAAGGGCGAACTCAGCCAACGGCAAAAAGGACACCCAATCATCCTGGTCTGCAGAAACAAAACATCTCAGATATGTTTCCAAGGTCTGATTGGTTCGTTCGGTCTGGCCATTAGTCTGAGGATGGAAAGCCGAGGAAAAGGATAGGTCAATGCCCATCCTACCACAAAAGGCTCGCCAAAACCTTGAAACAAACTGGGAACCTCTGTCAGAAACAATATTCTCAGGAATGCCATGCAACCGAACCACATGCTGAAAGAACAAAGGTACCAAATCAGAGGAGGAAGGCAATTTAGCCAAGGGCACCAGATGGACCATTTTAGAAAAGCGATCACAGACCACCCAAATGACTGACATCTTTTGAGAAACGGGAAGGTCAGAAATGAAATCCATCGAAATATGTGTCCAAGGCCTCTTTGGGACCGGCAAGGGCAAAAGCAACCCACTGGCACGAGAACAGCAGGGCTTAGCCCTAGCACAAATCCCACAGGACTGCACAAAAGTACGTACATCCCGTGACAGAGATGGCCACCAGAAGGATCTAGCCACTAACTCTCTGGTACCAAAGATTCCAGGATGACCAGCCAACACCGAACAATGAAGTTCAGAGATAAGTTTATTAGTCCACCTATCAGGGACGAACAGTTTCTCTGCTGGACAACGATCAGGTTTATTCGCCTGAAATTTTTGCAGCACCCGCCGCAAATCAGGGGAGATGGCAGACACAATGACTCCTTCCTTGAGGATACCCGCTGGCTCAGATGAACCCGGAGAGTCGGGCACAAAACTCCTAGACAGAGCATCCGCCTTCACATTTTTAGAGCCCGGAAGGTACGAAATCACAAAGTCGAAGCGGGCAAAAAATAACGACCAACGGGCCTGTCTAGGATTCAAGCGCTTGGCAGACTCGAGATAAGTCAAGTTCTTATGATCAGTCAATACCACCACGCGATGCTTAGCTCCTTCAAGCCAATGACGCCACTCCTCGAATGCCCACTTCATGGCCAGCAACTCTCGATTGCCCACATCATTATTACGCTCAGCGGGCGAAAACTTCCTGGAAAAGAAAGCACATGGTTTCATCACTGAGCAATCAGAACCTCTCTGTGACAAAACCGCCCCTGCTCCAATCTCAGAAGCATCAACCTCGACCTGGAACGGAAGAGAAACATCTGGCTGACACAACACAGGGGCAGAACAAAAACGACGCTTCAACTCCTGAAAAGCTTCCACAGCAGCAGAAGACCAATTAACCAAATCAGCACCCTTCTTGGTCAAATCGGTCAATGGTTTGGCAATGCTAGAAAAATTACAGATGAAGCGACGATAAAAATTAGCAAAGCCCAGGAACTTTTGCAGACTTTTCAGAGATGTCGGCTGAATCCAATCCTGGATGGCTTGGACCTTAACTGGATCCATCTCGATAGTAGAAGGGGTAAAGATGAACCCCAAAAATGAAACTTTCTGCACACCGAAGAGACACTTTGATCCCTTCACAAACAAAGAGTTAGCACGCAGGACCTGAAAAACCATTCTGACCTGCTTCACATGATACTCCCAATCATCTGAGAAGATCAAAATGTCATCCAAGTAAACAATCAGGAATTTATCCAGATACTCACGGAAGATGTCATGCATAAAAGACTGAAACACAGATGGAGCATTGGCAAGTCCGAACGGCATCACTAGATACTCAAAATGACCCTCGGGCGTATTGAATGCAGTTTTCCATTCATCTCCTTGCCTGATTCTCACCAGATTATACGCACCACGAAGATCTATCTTAGTGAACCAACTAGCCCCCTTAATCCGAGCAAACAAGTCAGATAACAATGGCAAGGGATACTGAAATTTAACAGTGATCTTATTAAGAAGGCGGTAATCAATACACGGTCTCAGCGAACCATCCTTCTTGGCTACAAAGAAGAACCCTGCTCCCAGTGGTGATGACGATGGGCGAATATGTCCCTTCTCCAGGGATTCCTTCACATAACTGCGCATAGCGGCGTGTTCGGGCACGGATAAATTAAATAATCGACCTTTAGGGAATTTACTACCAGGAATCAAATTGATAGCACAATCACAATCCCTATGCGGAGGTAGAGCATCGGACTTGGGCTCTTCAAATACATCCTGATAATCAGACAAGAACTCTGGGACCTCAGAAGGGGTGGATGACGAAATCGACAAAAATGGAACATCACCATGTACCCCCTGACAACCCCAGCTGGATACCGACATGGAATTCCAATCCAATACTGGATTATGGGTTTGTAGCCATGGCAACCCCAACACGACCACATCATGCAGATTATGCAACACCAGAAAGCGAATAACTTCCTGATGTGCAGGAGCCATGCACATGGTCAGCTGGGCCCAATATTGAGGTTTATTCTTGGCCAAAGGTGTAGCATCAATTCCTCTCAATGGAATAGGACACCGCAAAGGCTCCAAGAAAAACCCACAACGTTTAGCATAATCCAAATCCATCAGATTCAGGGCAGCGCCCGAATCCACAAACGCCATGACAGAAAACGACGACAAAGAGCATATCAAGGTAATGGACAGAAGGAATTTGGACTGTACAGTACCAATGACGGCAGACCTAGCGGACCGCTTAGTGCGCTTAGGACAATCAGAAATAGCATGAGTGGAATCACCACAGTAGAAACACAGACCATTCAGACGTCTGTATTCCTGCCGTTCAACTCTAGTCATAGTCCTATCGCACTGCATAGGCTCAGGTTTAACCTCAGGCAGTACCGCCAAATGGTGCACAGATTTACGCTCGCGCAAGCGTCGACCGATCTGAATGGCCAAAGACAAAGACTCATTCAAACCAGCAGGCATAGGAAATCCCACCATGACATCCTTAAGAGCCTCAGAGAGACCCTTTCTGAACAAAGCTGCCAGCGCAGATTCATTCCACTGAGTGAGTACTGACCATTTCCTAAATTTGTGACAATATACTTCTATATCATCCTGACCCTGGCACAAAGCCAGCAAATTTTTCTCAGCCTGATCCACTGAATTAGGCTCATCGTACAGCAATCCGAGCGCCAGGAAAAACGCATCGACACTACTCAATGCAGGGTCTCCTGGCGCAAGAGAAAATGCCCAGTCTTGAGGGTCGCTGCGCAAAAAAGAAATAATAATCAAAACCTGTTGAACAGGATTACCAGAAGAACGAGGTTTCAAGGCCAGAAATAGCTTACAATTATTTTTGAAACTTAGAAACTTAGTTCTATCTCCAAAAAACAAATCAGGAATAGGAATTCTTGGTTCTAATATAGATTTCTGATCAATAGTATCTTGAATCTTTTGTACATTTATAACGAGATTATCCATTGAAGAGCACAGACCCTGAATATCCATGTCCACACCTGTGTCCAGAATCACCCAAATGTCTAGGGGAAAAAAAAAAAAAAAATGATGTCAGAACTTTTTCTTTCCCTCTATTGAGAATCATTAGTTTGGCTCCTTGTACTGTTATGTTTGCTAATAACAGGTGTTATGAAGGCAATCCAGAAACACAGTGTGCTTAGCGATCAGAGCGCACACAGTGATCTGACAAATACCCAAAAATACAAGAACGAGCTCTGAGACGTGGAAACTCTGTAGACTGCACACCTGATCCTATCCTAAACACAACTAAAAGCGGCTGTGGATTGCGCCTAACAACTACCTAGGCAACTCGGCACAGCCTAAGAAACTAGCTAGCCTGAAGATAGAAAAATAGGCCTGACTTGCCCCAGAGAAATTCCCCAAAGGAAAAGGCAGCCTCCCACATATAATGACTGTGAGTAAGATGAAAAGACAAAACGTAGGGATGAAATAGATTCAGCAAAGTGGGGCCCGATATTCTAGGACAGAGCGAGGACAGTAAAGCGAACTTTGCAGTCTACAAAAAACCCTAAAGCAAAACCACGCAAAGGGGGCAAAAAAAACCCCACCGTGCCGAACTAACGGCACGGCGGTACACCCTTTGCGTCTCAGAGCTTCCAGCAAAACAAAAGACAAGCTGGACAGAAAAAAAGCAACAAAAAAGCAAAAAGCACTTAGCTATACAGAGCAGCAGGTCACAGGAACAATCAGGAGAAGCTCAGATCCAACACTGAAACATTGACAAGGAGCAAGGATAGCAGCATCAGGCGGAGTTAAGTAATGAAGCAGTCAACGAGCTCACCAGAACACCTGAGGGAGGAAGCTCAGAAGCTGCAGTACCACTTGTGACCACAGGAGTGAATTCAGCCACAGAATTCACAACAGGTGGCATACTTAGGTACAGGGGTGGGCTCCTCTGCTGAGTTTCAGACATAGTAATTTGGCGCTAAGTATTTACTGGTGTCAATATAGGACACTGACCCTGACTATTTTAACTAGCATCACACATGTTAACAAATTGGTATTGTCAGTGCCAGGCAATGAAGGATGTCAGCGCATAGACTAAACATTGGTGGAGCTGTGAGAGATAAATTTTGCAAGTGGTAGAGAACTGTTTGAGCTGGGGGGGAAACTCTCTTGTGGCCGGTGGTACAGGCCCAGGGCCCCTCATGTTACAACGGTGTGTCTGACGTTGGGTGTGCGCCACCACCGCCAGAGACACTTTATTGTACTATGAGGGACCCAGTTGCAGTGCCATCGACCAAAAGCGGGCACACCCACCTCTTCAGACAAACGGCACTCTCACGGGTGCTTGCGCCAAGTGGCGAGACCACGGCTCCGTGGGGGGAGTTAGGACATTTAGGGAGGTGTAAACATGTTGTATGCTGGACAAACAGCTGCTGCAAATTAAGAGATTGGAACAGTCAGTAACACCAGTCCACAAGCAGGACCTTTTTATAGGAAAGCTAGGTGTCAGCCGGGAAAGGTGGGGCAAAATAATTCGAAATCCATGAGTGGTTCATTTTAATGAAGGTTTGATCATCAACATTTTGGGTAGCCAGACGAGTCCTTTTTTCAGTCAATATTGAACCAGCAGCACTGAATACTCTTTCTGATAGCACACTAGCTGTTGGGCAAGCAAGCTCCTGCAAAGCATATTCTGCCAATTCAGGCCAGGTGTCTATTTTGGATGCCTAGTAATCAAATGGGAATGACGTCTGAGGGAGAACATCGATAAGGGATGAAAAATAGTTAGTAACCATACTGGACAAATGTTGTCTCCTGTCACTTTGAATTGATGCTGCAGTACCTGTCCTGTCTGCGGTCATTGCGAAATCACTCCACAACCTGGTCAGAAAACCCTTCTGTCCAACGCCACTTCTGATTTGTGCACCTCTAACACCTCTGCCCTGTTGCCCCTTGCAGTTCGTGTGAGAACCATCACCAGCGCTGTGTGCTGGGAATGCCTGAATCAAACCGTCTACAAGAGTTGCTTGTTTGGTTGCTAATATTTGTTCGAGGTTCTCATGTGGCATGATATTTTGCAATTTGCCTTTATAGCGAGGATCAAGGAGGCAGGCCAACCAGTAATCGTCATTGGTCATCATTTTAATAATGCGTGGGTCCCTTTTGAGGATCCATAAGGCATAATCCGCCATGCGGGCCAAAGTTCCAGTTGTCAGTTGTGCGCTTGTGCTGGGTTGAGGGGCAGTTTCTGGCAAATCTACGTCACTTGTCTCCCTCAAAAAGCCTGAACCCGGCCTTGCAATGCCACCAGATTCTATTGGCCCCGGAGAAGCTTCCTCATTCAAAAAATACTCATCCTCATCATCCTCCTCGTCCTCCTCCTCTTTGCCCGCTACCTCGTCCTGTAGACTGCCCTGACCAGACAATGGCTGACTGTCATCAAGGCTTCCCTCTTCCTCGGCTGCAGACGCCTGCTTCCTTATGTGCATCAAACTTTGCATCAGCAGACACATTAGGGGGATGCTCATGCTTATTATGGCGTTGTCTGCACTAACTAGCCGTGTGCATGCCTCAAAACACTGAAGGACTTGAAACAGGTCTTGTACCTTCGACCACTGCACACCTGACAACTCCATGTCTGCCATCCAACTGCCTGCCTGTGTATGTGTATCCTCCCACAAATACATAACAGCACGCCTCTGTTTGCACAGTCTCTGAAGCATGTGCAGTGTGGAGTTCCACCTTGTTGCAACGTCGATGATTAGGCCATGCTGTGGAAGGTTTAAAGACCGCTGATGGTTCTGCATACGGCTGGAGTGCACGGGGGAACAGTGGATATGCGAGCAAAGTCTGCGCACTTTGAGGAGCAGGTCGGGTAACACCGGATAACTTTTCAGGAAGCACTGCACCACCAGGTTTAAGGTGTGAGCCAGGCAAGGAATGTGTTTCAGTTGTGAAAGGGCTATGGCAGCCATAAAATTCCTTCCGTTATCACTCACTACCTTGCCTGCCTCAAGATGTACAGTGCCCAGCCATGACTGAGTTTCTTGCTGCAAGAACTCGGACAGAACTTCCGCGGTGTGTCTGTTGTCGCCCAAACACTTCATTGCCAATACAGCCTGCTGACGCTTGCCACTAGCTGTCCCATAATGGGACACCTCGTGTGCAACAGTGGCAGCTGCGGATGGAGTGCTCGTGCGACTGCGGTCTGTGGACGAGCTCTCGCTTCTGCAGGAGGACGAGGAGGAGGAGGAGGGGGGACGAACGCCTACGGCCAACTGTTTCCTAGACCGTGGGCTAGGCAGAACTGTCCCAATATTGCTGTCCCCTGTGGACCCTCATCCACCACATTAACCCAGTGTGCCGTGATGGACACGTAACGTCCCTGGCCATGCCTACTGGTCCATGCATCTGTTGTCAGGTGCACCTTTGTACTCACAGATTGCCTGAGTGCATGGACGATGTGGTCATTTACATGCTGGTGGAGGGCTGGGATGGCTTTTCTCGAAAGGAAGTGTTGACTGAGTAGCTCATAGCGTGGTACAGCGTAGTCCATCAGGCTTTGAAAGCTTCGCTTTCAACTAACCGGTAGGGCATCATCTCTAACGAGATTAGTCTAGCAATGTGGGCGTTCAAACCCTGTGTACGCGGATGCGAGGATGAGTACTTCCTTTTCCTAACGAGAGTCTCATGTAGGGTGAGCTGGACTGGAGAGCTGCAAATCGTGGAAGTAGCGGGGGTGCCGGTGGACATGGCAGACTGAGAGAGGGTTGGAGATGGTATTCTTGCTGGTGCCCTATATGCAGTGTTTCCTACCACGAACCTGGTGATTCCCTGACTGCTTTGGCCTGGCGACGAAACCTGCACATTTACTGCAGGTGGTGCGGGAAATGGTGGGCTTACAGTGAGGGAAGGGATGTAGCATTGCTGACTAGCTTCATTGGCCGAGGGTGCTACAACCTTAAGGGAGGTTTGGTAGTTAGTCCAGGCTTGCAAATGCATGGTGCTTAAATGTCTACGTATGCAACTTGTATTTAGACTTTTAAGAGTCTGACCTCTGCTTAACGTAGTTGAACATTTTTGACAGATGACTGCGCTGATCATTTGGATGTTGTTTAAAAAAATGCCAGACTGCACTCTTTCTACTATCGGATACCTTTTCAGGCATTGCAGACTGAGCTTCTTTAACCGGATGGCCACGCTGTCCTACAACTGGTTTTGGCTTTGCCATGCTTTTTTGGCCAGATACGGGCCTGGCAGATGGAACCTGTTGCGATGTTGATGCCTGCTGCGGCTCCTCCTCCTCCGCTTCAGAGCTACTGCCGCCTGCACCCTGTTCCCCCAATGGCTGCCAATCGGGGTCAACAACTGGGTCATCTATGACCTCCTCTTCTATCTCGTGTGTAACTTCGTCAGTGTCACCGTGTAAGCCGGTGGTATAGCGTTCGTGACGGGGCACCATAGTCTCATCAGGGTCAGATTCTGGATCAGTACACTGTGAGGGCAATGTTCTGGTCTGAGTCAAAGGAACAGCATAGTAATCTGGTTGTGGCTCTGCATCTGTGCACTCCATGTCCGATTCAACTTGTAATGGGCATGGCCTGTTAACTATTTCACTTTCTAACCCAGGAACGGTATGTGTAAAGAGCTCCATGGAGTAACCCGTTGTGTCACCTGATGCATCCTTCTCTGTTGTTCTTGGTGAAGAAGACAAGGAAGCGACTTGTCCCTGACCGTGAACATCCACTAACGACACGCTGCTTTTACATTTAGCAGTTTCAGAAGAGGGGGCGAGAGAGCTAGAGGCAAAGTTAGCAAGGAAAGCCAAAACTTGTTCTTGCTGCTCCGGCTTTAAAAGCGGTTTTCCTACTCCCAGAAAAGGGAGCGTTCGAGGCCTTGTGTAGCCAAACGACGTAGCTGGCTCAACAACTCGAGACTTAAGTGCTATATTGCTTTTCCCACGACCACCTGATGCTCCACCACCACTACCATCATTACCAGCTGGCAATGACCGCCCACGGCCACCATCTCTTCCACCAGACTTCCTCATTGTTTGAAAAACGTAACCAAACTAACGGTATTGCTTACTGTAAAAACAGTTACAAGGTGAACTCTAACTTCTGTTGGATTTATATATCCCTTTATAGGTGGGTGAGACTGCAGGGAAAATCAGGCCCAATGTATAACAGTACACAGCTTCAGTGGCAGACAGATATGCCACTAACAGGACTGACGCAGATGCACACACTACCAATAAAAATCTCCCCCTTTTTATTTTTTCAGGGAGAATATTGAAGAAATGTGTCCCACTCTTATACAATAAAATATTCTGTGGCACAAAATGAGAGACAGATGGCACACACTGGACTGGCACTGTGGCAAAAATGCCAATCTTAATCTCCCACAATTTTTTTTGTTCCTGGGAGAATTGTCAAAAAATGTGGCCCGGTGTTACACACTAGGTTTTATGTGGCACAAAATGGGAGAGATGGCACACACTGGACTGGCACTGAGGCAGAAATTCCAATCTTAATCTCCCACAATTTTTTTTTTCCTGGGAGAATTGTCAAAAAATCTGGCCCAGTGCTACACACTAGGTTTTATGTGGCACAAAATGAGAGACCGATGGGGCACACACAGCACTGGCACTGAGGCAGAATTGCCAATCTTAATCTCCCACTATTTTTTTTCCTTATGGGAGAATTGTCAAAAAATATGGCACCATGTTACACACTAGGTTTTATGTGGCACAAAATGAGAGAGATGGCACACACTGGACTGGCACTGAGGCAGAAATGCCAATCTTAATCTCCCACTATTTTTTATTTATTTATGGGAGAATTGTCAAAAAAATCTGGCCCAGTGTTACACACTAGGTTTTATGTGGCACAAAATGAGAGACAGATGGGGCACACACAGCACTGGCACTGAGGCAGAATTGCCAATTTTTTTTTATTTATGGGAGAATTGGCAAGAAATCAGGCCCACTGTTAGACTGTATGTTTTCTGTGCCAGAAAATGAGACACAGATGCCACACACAGGACAACCACTGATGCAGATTTGCCAATTTTATTCTGCACCCTTTTTTTTTTTTCTTCAGGGAGACTAGTGAATAAATCTGGGCCACAGTATATTTTCTGTGGCAGAAAGTGTCTTGAAGAGATATAACGAAAAAAAATAAATAAAAAAGGACTGTACTACAATTACTATCTCCCTGCAGTAATCTCAGCAAAGTATGGCAGGCAGCAATAACAAGGAGTGGACTGCTGCACAAAAAAGTCAAAAGCGTGGACAAACAAGATAACTGTGCAGAAAGGAAGGAGCAACAGGATTTGTGCTTTGAAAAAAGCAGTTGGTTTGCACAGCGGCATACAAACAACAATGCAGCTATCAGGGAACCTTCTAGGGCAGCCCAATGAGCTACAGCGCTGAGGAAAAAAAAATGTAGCCTCCACTGTCCCTGCAAACAAAAGGTGGTGTTGGACAGTGGAAATCGCTACAGCACAAGCGGTTTGGGGGTTATTGTACCCTGCCTAACGCTATCCCTGCTTCTGACGAAGCGGCAGCAACCTCTCCCTATGCTCAGATCAGCAGCAGTAAGATGGAGGTCGGCGGGAACGCCCCTTTATAGCCCCTGTGACGCCGCAGAAAGCAAGCCAATCACTGTAATGCCCTTCTCTAAGATGGTGGGGACTGAGACCTATGTCATCACGCTGCCCACACTCTGCATCCACCTTCATTGGCTGAGAAATGGCGCTGAACGCGTCATAGAGACGCGACTTTGGCGCAAAGGTCACGTACCGCATGGCCGACCCCACACAGGGATCGGGTCGGGTTTCATGAAACCTGACTTTGCCAAAAGTCGGCGACTTATGAAAATGACCGATCCGTTTCGCTCAACCCTAGTCACAACGCCGTCACCATTATAAATATATTCCCTCTGCCCCTGATATCTGAACTCTTTGATAGGTTGCGGTGAGCGAGGGTACTTACTAAGCTTGATCTGCGGAGTGCTTACAACCTGATTCGCATCAGTCAGGGGGACAAATGGAAGACGGCTTTTAACACCAGGGATGTGCACTATGAATACCTGGTGATGCCCCTTGGGCTTTGTAATGCCCCAGCCGTTTTCCAAGATTTTGTAAACGATATCTTCCGGGATATGCTCTCCACCTCAGTTGTAGTCTATCTGGATGATATTCTCATCTACTCTCCAGATATAGACTCCAATTGGAGAGATGTTTGCAAAGTCTTCGACCTCCTACGGGCAAACACCATCTATGCCAAGTTGGAGAAGTTTGTGTTTGAGCAGGAGTCTTTGCCTTTCCTGGGCTACATCATCTCTGCCCAAGGATTGGCTATGGATCCTGCCAAACTACAGGCTGTGATGGACTGGCAGGAACTCCATTCTCTCAAAGCGGTGCAGCGCTTTATGGGGTTCATCAACTATTATCGCCAGTTCATTCCCCACTTCTCAACTTTGGTAGCTCCCCTGGTTGCCCTCACCAAGAAGGCAGCTAATCCCAAATTGTGGTCGGAGGAGGTCTCCAAGGCCTTCCATTCTATCAAGTCACACTTCGCTGGCGCTCCCATTTTACATCACCCCGATGTTGATAAACCATTTATCATGGAGGTGGATGCCTCTTCCGTCGGTGCTGGAGCAGTCCTCTTCCAGAAGGATGCTCAAGGTCGGAAGCATCCTTGCTTCTTCTTCTCCAAGACGTTCACACCGACGGAGAGGAATTACTCCATCGGGGACAGGGAGCGGCTAGCCATGAAGTTGGCCCTTTCGGAGTGGAGACATCTTCTGGAGGGGGCTCGCTACCCCTTCCAAGTATTCACCGACCAGAAGAATTTGGTGTACTTACAAACCACCCAGCCGAAAACTCTTGCCAGGCCAGATGGTCCCTGTTCTTCTCCCGGTTCCACTTTACCCTCCATTTTCTCTCCGGGGAGAAGAACACTTGGGCCAACACTCTCTCCCGCTCCTTTGTGTCATCAGAGGAGGAGGAGCTTCTGTTTATTGTCCCTTCAGAGAGCCTGAGAACTGTGGCTCCAGTTTCGCTAGAGTCTGTGCCCTCAGGCAAGACTTTCATTCACTCTAACTTGCGACTGGAGGTTCTCTCTTGGGCTCACTTGTCTAGGGTGGGTGGACATTTTGGGACCAAGAGGACTTTAGAGTTTCTGGCGAGGATGTACTAGTGGCCGCATATGGCCCGTGACGTCGGAGACTATATTCGGGTGTGTATCTTTTGCGCCAAGAATCGGTCTCCTCGGCAACGGCCTGCTGGGTTACTTTACCCCCTGCCTGTGGCAGACAAGCCCTGGGAGATGGTCGAAATGGACTTCGTAGTGAGCTTACCCAAGTTTCGTAGCTGCACCATTATCTGGGTAGTCACCGACCATTTTTCTAAAATGGTACACTTGGTGCCGCTTCCACGGTTATCTTCTGCACGGGTCTTGGCGGCATTGTTCATTAAACATGTTTTCCGCCTACATGGCATGCCAAACAAAATTGTCAGTGGCCGGGGACCCCAGTTTGCGTCTCAGTTCTGGAGAGAGCTCTGTCGTTTACTCAGCATTGAGCTGAATCTCTCTTCTGCATACCACCCGAGACGAATGGGTTGGCAGAGAGGGCCAACCAGACTCTGGTCACATACCTGCGACATTTTGTCTCCACCAGGCAGGATGACTGGGCATCCTTTCTACCATGGGCGGAGTTTTAATTGAACAAACCCGTAGCCGACTCCATCGGGCAGACCCCATTCCCCCTTAACTACGGCCAGCATCCGCGTGTCCCTGTGCCCATGCCCATGTCATCCATCGATTCTAGGGTGGCAGACTGGGCGGTAGAGGCACATGAAATTTGGGACCACACACAGGATACCATTGGGCCTCCAAGGAGAGAATGAGGGATTCTGCTGATGCACATGGGCGTCCCGCTCCGACCTTTGCTCCTGGCGACTTAGTGTGGCTCTCCGCTCGTAACATCAGGCTGCGAGTTGAGTCCACTAAGTTTGCGCCTCGCTACATAGGCCCCTTCAAGATCCTTGAACAAGTCAATCCTGTGGTCTATCGGTTGGCCCTTCCTCCACGCCTAGGTTTCACCGAAACCTTTCATGTGTCCCTCCTAAAACCCATTCACATGTTCCGGTTTTCCGAATCATTTGCCGGGACTTTGGGATCATCCACGGATGATTACGAGGTGAATGCTATCATGGGGTGTAAGGTGGAACGTGGCAAAAAATTCTATTTGGTGAATTGGAAGGGCCATGGCCCAGAGGACAGGAACTGTGAGCCTGTTGAGCACATTCTGGCTCCGCTGCTCATTGCGGCCTTTGAGCGTAGCGAGGCTCAGGGAGGAGGGGCCATGTGAGGAGTCAAGTTCCCGCTGCCGCACATGGGGAATCTTGAACTATGTCCGCTGCGGCCTCCCATTCTCCTCCAGCCGCAGTGGAGCCTGCTCAGCAGAGATGTCGGTCCCAGCGTCTGCTCAAGCTGATACTGTGCGCTTGCTTACTGCTGCCTTTCCAGGCTCTGCCTTTGCAGCCAGTACTGATCAGCAGCGAGCAGGCATTTCAGGGACTAAGTCCTGCTTTTCTCATACTGAGCATGCCCACAGGACGACCTCCCATTGGAGGTCAGGGGTCACATGCTCAGGTCCTGTAGCAGCTCCTATTGGACCACTAGGAAGGTCCTTGAGTGCTACAGCTATAAAATGTTTGCATGGCCACAATGCCATGCGCTAGTATATACTTGAAAACGTGTGTGTGTACTGTAGATATGTGACTGGTCCTCTTTAATCATCCCTCTTCCTAGTGTTGTTGACTGCTCGCAAATGGTGGATGCTTGCTATCTAGCGCTCGACAGTGCTACCTGCACACTTAGCACACAATCCAGTATTTTACTGCAGTGACCGCCAGTGCGGCGCCGTGTGCTAATAGAGCATTTTCCTGACCCAAGTCTGGGTGGTTAGTGGCATCCTCTAGAGCGGCACTGCACGCACCCTTGTGCATCAAATTATTATTTCTGTTTAACTCTAACCCCCCAGTAGTGGTGTCGAGCGCAAGAGGTCTAGAGGAACTCTTTCCCAGAGGTCTGTGACTCCTTGCTTGCACTCTTTGTGCGGTACCGTGGCCCTGTGAAGCAACAGGGTTCGCTTCCTTCATACCCGTTGAGGCTAACCCATGTGTGTATCCACATTATACCGCCATATGTGATTAAAGACATCCCAGTTGGCCAGTATCTCAGGAACAGGAGGGTTTGCTCTAAGGAAGCTCGATTTGAGAAGCAATCCGTGATTCTTACTGACAGGTTTAAAGAAGTTGTCCACTACTATAAAGGTTTTTTTTTTTTTCATAAATCTTGCTATTATGTGCCACTGAAAACATCTACTGTGTTTATTTCAGCAATATTACCTGTTATCATGCTGTAGCAGCACATCTTTAGTGCTGGATCCAGCTCTCATGGGGTTAATCGACAACTTCCTTTGAGTTATTGTGGTCTAAGGCTATGTGCACACGTTCAGGAATTCATGCAGAAAATTCCTGTGGAAACCCGGACATTTCTGCCAGATTTCCGCATGAAATCTGCATGCGTTTTTTGCGCGGTTTTGACACATTTTTTGCGCGTTTTTCCCCGGACATTTCCCAATGCATTAGACAGTGGGAAATCCACGAAAAAAACACAAAATTAATGAACAGGTTCAATATTTTTCCGCAATGCGTTTTTCATGCGGAAAAACGCACATCATGTGCACAGAAATTGCGGATTCCATTATAAATGATAAGATGCTTAATGTATGCAGATTATTTGCAGTTTTATAGCGTTTTTATAGTGGAAAAACGCTAAAAAACCGCAAATAATCTGCAACATGTGCACATAGCCTAATACTACAAGTTCCATGATGCATTGCACTCGCCTGTAACTCTGCACCTGGCACACCCACTCCAAAACACACCCAAACCCCTCCCTCCTCTCCCTCCTCTATGTTCAGGCTGATGAGGAGAGGTCACATCTTGGTCACAAGCTGTAAAGCAGCACCAAGAACTGCACAACCATGTGATCAAGCTTTGAGCTTTTTTTCTTTCTCATGTATTTCATAGTACAGTTTAGTATACATATATGATATACATAGTAACATAGTTAGTAAGGCCGAAAAAAGACATTTGTCCATCCAGTTCAGCCTATATTCCATCATAATAAATCCCCAGATCTACGTCCTTCTACAGAACCTAATATACTGTAAAGAGATCTCACTGCGTATATGTCTTAGATATGTAAATTACACAGTACATGTGTGCAGGGCCGGACTGGCCATCTGGCAATTCTGGCAAATGCCAGAAGGGCCTGTCTGGTTATGGACACCCATACTGTTAAAAGTTGTGACGGAGCAAAAAGTCGCTGACTTCGTCACTTATGCAATCAAGCCACGGGTATCATTAGAAATATTGGCCTTGTAGTAAAGTTTGCTTTCTTCAATCCTGGGTAATATTAGTAATATATCAACATCTGGTGCTCGGGGGCGGTTACAGCATGGGCCTATGTGGTTTTAAATGCCAGGGCTGAATTTCAGTCCCAGTCCGTGCCTGCATGTGTGGGTATACTGTATATGTCCATCTACATACACTTGTGTGCATGTATATATTATGTGTGTTCTTATTTTACACTCTTTGTGCTCATATACAGGCACAGTCCGGCCGCAAATTGGCCCCCTACTTCTTCCGTCCAGTCAGTGCCCCCTCCATACTCCCCTCCAGTCAGCGCCCACATAGCGTTTTAAGACTGCGTTTCTCCCCGGCATAACACGGTGTAACGCAGTCCTTTTTAACACTGTTATTAATCGTCTAAGTGTGCCCAATTTTTTTGCTATTGATGCTGCCTATGCAGCATCAATAATAAAAACAAATGATGTTAAAAATAATTGAAAAAAAAATTACATTATATTCTCACCTTCCGCGCCAGCCTTTCACGGGTCCGTCGCTATGCGTCGGGCTGACGTACCGATGCACATTGTGAAGTTTGTGCACAAAGTGGGCAGCGGATGCAGTTTTTCAATGCATCCGCTGCCCATTCTGAAGTCTGGGGAGGAGGGGGCGGAGTTTCTGCCGCGCATGTGTGGTAGAAAATGGTGGGCGCGATGGCCAAAAAAAGGTTCACTTGAACGTTTTTTCGTGCTGACGGTACACAAAAACACGACAGATCCGTTGCATGACGGACGCGATGTGTGGCCATCCGTCATGATCCGTCGCTAATACAAGTCTATGGGTACGAAACACATCCTGCGAGCACATTTGCAGGATCCATTTTTTCCACCGGATCTAGTAAAAAACGGATGAAACGTGAGGCCATCAGGCGCAATCCGGCGCTAATACAACTCTGAGAAAAAACGGATCTGGCGGGAAAAAAATGATCCGGTGGAAAAAAATGGATCAGGTGGAAAAAAAACGGATCCTGCGGAAAATGGATCTGGTGGGGTGTAAGGTGGAACGTGGCAAAAAATTCTATTTGGTGAATTGGAAGGGCCATGGCCCAGAGGACAGGAACTGTGAGCCTGTTGAGCACATTCTGGCTCCGCTGCTCATTGCGGCCTTTGAGCGTAGCGAGGCTCAGGGAGGAGGGGCCATGTGAGGAGTCAAGTTCCCGCTGCCGCACATGGGGAATCTTGAACTATGTCCGCTGCGTCCTCCCATTCTCCTCCAGCCGCAGTGGAGCCTGCTCAGCAGAGATGTCGGTCCCAGCGTCTGCTCAAGCTGATACTGTGCGCTTGCTTACTGCTGCCTTTCCAGGCTCTGCCTTTGCAGCCAGTACTGATCAGCAGCGAGCAGGCATTTCAGGGACTAAGTCCTGCTTTTCTCATACTGAGCATGCCCACAGGACGACCTCCCATTGGAGGTCAGGGGTCACATGCTCAGGTCCTGTAGCAGCTCCTATTGGACCACTAGGAAGGTCCTTGAGTGCTACAGCTATAAAATGTTTGCATGGCCACAATGCCATGCGCTAGTATATACTTGAAAACGTGTGTGTGTACTGTAGATATGTGACTGGTCCTCTTTAATCATCCCTCTTCCTAGTGTTGTTGACTGCTCGCAAATGGTGGATGCTTGCTATCTAGCGCTCGACAGTGCTACCTGCACACTTAGCACACAATCCAGTATTTTACTGCAGTGACCGCCAGTGCGGCGCCGTGTGCTAATAGAGCATTTTCCTGACCCAAGTCTGGGTGGTTAGTGGCATCCTCTAGAGCGGCACTGCACGCACCCTTGTGCATCAAATTATTATTTCTGTTTAACTCTAACCCCCCAGTAGTGGTGTCGAGCGCAAGAGGTCTAGAGGAACTCTTTCCCAGAGGTCTGTGACTCCTTGCTTGCACTCTTTGTGCGGTACCGTGGCCCTGTGAAGCAACAGGGTTCGCTTCCTTCATACCCGTTGAGGCTAACCCATGTGTGTATCCACATTATACCGCCATATGTGATTAAAGACATCCCAGTTGGCCAGTATCTCAGGAACAGGAGGGTTTGCTCTAAGGAAGCTCGATTTGAGAAGCAATCCGTGATTCTTACTGACAGGTTTAAAGAAGTTGTCCACTACTATAAAGGTTTTTTTTTTTTTTCATAAATCTTGCTATTATGTGCCACTGAAAACATCTACTGTGTTTATTTCAGCAATATTACCTGTTATCATGCTGTAGCAGCACATCTTTAGTGCTGGATCCAGCTCTCATGGGGTTAATCGACAACTTCCTTTGAGTTATTGTGGTCTAAGGCTATGTGCACACGTTCAGGAATTCATGCAGAAAATTCCTGTGGAAACCCGGACATTTCTGCCAGATTTCCGCATGAAATCTGCATGCGTTTTTTGCGCGGTTTTGACACGTTTTTTGCGCGTTTTTCCCCGGACATTTCCCAATGCATTAGACAGTGGGAAATCCACGAAAAAAACACAAAATTAATGAACAGGTTCATTATTTTTCCGCAATGCGTTTTTCATGCGGAAAAACGCACATCATGTGCACAGAAATTGCGGATTCCATTATAAATGATAAGATGCTTAATGTATGCAGATTATTTGCAGTTTTATAGCGTTTTTATAGTGCAAAAACGCTAAAAAACCGCAAATAATCTGCAACATGTGCACATAGCCTAATACTACAAGTTCCATGATGCATTGCACTCGCCTGTAACTCTGCACCTGGCACACCCACTCCAAAACACACCCAAACCCCTCCCTCCTCTATGTTCAGGCTGATGAGGAGAGGTCACATCTTGGTCACAAGCTGTAAAGCAGCACCAAGAACTGCACAACCATGTGATCAAGCTTTGAGCTTTTTTTCTTTCTCATCTATTTCATAGTACAGTTTAGTATACATATATGATATACATAGTAACATAGTTAGTAAGGCCGAAAAAAGACATTTGTCCATCCAGTTCAGCCTATATTCCATCATAATAAATCCCCAGATCTACGTCCTTCTACAGAACCTAATATACTGTAAAGAGATCTCACTGCGTATATGTCTTAGATATGTAAATTACACAGTACATGTGTGCAGGGCCGGACTGGCCATCTGGCAATTCTGGCAAATGCCAGAAGGGCCTGTCTGGTTATGGACACCCATACTGTTAAAAGTTGTGACGGAGCAAAAAGTCGCTGACTTCGTCACTTATGCAATCAAGCCACGGGTATCATTAGAAATATTGGCCTTGTAGTAAAGTTTGCTTTCTTCAATCCTGGGTAATATTAGTAATATATCAACATCTGGTGCTCGGGGGCGGTTACAGCATGGGCCTATGTGGTTTTAAATGCCAGGGCTGAATTTCAGTCCAAGTCCGTGCCTGCATGTGTGGGTATACTGTATATGTCCATCTACATACACTTGTGTGCATGTATATATTATGTGTGTTCTTATTTTACACTCTTTGTGCTCATATACAGGCACAGTCCGGCCGCAAATTGGCCCCCTACTTCTTCCGTCCAGTCAGTGCCCCCTCCATACTCCCCTCCAGTCAGCGCCCACATAGCGTTTTAAGACTGCGTTTCTCCCCGGCATAACACGGTGTAACGCAGTCCTTTTTAACACTGTTATTAATCGTCTAAGTGTGCCCAATTTTTTTGCTATTGATGCTGCCTATGCAGCATCAATAATAAAAACAAATGATGTTAAAAATAATTGAAAAAAAAATTACATTATATTCTCACCTTCCGCGCCAGCCTTTCACGGGTCCGTCGCTATGCGTCGGGCTGACGTACCGATGCACATTGTGAAGTTTGTGCACAAAGTGGGCAGCGGATGCAGTTTTTCAATGCATCCGCTGCCCATTCTGAAGTCTGGGGAGGAGGGGGCGGAGTTTCTGCCGCGCATGTGTGGTAGAAAATGGTGGGCGCGATGGCCAAAAAAAGGTTCACTTGAACGTTTTTTCGTGCTGACGGTACACAAAAACACGACAGATCCGTTGCATGACGGACGCGATGTGTGGCCATCCGTCATGATCCGTCGCTAATACAAGTCTATGGGTACGAAACACATCCTGCGAGCACATTTGCAGGATCCATTTTTTCCACCGGATCTAGTAAAAAACGGATGAAACGTGAGGCCATCAGGCGCAATCCGGCGCTAATACAACTCTGAGAAAAAACGGATCTGGCGGGAAAAAAATGATCCGGTGGAAAAAAATCGATCAGGTGGAAAAAAAACGGATCCTGCGGAAAATGGATCTGGTGGGGTGTAAGGTGGAACGTGGCAAAAAATTCTATTTGGTGAATTGGAAGGGCCATGGCCCAGAGGACAGGAACTGTGAGCCTGTTGAGCACATTCTGGCTCCGCTGCTCATTGCGGCCTTTGAGCGTAGCGAGGCTCAGGGAGGAGGGGCCATGTGAGGAGTCAAGTTCCCGCTGCCGCACATGGGGAATCTTGAACTATGTCCGCTGCGTCCTCCCATTCTCCTCCAGCCGCAGTGGAGCCTGCTCAGCAGAGATGTCGGTCCCAGCGTCTGCTCAAGCTGATACTGTGCGCTTGCTTACTGCTGCCTTTCCAGGCTCTGCCTTTGCAGCCAGTACTGATCAGCAGCGAGCAGGCATTTCAGGGACTAAGTCCTGCTTTTCTCATACTGAGCATGCCCACAGGACGACCTCCCATTGGAGGTCAGGGGTCACATGCTCAGGTCCTGTAGCAGCTCCTATTGGACCACTAGGAAGGTCCTTGAGTGCTACAGCTATAAAATGTTTGCATGGCCACAATGCCATGCGCTAGTATATACTTGAAAACGTGTGTGTGTACTGTAGATATGTGACTGGTCCTCTTTAATCATCCCTCTTCCTAGTGTTGTTGACTGCTCGCAAATGGTGGATGCTTGCTATCTAGCGCTCGACAGTGCTACCTGCACACTTAGCACACAATCCAGTATTTTACTGCAGTGACCGCCAGTGCGGCGCCGTGTGCTAATAGAGCATTTTCCTGACCCAAGTCTGGGTGGTTAGTGGCATCCTCTAGAGCGGCACTGCACGCACCCTTGTGCATCAAATTATTATTTCTGTTTAACTCTAACCCCCCAGTAGTGGTGTCGAGCGCAAGAGGTCTAGAGGAACTCTTTCCCAGAGGTCTGTGACTCCTTGCTTGCACTCTTTGTGCGGTACCGTGGCCCTGTGAAGCAACAGGGTTCGCTTCCTTCATACCCGTTGAGGCTAACCCATGTGTGTATCCACATTATACCGCCATATGTGATTAAAGACATCCCAGTTGGCCAGTATCTCAGGAACAGGAGGGTTTGCTCTAAGGAAGCTCGATTTGAGAAGCAATCCGTGATTCTTACTGACAGGTTTAAAGAAGTTGTCCACTACTATAAAGGTTTTTTTTTTTTTTCATAAATCTTGCTATTATGTGCCACTGAAAACATCTACTGTGTTTATTTCAGCAATATTACCTGTTATCATGCTGTAGCAGCACATCTTTAGTGCTGGATCCAGCTCTCATGGGGTTAATCGACAACTTCCTTTGAGTTATTGTGGTCTAAGGCTATGTGCACACGTTCAGGAATTCATGCAGAAAATTCCTGTGGAAACCCGGACATTTCTGCCAGATTTCCGCATGAAATCTGCATGCGTTTTTTGCGCGGTTTTGACACGTTTTTTGCGCGTTTTTCCCCGGACATTTCCCAATGCATTAGACAGTGGGAAATCCACGAAAAAAACACAAAATTAATGAACAGGTTCATTATTTTTCCGCAATGCGTTTTTCATGCGGAAAAACGCACATCATGTGCACAGAAATTGCGGATTCCATTATAAATGATAAGATGCTTAATGTATGCAGATTATTTGCAGTTTTATAGCGTTTTTATAGTGCAAAAACGCTAAAAAACCGCAAATAATCTGCAACATGTGCACATAGCCTAATACTACAAGTTCCATGATGCATTGCACTCGCCTGTAACTCTGCACCTGGCACACCCACTCCAAAACACACCCAAACCCCTCCCTCCTCTATGTTCAGGCTGATGAGGAGAGGTCACATCTTGGTCACAAGCTGTAAAGCAGCACCAAGAACTGCACAACCATGTGATCAAGCTTTGAGCTTTTTTTCTTTCTCATCTATTTCATAGTACAGTTTAGTATACATATATGATATACATAGTAACATAGTTAGTAAGGCCGAAAAAAGACATTTGTCCATCCAGTTCAGCCTATATTCCATCATAATAAATCCCCAGATCTACGTCCTTCTACAGAACCTAATATACTGTAAAGAGATCTCACTGCGTATATGTCTTAGATATGTAAATTACACAGTACATGTGTGCAGGGCCGGACTGGCCATCTGGCAATTCTGGCAAATGCCAGAAGGGCCTGTCTGGTTATGGACACCCATACTGTTAAAAGTTGTGACGGAGCAAAAAGTCGCTGACTTCGTCACTTATGCAATCAAGCCACGGATATCATTAGAAATATTGGCCTTGTAGTAAAGTTTGCTTTCTTCAATCCTGGGTAATATTAGTAATATATCAACATCTGGTGCTCGGGGGCGGTTACAGCATGGGCCTATGTGGTTTTAAATGCCAGGGCTGAATTTCAGTCCCAGTCCGTGCCTGCATGTGTGGGTATACTGTATATGTCCATCTACATACACTTGTGTGCATGTATATATTATGTGTGTTCTTATTTTACACTCTTTGTGCTCATATACAGGCACAGTCCGGCCGCAAATTGGCCCCCTACTTCTTCCGTCCAGTCAGTGCCCCCTCCATACTCCCCTCCAGTCAGCGCCCACATAGCGTTTTAAGACTGCGTTTCTCCCCGGCATAACACGGTGTAACGCAGTCCTTTAACGCTGTTATTAATCGTCTAAGTGTGCCCAATTTTTTTGCTATTGATGCTGCCTATGCAGCATCAATAATAAAAACAAATGATGTTAAAAATAATTGAAAAAAAAATTACATTATATTCTCACCTTCCGCGCCAGCCTTTCACGGGTCCGTCGCTATGCGTCGGGCTGACGTACCGATGCACATTGTGAAGTTTGTGCACAAAGTGGGCAGCGGATGCAGTTTTTCAATGCATCCGCTGCCCATTCTGAAGTCTGGGGAGGAGGGGGCGGAGTTTCTGCCGCGCATGTGTGGTAGAAAATGGTGGGCGCGATGGCCAAAAAAAGGTTCACTTGAACGTTTTTTCGTGCTGACGGTACACAAAAACACGACAGATCCGTTGCATGACGGACGCGATGTGTGGCCATCCGTCATGATCCGTCGCTAATACAAGTCTATGGGTACGAAACACATCCTGCGAGCACATTTGCAGGATCCATTTTTTCCACCGGATCTAGTAAAAAACGGATGAAACGTGAGGCCATCAGGCGCAATCCGGCGCTAATACAACTCTGAGAAAAAACGGATCTGGCGGGAAAAAAATGATCCGGTGGAAAAAAAATGGATCAGGTGGAAAAAAAACGGATCCTGCGGAAAATGGATCTGGTGGAAAAAAAATGGATCTGGCGGAAAAAAACGATCCAGTGAAAAAAAACGGATCCGGCAGAAAAAACAGATCCGGTGAAAAAAAACAGATCTGGCGGAAAAAAAACGATCTGGTGGAAAAAAATGGATCCGGCGGAAAAAAAAAGATCCAGTGGAAAAAAATGGATACTGCAAATGTGCTCGCAGGATGCGTTTTACCCATAGACTTGTATTAGCGACGGATCGCGAGGGATGGCCACATATCGCGTCCGTCGTACAACGGATCCGTTGTGTTTTCACGGACAACATGAAAAAACGTTCAAGTGAACGTTTTTTTGGCCGTCGCGCCCGCCATTTTTTACCGCGCATGCGCGGCAGAAACTCCGCCCCTCCTCCCCGCACTTCAGAATGGGCAGCGGATCCGTTGAAAAACTGCATCCGCTGCCCACGTCGTGCACAAATTTCACAACGTGCGTCGGTACGTCGGCCCGATGCATACCGACGGACCCGTACCGACGCAAGAGTGAAAGAGGCCTTAATGAGCGTTGAATTAAAAAAAAAAGTGAAAAAAAAACGGCGTGGGCTCCTGCGCAGTTTTCTGCACCAGAGGGGGAAAGCCGACGGCCGGGGGCCAATATTTGTAGCCTGCTATGAATACCAGCCCGCAGCTGTCTGCGTAGCCTTTACTGGCTATTAAAATAGGGGGACCCCCCAAAAAAATGACGTGGGGTCCCCTTATATTTTATAGCCAGAAAGGCTACGCAGACAGCTGTGGGCTGATATTCATAGCCTAGAGAGGGGCCATGGATATTGCCCCCCCGGCAACAAATGCCAGTCCGCAGCCGCCCCAGAAATGGCGCATCTGTAAGATGTCGTTACATGTCGTTACATGGTGCATGTCGTAGCATGGCGCATGTCGTCACATGGTGCATGTCGCATGTCGTCGCATCGTGCATGTCGCATGTCTTCGCATGGTGCATGTCGTCACATGTCGTCGCATGGTGCATGTCGCATGGTGAATGTCGCAAGTCATCGCATGGTGCAGGTCGCATGTCATCTCATGGTGCTTGTCGCATGTAGTCGCATGGTGCATGCCGCATGGTGCATGTCATCGCATGGTGCATGTTTTCGTATGGTGCATGTCGCATGTCGTCGCATGCTGCATGTTGCATGTCATCGCATGTTGCATGTCATATGTTGCATGTCGTATGTCGCATGTCATCACATGGTGCATGTCGTAGCATGGCGCATGTCGTCGCATGGTGCATGTCACATGTCGTCGCATGGTGTATGTCATCGCATGGTGCATGTCGTTGCATGTTGTCACATGTCGCATGTCATCGCATGTTGGATGTCATATGTTGCATGTCGCCGCATGGTGCATGTGTTGCATGTTGTCACATGTTACATGTCACATGGTGTGTGTTGTATGTATGTACTGTGTATGTGTTTTTTTTGTTGTTTTTTTTTACATTCAACACATTAGCCGGATGATGGGACGCCTACTTTCCCATCATTGGCTAATGTGTCACTCACTGTCACTGTAGCAGGCAGAGCCCGATGGGACTTGTAGTCCCATTGGACGATGTCTGCACACACACACACACACACCAATGACCACCCCCCCGCAGTAGACCCCAGCGCCGGCACGCACATGCCGGCCTGCACATACCGGGCCCGCACATACCGCTGCCGGCATGCAGACCCCCGACGTCCACACAATCATCCCTGCCTAGCCCCGCCCGCCCCCAGCACAGCCCTGCCCGCCCCCAGCACAGCCCCGCAGGCAGCCCCCAGCCCCGCCCACAGCCCAGTCACTCTTGATTAGTGACTGCTGACTGTGAGGCTGGGTCACGCCTGCTGCTGACGTCACGTCAATTTCCAAAGTCTGGAAATTGACGTGACGTCGGCGGAAATAAGCGGCGGCTGCAGCCTGGGGGTCACGTGACCCGGACTCAGCCGCTGGAATAGCGCCGCTCACAGGCAAAAACGGCAATGGAAGGTATTTGCACAATTCATTAGGGGCCCCGGGGGGATACATTGGGGGGTTAATTGAAAGTAGTTGGCAACCCCTTTAAATCTAGGGGGTATAGTGCCCGCTGCATCAAGGTGGGATATAAACGAGCTAGGGCAACCAAGACGGGTGATTTATTGGTACCACCTAAAAAGAAAGTTGAAAGAGGTGATTATGAGCTTAGTTTTATTTCTACCTCCAATTGCCGCTGGGAGCAGATTCGTGACATCTTGAAGAAACACTGGCCTATACTAAGCACCGACGCCACCCTGGCTGCCACGATACCTCTAGTTCCGCGAGTGACGCAGAGGAGAAGCAAAAATCTGAGAGACCACCTGGTGAAAAGCCATTATGTGGCAAAACAAAAAAACTTTATTTAATTCAGGTGGTCCTAACCATGGTTGCTTCCCCTGTGGTTCATGCGTTGCGTGCCCCAATATACTGAGATGTGGGACCTTTAGATCATCAGATGGAAACAGAGAATATACTATCCGTGATTATATTTCTTGCAACACCACACATGTGATTTATTATGCTATCTGTCCTTGCTCCCTGATATATATCGGTCTCACATCCAGAGAATTAAAGATTAGAACTAGGGAGCACATACGTGATGTCTTGGCAGCGAGGGAGGTGTCGGATTTATCTAATTAAAAACTATATCAAGGCACTTCAAGATTTGCCATGGGTCTGACCCCAGTGGCTTGAAGGTAAGAGGGATTGATCAGATTCATGTTGGTGTCAGGGGTGGAAATGTTAAGCAAATTTTGGCCCAACGTGAATGTAGATGGATTGTTACGCTCGACACTGTGTCCCCGAAGGGATTGAATGAAAAATTGAGTTTCACAACCTTTCTCTGATTAGCCTATGCCATATTTATAATGGATGAGGTGTACCCACAGTCTCGTGCGTGATGTATTTTTCTAATTGTAAATATTTCCCTGAAAGAATAACATTTTTTCATATAGGGATTTACCATTTGGACTTTTTTTATATTAATATGGGATACACTTTGTCCCACTATGTGTAATGTTGTTATCTTGGAGTAAGCGTTTTATTCTGCCAATTTTATTGAATTCTTATCTATTCTATAACATTAATATTAGAATGCATTATTATCAGTATTCACTACTATTATTTTTCTTCACCACACATTGTTATATTATTTGTGTCACTCTCTTTGGGTTATCGTTGGCCCAATACATATATTAGTTTAGGTCTACTTCACCTCTGTGTGTTTTATTCTGGGTTTTTATTTATTTATTATTTTTCTTTTTTTTCCATTCTTTCCCTTCCTATGTCATTATTCACATTATATTTAGTATATTTTCCCACACTGCATTTATATGTATTAGTACCGGTGATATATGACAGGGCTCCGGTATGGGGACTTAGTTTCCGCGTTATATTACCTTTCTGGTCTCCATCAATATGGCTGCTGAGAGCGCGCATGCGCAGTGCGATCACCCAGCACTGTCTCTCCATCTGTCGTCTATTGTACATGCAGTGCGCATGTTTATTGAAGTCATCGGGTGTTAGGTCACCCGCATGCGCAGTGCATGTTGACGGCAGTGGGGTAGACTTTACCTTGTGTGCGGGGCCATGTGCACATGCACCATTAACAATTGGGTAATCGTGGCTCTATAAATGGGGCATGTGACAAAACACTCTGGGATCGCCTTTGCTGGGGTCAAAGGACACGTGGTTTGTGCATTGAATCTGAGGCGTACAGCAGGTTTCTGAGCAGGCTGACCTCAGGTCAGATTTATTAACGTGAAAGCAACACAAAAAAGAAAACATAAAAATAAACCCTAGCCTGTCCGGCACTAACTAAACAAATACGTTGCTATCTCAACAACTGGGGGGGCTTCTCCCACCCAGCTAACATCATACAGATCTTGAGCAGAGCTCTTCACTCACGTTTGTCTCACACAGGCAGGCAATCTGTGTGCCCCAGGCAGACACTGGAAACACCCAGCTGGTCATCTTTTATTCCTGCAATCATTAACCCATTAGCACCCTGAAGATACTGAGTGGCCTAATTCACATAGGACAAACACCTGGGCGAGATATACCTGCCTCCATCTACCACACCAGCATGAGTCTTACATATCCCCCCCCCTTGCTCAGACCACTCCGGTCGAGCAAGAACACTTTTGAAACAGTGCACTCGGGATAGGGCATCGGCATTCCCCATCTGCACCCCAGGTCGGTGCTCCACCGTAAAAGAGTAAGCCTGCAGGGCAAGGAACCACCGGGTTACCCGACTATTACGGTCCTTGTGGAGGTGCATCCACTTGAGAGGGGCATGATCTGTGACCAGCCTAAACTTCCTACCAGCCAGGTAATACTTGAGGGAGTCGAGAGCCCATTTAATGGCTAGGCACTCTTTTTCAACCACCGCATACCTCTGCTCATGTACATTCAGTTTCCGACTGAGATAGAGGACCGGGTGTTCGACTCCGTCCCTCACCTGGGAAAGTACAGCTCCGACACCAGTATCAGAGGCATCAGTTTGTACCACAAACTCGCTGCTGAAATCAGGAGTCACTAGTACGGGCTGAGAGCACAAAGCCCGTTTCAGGCTGTGGAAGGCCTCTTCAGCAGCTGAGGTCCATTTTACCATGACGGAACCCTTCCCCTTGGTAAGATCCGTCAAG
This sequence comes from Ranitomeya imitator, assembly GCF_032444005.1. NCBI lineage: Eukaryota > Metazoa > Chordata > Amphibia > Anura > Dendrobatidae > Ranitomeya > Ranitomeya imitator. The sequence continues at coordinate 112,524,730 of NC_091288.1, read as the reverse complement.
GGAGTAGCCATGGCTGCAAAATTGGGTATGAACCGGCGATAATAGCCGGCAATCCCCAGGAAAGCCTGCACTTGTTTCTTGTTCACTGGTTGTGGCCAGCCCTGAATTGCCTGTATTTTGTCGATCTGGGGTTTAACCACTCCTCGGCCAATCACGTAGCCCAAGTATCGGGCTTCTTCAAGCCCGATGTGGCATTTCTTGGGGTTTGCCGTTAAACCTGCATCTCGCAGGTCATCAATCACGGCTTGTACCTTCTGGAGATGAGTTTCCCAGTCCATGCTGTAAATTACGATGTCATCCAGGTAGGCAGAAGCGTACTGTCTGTGAGGCCTCAAGACTCGATCCATCAATCTCTGGAACGTTGCAGGAGCTCCGTGAAGTCCAAACGGCATATAGACATACTGGAACAGACCTTCCGGTGTAGCAAATGCCGTCTTCTCTCTGGCCGCCTCGGCCAGAGGAATCTGCCAGTACCCCTTTGTTAAATCCAGGGTCGTAATGTATCGGGCTTTACCAAGCCGGTCGATCAACTCATCGACACGGGGCATAGGGTACGCATCAAATTTAGAAACTGCATTCAGTTTCCTAAAGTCATTACAAAACCGGATGGAGCCATCCTGTTTAGGTATCAACACAATTGGACTGGACCAGGCGCTGTGTGACTCCTCAATGACTCCTAAGTCCAACATTGCCATCACTTCCCGGGAGACGGCTTCGCGGCGGGCTTCCGGAATCCGGTAGGGCTTCACATGAACAGTGACGCCAGGCTCTGTGACAATCTCATGTTTCACCAACTTCGTCTGGCCAGGTTTTTCGGAGAAAAACTGTCGGTTCTGTAACAAAAATTGCTTAACCTCAGATTTTTGTCGTTCTGAGAGAGTCTCAGCAACCTGCACCTCTGGTACAGTAGGTGAACAAACCGGACGGGGCAGATCCGCCGTTAGGGCAGAGCGGTCTTTCCAGGATTTTATCAGATTCACATGATAAATCTGTTCCGGTTTTCTCTTACCCGGCTGGTACACTTTATAGTTCACTTCACCAACTCTTTCTCAGACCTCAAATGGGCCCTGCCATTTCGCCAGGAATTTACTATCCACCGTAGGGATTAAGACCAACACCCTATCGCCGGGTGAAAATGTACGGACCTTAGCACCTCTATCATAACTTTGCCTCTGGGCTCCCTGGGCCTGTAACATATGGTCCCTAACAATGGGCATGACAGCGGCAATACGATCCTGCATTTGTGTTACATGGTCGATCACCGTTTTAAAGGGAGTGACTTGACCTTCCCAGGTTTCTTTTGCGACGTCCAGCAGTCCCCGGGGACGACGGGCGTACAACAGTTCGAAAGGCGAAAATCCTGTGGAAGACTGGGGAACTTCCCTAATGGCAAACAGCAAATAGGGTAACAAGTAATCCCAGTTCTTCCCATCTTTGTCTATCGCCTTCCGGAGCATCTGTTTTAAGGTTTTGTTGAAGCGCTCAACCAGGCCATCTGTTTGAGGGTGATAGACAGACGTACGCAACGGGTCTATTTGTAAGAGCCTGCAGAGCTCCTTCATTACCCTCGACATAAAGGGAGTCCCCTGGTCGGTGAGTATCTGTTTTGGAATTCCCACCCGACTAAACACTTGTACCAATTCCTTGGCGATCGTCTTGGTAGCTGTGTTACGCAAAGGGACGGCTTCCGGGTAACGAGTGGCATAGTCCACGATGACGAGGATATGTTGGTGCCCACGTGCGGATCGGGGAAGGGGCCCAACCAAATCCATCCCAATTCTCTCAAAAGGGACCCCGATGATAGGAAGGGGTACCAAAGGGCTACGGAACTGAGATTTAGGGGCCGCGATTTGGCACTCTGGACAGGACTCACAATAGTTACGCACATCACAATGTATTCCAGGCCACACAAAACAATGCAATATCCTTTCTGTGGTTTTCTGTACCCCCAGATGTCCCCCCATTATATGTCCGTGGGCCAAATCCAGTACCTTCCGCCGATAAGGTTTGGGTACCACTAACCGTTGCACTGTGTCTTCCCCTTTTTTTTCTACCTGGTAGAGCAAATCATTTTCAAGAACCATATACGGGTACGCTAGCCTAGTGTCAGGTTCTACGGGTACCCCATCTATCATTTTTACATTTTTCCTAGCCGGAGTCAGGGTAGGATCTTTCATTTGCTCGCTGTGGAAGTCATCCACCTGGACTCCCAAATCTGGCAGGCAGGGTGCCGGATGGCTGTCTGCCTCCGCCTCTCGCTGAGGTTCCTCAGTTTCCTCTGTTTCCCCCGCCATGACGGAGAAGGGGTACTGAAGGTTAGATTCACTAACCTCCCCAGCAACATCTTCCTGTGGGGTCTCCTCTAGGGACTCGGGACCTCCAGATGGCATGGGAGAAGATTCACGGGTACAGCTACCGTGAAGGAGTAACTGATTCTCCCACAACTGCCAGAAATAGGGAAAATCCCTGCCCAGGATTACATCATGTAACAATGTGGGAACGAGTCCCACTTTGTGCTGCACTGACCCATAGGGAGTAGAAATCCATATGACCGCTGTTAAGTACGAGCGGGTGTCACCATGCACACACGTCACAGAAAACTTGTCAGACGGACCAGACGGAAGTGCCACCAGACTAGCTTTCACCAGAGTCACCACACTTCCAGAGTCTAGTAATGCCACAACATTTTTCCCATCAACAGATAATTCACACAGGTGTTTCACTGTATCATTTTGACCCGCATTCACACTCACTAGCTGTGTAACCAAAGACATGCGTTTTCTAGAGTCTATAACGTCGCACTGCATGGGTTCAGCGGTAACAGGACAGTTCGCAGAAACATGACACTTCTCATGGCAGCGGAAACACCTAACAGGTCCCCTACTGAGACCACCGTCCAATACTCTTGGTCTCGGAGTGCGAGCAGTCCCGGACTCCTCCCCCACAGTTTTAAGCGATTTTCCTTCACCCGTGGTCCCTGGAACAGTCTTACCGGTTCCACGAGGAGGAGGCACAGTCCGGGGTTTGGCGGTGTCGTCGGGAAGTCCTTCTGCCACGGAATAACGCTCGACCAACTCCACAAGTTGATCCGCTGTCGTGGGATTTCCTTGGCTTACCCACCTTTTCAGCGCTGGGGGTAGTACTCTCAGGTACTTGTCCAGGACAACCCGCTGGATTATTTCGGGTATTGTCAGTACCTCGGGTTGCAGCCATTTCTTTGTCAAGTAGATCAGGTCGAACATCTGAGACCGCGCTGGTTTATCTTGCTGGTATGTCCACTGATGTACCCTCTGTGCACGGACAGCCGTCGTCACACCCAGCCGGGCCAGGATCTCAGCTTTCAGCTTCTCAAAGTCCTGAGCGACCTCCGGGTCCAAATCATGGTAAGCTTTTTGGGCCTCGCCGGAGAGAAACGGGGCAATCAAATCGGCCCATCGTGCCTTCGGCCACTTCTCTCTCAATGCCGTCCGCTCAAAAGTTGTCAGATATGCCTCGACGTCATCTTCTGCAGTCAGCTTTTGCCAGTATCGACTCACATGGATCCTTCTGGACTCTGCTTCCGGGTCAGCGTCAGGCATGCTCACCAGGCGCTGCGCCACCTGTTGGAGAAGTTGGCGGTCTGCAACCGTCATGTCCAGTAACTCCTTCAGCTGTGCGGCCATCAAGCGATTAGCTTCGTGCTGTGCGGCAGTGGCCTGCTGCTGTACGGCAGTGGACTGTACTAAGGCTTTCACCACGTCTTCCATGCTGTCGCCTGTGCCACGGTATGCCCGCGTTCTCCACCACAATGTGACAAAACACTCTGGGATCGCCTTTGCTGGGGTCAAAGGACACGTGGCTTGTGCATTGAATCTGAGGCGTACAGCAGGTTTCTGAGCAGGCTGACCTCAGGTCAGATTTATTAACGTGAAAGCAACACAAAAAACAAAACATAAAAATAAACCCTAGCCTGTCCGGCACTAACTAAACAAATACGTTGCTATCTCAACAACTGGGGGGGCTTCTCCCACCCAGCTAACATCATACAGATCTTGAGCAGAGCTCTTCACTCACGTTTGTCTCACACAGGCAGGCAATCTGTGTACCCCAGGCAGACACTGGAAACACCCAGCTGGTCATCTTTTATTCCTGCAATCATTAACCCATTAGCACCCTGAAGATACTGAGTGGCCTAATTCACATAGGACAAACACCTGGGCGAGATATACCTGCCTCCATCTACCACACCAGCATGAGTCTTACAGGCATTATCGACGGGACTACTATGCTACTTCACCTTTTGAGAAAGCGGGCACGCAAAACGCGCGTCAGGAGATGTGGGGAGATCCTTTCTGGTCTGGACTCACGCTGGGTAAGCACATTACTTAACATAGTGTTTTATTTTGAGGCAGTGATATATGGGTATCTACTGTGTAGCGATATGTGCTTGGTGATTGATAATATAATGTGGACGTTAGTTTGCACCTGAGTGCTGCTGCCTCTGTTTGCCCATGTCACACTATTGACCGGTTAGATCTCCTCAGGGTACTGGCATTGTTTCCTCCGTATTTTATTTTTGATCCTTTGTACTTAAAGGTTATACTTTTTTTTGTGTGTAAATTTATTTACTAAAGGAATTTTCTTTTATTTTTCTGGTAGTGTTTTGTTTATTTTTTCCTCTTGTATTTATATTTGTATTGGAGTACTACATTGGAATGATTATGTTGTACTTGTCGAGGAAAGCTGGAGATTAAAATATGCTCTTGGCCCATGTGATTACTACGTGCTGTTTGATTCTGAAAATTTATTATACCGCCATATATAGTCCGTCATTACTCAGCAGCAGGTTCCATCTCTGCACGGTGGACCCCGGGCTGCGAACGCACCTTAAACCATCTTCCTAATTAATTGGTGCGTCCCGCTAGCCCTAACAGTGGCCATACAGCATAGTAACACTATTGTTCTGCAGATTAAAGTTATATCTGCAGGTTAATAGCATTTGAGGACGTGGCTAGAGATGAGCGAATAGTGAAATATTCAGACTCACTATACTCGTACTGAGTATACCGAAATACTCGGGTATTTGGTATGAGTAGCGAGTCCAATGTTAGTCAATGGAAAATGCGAGTAATTGTCTGCTGGACCCTTCAAAAAGGTCTGAGGGGTGAGGAAAAGGCTAAAAAAGGTGTAAATGTTAAAAGAAATAATGCATGCTGTAAACAAATGTATATAACATGGGGGCACCTAGTCAGGAGCTGCACGAGTGGTTTTACACCACTGCTTCAATAGAATGTACAAACACTATTTTAAGTCCTATCATTTTGTCCAGCAGAGCGGGACTCGTATGTCACTTAAGCAGTTCCAGTGATATATCAGAAGTGCCTGAAGAGTGAGTGATGATAGAGGCGATCTTCTGACAGCTAAGTGTGTAACGAGAGCGATCTACTCTAGGGGCTGTGTGATGGTTAAAGCAGGAAGAAGCCATCTATCATCATCACAAGGGATTCATTATTATAAAGCTTGGACTACTGTCCTTCTTGTTCCACTGCCACTGCCCAATATGTAGGCATAGACATAGTGTCTTCAAAACATTAGCCCTAGGGGCTGTATCATGGTTGACACAGGAAGGAGGCCTCAAGAGCCAGACAATTATGAAAGTAGACTACTAGCACGGTAGTTCCAGTGCCCAATGTGCAGGCATAGACATAGTGTCTTCAGAACATTAGCCCAAGGAGCTGTATCATGATTGATGAAGGAAGCAGGGCAGGTCTGAAGGGCCAAACAATTATGAAGCTAGGACTACTAGCACAGTACTTGCAGTGCCCAGTGACCAGGCATAGTCATAGTGTCTCCAAAAATTAGCCCAAGGGGCATGATACCATGGTTGATGAAGGAAGAAGGGTCTCCTCACAAGTGCCTCTGACGGGAAATATTAATTAACGGAACATTGTTTTTAGCTTATTGACCATAAAAAAGCAGGATTTGAAAACATGTGTAAGAAGAAGAAAAGGGGTTTGTATGGGAAGGGATGGACATGATCACCAGTTGCAAAAAATAATGTTTTGGGTGACTTTAGATTGGGATACTGTCATCTGGAGGTCTCAAATACTGTTGCGAAATAAAGTCCTTGTTAAATTTTATCAGAGTCAGCCTGTCTGCATTCTCTGTAGTCAACCATGTGCATGTATCTATGATGATTGCCCCAGCGGCACTGAAAACGGTGACCAGAAAAATGCCCACAGGAAAATTGCCCACATGGAAAATTGCCCACACGGAAAATTGGCCACACAGAAAATTGGCCACATGGAAAATTGGCCACATGGAAAATTGCCCACATGGAAAATTGCCCACACGGAAAATTGCCTACACAGAAAAGTGCCAATTGCAGCATCACAAAGTTTCAGATCCATGATATTTCAGGTGCAAGGTGAAGAATGCCCACAGAAAATTGCCCACAGGCTGAATTATAGGTTAAATGCTCTGTAGGAGAGGGGGATAGTATATGCATGTATATATGAGATGCTCTGCAGGGCAGAAGAATAATATATAATTATAGGTGAGATGCTCCGCAGGACAGAGAATAGCAAAGACCTATAGGTTAAATGCTCTGCAGGACAGGGGGATAGTATGCAGGTATACGTGAGATGGTCTGCAGGGCAGAAGAATAATATAGAATTATAGATGAGATAGTCTGCAGGGCAGAAGAATAATATAGAATTATAGGTGAGAAGCTCTGCAGGACAGAGAATAGCAAAGAGATATAGGTTAAATGCTCTGCAGGACCCAGGGATAGTATGCAGGTATACGTGAGATGCTCTGCAGGGCAGAAGAATAATATAGAATTATAGGTGAGATGCTCTGCAGGACAGAGAATAGCAAAAATCTATAGGTTAAATGCTCTGCAGGACAGGGGGATAGTATTCAGGTATACGTGAGATGCTCTGCAGAGCAGAGAATAGTATAGAATTATAGGTGAGATGCTCTGCAGCACAGTCGAATATCGTCGAAAATTGCCCACATAAAAAACTACCGACAAAGTTTATTAAGAACAGTTTATTAAGGAGTTCTAATAACAACAATAACTTTAGTTTATTAAACAATCATTGTACTACTGCAAATAATTAGCTGCCGGGTGATTGTCCTTGACTTCCATGGGCTCCATTGAAATACAATACAGCACAACACAGGCAGCAAAGAAAATGCAGAATGGATTTCAACAAATGTCTCTGGGCCCAGTTTACTTCTCCAGGTTCTACAGGTTCGGTTCACTCATCCCTAGTCCCAGAGTACGGATTCTGTTCTTAGGAGTTGTCATTCCACTGTGCTAACAATAATTCTACTCTCATTGTGGTGTGTCTGGGCCTAGAGACCATTATTCCATGCTCATTGTGGTGTGTCTGGGCCTAGATACCCTTATTCCACTCTGTGTGCTGTGTCTGGGCCTAGAGACCCTTATTTCACTCTCAGTGTGGTGTGTCTGGGCCTAGAGACCCCTATTCCACTCTTAGTGTGGTGTGTCTGGGCCTAGAGACCCTTATTCCACTCTCAGTCTGGTGTGCCTGGGCCTAGAGACCCTTATTCTACTCTCAGTGTGGTGTGTCTGGGCCTAGAGACCCTTATTCCACTCTCAATGTGGTGTGTCTGGGCCTAGAGACCCTTATTTCACTCTCACTGTGGTGTGTATGATACCTAGAGACCCTTATTCCACTCTCAGTGTGGTGTGTCTGGGCCTAGAGACCCTTATTCCACTCTCATTGTGGGGTGTCTGGGCCTAGAGACCCTTATTCAAATCCACTCTGCATTTCCTTCCATCCTATGCCTGCCTGCATCTGCAGTATATGTGTATGATACATAACTAGGTAGGGTCTGTTCACTCTTACTCTTGGTAGTCATAAGTGGACAACGAAGGAAGTGCATGTCCCAGATTCACTGCCACTGAAGTCAATGGGAGAGCGGCGCTGCTATGGCACTTCCGCTCCTCTAACAGATTCTGACAGATTCTCACCTTTCTAAGGTGCCTTCTGGGCTTCCAGGACCATCAATCTCTGTCAGCAGCACCCTGCTTTTGGTGGACACCCACTGAGATGATAATGTATTAGATCTGACCTGCAGTCCCATGTAACTCCACAGATAATACAGTGATTCTTTTGTGGGTACTGATAGCAGTGATGACTCCTCTGGATCCCACTGCTGCTGTTTCTGCATGTGCTGCTGTTCTGGGCTGGTGGGAGGAGTAAGGCAGAATCTGTGAAAGAGGAGAGCAGACTGGATCTATCTATTGCTGAGAATGACAGACTGCTAGAAACCACAGATCTTCAGCATGTTTGCAGTTTTGCACTAGGTCAGCTGTAAATCACAAGTTGATCTCACATCATGTGAACATCCTCACCTTTCACCTCAAATATCATAGATCTGAAACTTTGTGATGCTGCAATTTGCAATTTTCCATTTGGGCAATTTTCCATGTGGGCAAATTTCCATGTGGGCAATTTTCTGTGTGGGCAATTTTCCGTGTGGGCAATTTTATGTGTGGGCATTTTTCCTGTGGGCAATTTTCCTGTGGGCATTTTTCAGGGAACCGTCTCTCCCCATTAATGCATGCTGTTACACAGAGCTGGTACCTCCGCAGCAGTGGTGTCTGAGGGTGCTGTTGCCATCAAATGATCGACAGCGGCCCTCTTGAATGATTCAGTTGTGAAACCCCTTGATGACTGCAACAGTAGCAAAGGAAATTTGTCCTTGTACCATGGGTCTAGAAAGTTGGCCAACCAGTAGAGGTTGCTATTGAAAATGTGGATTACGTGAGGGTCTTGGCACAGACAGTCAGATATGAAGTGTGCTATCTGTGGCAAGCTGCAAAGAGGCAAATTTTCTGTGACCCCAGAAGGAGGAACAATACACATCCTCTCCTCACACTGACTCTCCTGCTCCACCTCCTCCTCTCCAGCCCACACATGCTGGACAGACATCAAGCTGGGGTTGGGATTCCCCTTTGTAGCATGATGTGTCCCCTCGGCACCAATGAAAAATAAGTCCTCTCCTTCCTCGTTTAAATCATCATCATCCCCAATCTTCCAGATGATATTGCTGGGCTGAATAGGATCACCCATTGTGAAATCTTGCTCCATACCCAGCTGCTGGGCACGCAAAGATTCCATTTTTAGATTCTGCAGCGATTTTTTCAGCAGACATAGAATAGGGATGATTACGCCGATAATAGCCTGATTACCACTCACAAGCTTGGCACAGTACTCAAAGTTATCAAGCAGTTGTTATGTGTCTTGGCTGAGTCTCAGTGTGACGGGTATCTTTAAGCTGGTATTCAGCAAGTGCCCTCTGCTGCTCACTTATCCTTGCCAACATATGATATGTTGAGTTCCACGGTGTCGCAAATGAGTCAGTGGTTTGGTAAATTAAATTGCTTTTGAAGCGCTGCAAGACCAGAAACAGCGGTTGAGGAATAGTAGAAATGGGCGCAAAAATGGGGCACATTCTCAAGTAGGTACGGCAAGTCAGGGTATGTTTTTATAAATTTCTGCACCACTAGGTTCAGCATGTGAGCCATGCATGGCACGTGTACCAGCTTCCTGAGCTTTAAAACCGCCACCAAGTAATGCCCATTGTCGCAGACAACCAGACCAGATTGGAGTTGCAGTGGGGAGAGCTACTGATTGGTCTGTTGTTTTATTCCTTGCCAAAGCTCTGCTGCAGTGTGTGGTGTTTCACCTAAGCAGATTAGCTTCAGCAAAACGTGTTGCCACTTTGCCGATGCGCTGCTGCACAACTCCCAATTGGGAGTGATGTGGAGGGTAATTCAGCATAGGATGATGAGGCGGAGGAGGAGGAGGAGGGGAGACCGGATGTATATGATGAGGCGGAAACCCTTATTGAGGTTGGGCCCGCTATTCGTGGAGTGGGTAGGATATGTGATGGTTCAGTTTGAGACTTTGTCCCACACCCTCCAGCAGGTTGGGCCAGTGAGCCGTGACAGAGATGTATCATCCCTGGCCACAAGTACTTGTCCATGTGTCTGTTGTAAGATGGACCTTGCCAGTTACTGCGTTGGTGAGAGCACGCTTTTGATTGCTTAAGATGTGCTGGTGTAATGTGGGGATTGCACACCAGGAAAAACTGTCAGCTGGGAACGGAGTATCGTGCGGCAGCCACAGCCAACAGATCATGGAAAGACTGTGTCCCCACAAGCCTAAACGGTAACATTTCCATGGCTAGCTACTTGGCAATGTGCGCATTCAGTATTTGTGTTTGTGGGTATGTGGCTTGGTATTTACGCCTCCTTTCATACATCTGGGACATGGACAACTGGATGCTTGGCTGGGACAAACAAGTGGATGAGCTTGTTGTGTCCTGCGTCTGTGCAACCGCAGCTTGTGAACAAGAGGTATGATGATCACCTGCTTTCTGCCCAGTATATTGGGAAGGATGGATCACAGGTGACATGGCAGTGGTTTGACCCTCAGACACGGATTTGGTACCCTATTGTTCTGCCCACCGACTAGGGTGCTTGGCTGCTATGTGTTTCTGCATAGTGGTGGTGCTTTGGTTGCCTTTGCCCTGGCCTCTGCTCAGCTTCATATGGCATATGCTACAGATGACAACATTTGGTTCAGAAGGACTATTTGAAAAAAAATTCCAGACAGCGGCTGAATGCACCCTTGCCTTGACTTGGGGCACAGAGGGATTGCTCTTGGCAACAGTTGACACTAGTGTTGAGCATTCCGATACCGCAAGTATCGGGTATCGGCCGATATTTGCGGTATCGGAATTCCGATACCGAGATCCGATATTTTTGTGATATCGGGTATCGGTATCGAATCAATAGGGATGTGGAAAATAAAGAATTAAAATAAAAAATATTGATATGCTCACCTCTCCGGCGGCCCCTGGACTTCACGCTGCTATCCGGGAGGCTTCTTTGTTTAATCAGAAGCCGCGACGTCATTCTCATTCACAAAACTGCTAATTATAGGAATTGAGGACCTGCGAATGACGTCGTGGCCTCTGATTGGTCGCGTGCCGGTCACATGGGCGGCACGCGACCAATCAGAAGCCGGGACGTCATTCACAGGTCCGAAAGGCGCGCTTTTTAAACAAAGAAGCCTCCCGGTTAGCAGTGTGAAGTCCAGGGGCCGCCGGAGAGGTGAGCATATCAATATTTTTTATTTTAATTCTTTATTTTACACATCCCTATGGATCCCAGGGCCTGAAGGAGAGTTTCCTCTCCTTCAGACCCTGGGAACCATGAGAATACCTTCCGATACTTGATGTCCCATTGACTTGTATTGGTATCGGATATCGGTATCGGCGATATCCGATATTTTTCGGGTATCGGCCGATACTATCCGATACCGATACTTTCAAGTATCGGACGGTATCGCTCAACACTAGTTGACACACTTTGCACTCTGCTCAAACCAGTAGCCCTTGGTGCCTTTGTTGGTGCTACGTATTTACCTTCTTTCTCTGTGCTGCTGTGCTGGCTATGTGTGCTAACGGTCCAGGTTGGATTGGTGGTCTCATCATCGACCACCTCATCATCCATGTCATCCTCCTTCCGTTTTGATATTTTCAACTGGCCAGATGGCAACTGTGTGTCATAACCATCAGCCTCCACCTCTTCACCCGGTATATCACATGGATGAAAGTGGCTTTCTTCTGGCCATGAGGTTTTAGATATTTGGCCATTATTAACAGACGATACCTCCTCATGTTCCTCTTCAATGTCGCGCAGTGAGAGGCTATAGGCAACGGAAGGAAATGAGCCAAACAGATCCTCAGAGTGGCCAAGTTTGGGATCAAATGTTTCCTGTGACTCCTGACAGAGTGATGAACTAGGAACAGGTTGAGAATAGGATGACCCAGCATTCTCTGTATGGCGTACTTTGTCTGCCCTGTTGAGGGCAGAGAAAAGTACTGTAGTGCGCAGGCGCCGGGCCTCTCTGACCTTTCCGGCGCCTGCGCACTGCAGTACTATCCTCTGCCCTCAACAGGGCAGAGCAAAGTACGCCTGCACCGGAGCCGTGGCTGAAGATCAGAAGTGGACGTCTTGTAATGAAGATGGGAGGCGCCGCAGCGGACCAGAGACACCCGTTTGACCGGACCAGCAGCGGGACCGCCCCTGGGTGAGTATAATATAACGTCTTTTTCTCCACTTTCAGGTAACATCGGGGGCTTATCTACAGCATTACAGAATGCTGTAGATAAGCCCCTGATGCCGGTGGGCTTACCTCACCCGCGATTTTCGGGGTGACAGGTTCCCTTTAAGTTAGTGCACTTGTTAAAGGTCTATCCAATTTTTCAGAGAAAACTATCAAAAACCTTTTTGAGAAATGCATTTCATTATGACCATATAAACCCCTTAGCAACTGATACGCCTTTTAACGGCGGTAGTTGAGGGTACTTAAATCAAAGCGCCATTAATTGACGGAGCTTTGGAAAAAGTGTATAGCGCCCCCAGAGTCAGATTTTCTCTGGGGTCTCGGCTGCTGGGAGTAGCCGAGACCCCAGAGAACATGATTCGGGTGGGTTTTTAATGACCCCGGGTTGCGATCGCCAATAATTAACCATTTACCAGTGACCGCAAAAAAAAAAAATGCGATTTGCCATTTAGTTTCTTTGTCCTCTGATGTGATCACACATTAGAGGACAGAGAAATCGGGTACCTGTTCCCCCCCGGTGCCTCCCTGTGCTCCTCCGCCCTCATGCATCCCCCATGGGCGCTGCCATCTTCTTCCGGGAAGAAAATGGAGAGCGTATGGGCAGTGTGCCGGATCTGCTGGCTGGCACCCAGCAGATCTCAGGGTCTCGGCTGGGTGTAGCCGAGACCCCAAAGAACATAATTGGGGTCGTTTTTTACCTACCCCGGGTTGCGATCACCGATAATTAACCATTTACTGGTGACTGCAAAAAAAAAGCGATTTGTCATTTAATTTCTTTGTCCTCCAATGTGATCACAAGTTAGAGGACAGAGAAAATGGGTCCCATTCCCCCCGGTACCTCCCAGTGCTCCTCCGCCCTCATGCATGAGCGCCGCCATCTTCTTCTAGGAAGAAAATGGCAGGCGCATGGGCAGTGTGCCGGATCTGCTGGCTGGCATCCAGCAGATCTCGGGGTCTCGGCTGCCGGGTGTAGCCGAGGCCCCAAAGAACATGATTGGGGTCGGTTTTTACCTACCCGTTTTGCAATCGCTGTTACTAAACATGTAACGGCGGCCGCAAAAAAAAAAAGTCTGATGTGCCATTTAATTTCTCTCTCCTCTGATGTGATTGCACATTAGAGGAGAGAGAAATAGAGTCCCTGATCCCCCCGTATGGTACCTCCGTTGTCCCTCTATGGTCCCCTGAAGTCCCCGTGCCTCCGGCTTCTTTTTCCAGGAGAAAATGCCGCATGTACAGTGCGCCCGCCAAGATCTGCCGGCCGGCAACAGAAGAAAGATTTTTCCTATTGATTCACTTTGGTCACCGTGATAGATTCTATCACAGTGATCAAAATAAAAAAAATAGTAAATAAACCCCCCATTTATCACCCCCTTAGTTTGGAAAAAATAATAAAATAAAGAAAATGTATTTATTTCCATTTTCCAATTAGGGTTACAGTTGGGCTACAGTGAGTTGGGCTAAAGTTAAGGTTAGGGTTGGGGCTAGGGTTGAGATTAGGGTTAGGGTTGGGACTAGAGTTAGGTTTGGGATTAGAGTTATGTATAGGGTTGGCATTAGGGTTATGGTTAGGGTTTGCATTAGGGTTAGGGGTGTATTGGGATTAGGGCTAGGTTTGTGGTTAGGGTTATGGCTAGGATTGGGATTAGGGGGTGTGTTGAGGTTAGGGTTTTGATTAGTGTTATGGTTAGGGCTGGGATTAGGGTTAGGGGTGTGTTGGGGTTAGGGTTGTGATTGGAGTTTTGTTTAGGTTTTGGATTAGGGTTAGGGGGTGTGTTGGGGTTTGGGTTGTGATTAGGATTATGGATAGGGTTGGGATTAAGGTTAGGGGTGTGTTGGGGTTAGGGTTGGAGTTAGAATTGGGGTGTTTCCACTGTTTAGGTACATCAGAGGGTCTCCAAACGCAACATGTCTACACCATTGATTCCAGCAAATTTTGCGTTCAAAAAGTCAAATATGCTCCCTCCATTCTAAGCTCTGCCGTACGCCCAAACAGTGATTTACCCCCACATATGGGGCATCAGCGTACTCAGGACACATTGGAAAATGACTTTTTGGGTCCAGTTCTCCTGCTACCCTTGGGAAAATATAAAATTGGGGGCTAAATAATCATTTTTTGTGGGAAAAAATGATTTTTTATTTTCACGCCTCTACGTTATAAACTTGTGAAGCACTGGGGAGTTCAAATTGCTCACTACACATCTAGATAAGCTCCCTGGAGGGGGATCTAGTTTCCAAAATGTGGTCACTTGTGGGGTGTTTTTACTGTTTAGGTACACCAGGGGTTCTGCAAATGCAACATGACCCAGACCATTCCATCAAAGTTTGCATTCCAAAACATCACTACTTCCCTTCCGAGCCCCGACGTGTGCCCAAACAGTAGTTTTCTCCCACATATGGGGCATCATCGTACTCAGAACAAATTCGGCAACAACTTTTGGGGTCCAATTTCTCCTGTGACCCTTGGGAAAAAAATTGGGGGCTAAAATATATAATTTTTGTGGGAAAAAAATGATTTTTTACTTTCACGGCTCTACGTTATAAACTTTTCTGAAGCATTAGGGAGTTCAAATTGCTCACTACACATCTAGATAAGTATTTTAAGGGGTCTAGTTTCCAAAATGGTGTCACTTGTGGGGGTTTTCCACAGTTTAGGCACATCAGAGGCTCTCCAAACGCAACATGGCGTCCAATCTCAATTCCAGCAAATTCTCAATTGAAAAAGTCAAACGGCACTCCTTCTCTTCCAAGCTCTGCCGTGCGCCCAAACAGTGGTTTACCCCCATATATGGGGTATCGGCGTATTCAGGAGAAATTGCACCACAAATTTTGTGGTTCATTTTCTCTTTTTACACTTGTGAAAATAATAAAATATTGGTTCTGAAGTAAATTTTTTCCTTCCACGTTGCTTCTGTTCTTGTGAAGCACGTAAGGGGTTAATACACTTCTTGAATGTGGTTTTGAGCACTTTGAGGGGGTGTAGTTTCTAGAATGGTGTCACTTTTGGGTATTTTCTGTCATGTACACCCCTTAATGTGACTTTAAATGTGAGGCGGTCCCTAAAAAAATGGTTTTGTAAATTTTGCTGCAAAAATGAGAAATCGCTGCTCAACTTTTAACCCTTATAACTTCCTAACAAAAAAAATTTGTTTCCAAAACAATGCTGATGTAAAGTAGACATGTGGGAAATGGTATTTATTAACTATTTTGTGTGAAATATTTCTCTGATTTAAAGGCATAAAAAGTAAAATTTTGAAAATTGCAAAATTTTCGCCATATTTCCATTTTTTTCATAAATAAATGCAAGTAATATTGAAGAAATGTTACCACTAACAGGAAGTACAATATGTCATGAAAAAACATTCTCAGAATCAGTGGGATCCGTTGAAGCGTTCCAGAATTATAACCTCATAAAGTGACAGTGGTCAGAATTGTAAAAATTGGCCTGGTCATTAAGTACCAAATTGGCTCTGTCACTAAGGGGTTAAATATCTTACAAAACACTATTATAGCTATTCACAATATGCCTCACCACAATTATAGTAAAGGTTTAGCCAACAGCTATTACATCTACCCACAGTCTTTTTTGTGCTTTCAGTTATAATAGAAATACAAGCTTTTTGTATTTTCTATTAAAAAAAAAATTAAAACATTTGTCACCTTTTGAACTATATTCCTGGAAAAAAATCTGCTTTGTTCTATTTTTCTTGGTACAATTTAAACTGTACTGTTATTAAAGTCTTTTATTCCGCACAGATAACTCATCTCTAGTTCGATTAAAATAATTGTTATGGATTTTAATGTAACACTTTTGTGGAAATGCGTTCTTCATCCCATTATGTTATTTCTGAATATAGCCTTCAATTTATTTGAATGCATTAAATATTATGTTGCACACATAAATTATGTGAAGCATATTGATTACACATGAATAAGAGTGTTTTACTAGCGACTTGTGACTTTAGTAAATACTGTGTGCATGACTAACTCATTTGTACCTAATTATAGTCTAGGCAGTTTGCGGCAGAGTGCTCATTAAGTTGTTCTGTAAACAAATAGGTATTTTAAAGGTTCTGCCAAAATAATATTTATCCTACTATTCATTATAATATAAATTTTACATGTACAGCATTATACTTGCATCAATTCATAATTACTTTATTATCTTCATACATAAAACCTGTAAATATGAGTGGGAAACTATTTGCTTCAAAAAATATTCCTACAAGCTTACAAATGTCTACTGCTGTTTTTCCATTTTGAACTTAGAAGGGAACTGTCATGGGTTTTACGACAGAGGAGCCAGAAGACCGCAGAGTCTGATTTCACGAAGTCTTGCACGGCTTAGAAATACTTCACCATCATATTAAACTTTGCAGGTTTCTGTTAGCAGTGCGGGGGTTAATCTGTTTAACCTAGAGTGCTGCTGGAGCCTTCCAGCTTTGATGGTCTCAGCTGTTCAGAATTGGACACTCCCAGCTCATATATATCTATCTATATAATTGTCTAAGGGGTACTTCCGTCTGTCTGTCTGTCGCGGAAATCTCGCGTCGCTGATTGGTCACGGCAGGCTGGCCATGACCAATAAGCAACAGGCTTAGTCCGGCCGCAAATTGGCCCCTCCCTACTCTCCTCAAGTCAGTGCCCCCTCCCTTCTCCCCTCCAGTCAGTGCCAGTGTGTCACCCTATCCCTGACCAGCTTTTTACTATTGATGCTGGCTATGCAGCATCAATAGTAAAAAGATATAATGTTAAAAATAATTTAAAAAAATAAAAAATTGTGCTATTCTCACCTTCAACCGTCCACCGATGCACGCGATGCTGCTGCCAGCTTCCGTTCCGATTGATGCATTTCAAAATTACCCAGATGACTTAGCGGTCTCATGGACAGCTTCGGTGGACGCCGGAGGGTGAGTTTATAACTATTTTTTATTTTAATTTTTTTTAACAGGGATATGGTGCCCACACTGCTATATACTACGTAGGCTGTGTTATATACTGTGTGGGCTGTGTTACATACTGCATGGGCTGTGTTATATACTGCATGGCCTGTGTTATATACTGCGTGGGCTGTGTTATATACTGCATGGGCTATGTTATATACTGCGTGGGTTGTGCTATATATTACGTGGGCTGTGCTATATATTACGTGGGCTGTGCTATATACTGCCTGGCTGCTATATATTATGTGGGCAGTGTTATATACTGCGTGGACTGTGTTATATACTATGTGGGCTGTGTTATAAACTACGTGGGCAGTGTTATATACTGCATGGGCTGTGTTATACACTGCGTGGGCTGTGCTATATATTACGTGGGCTGTGCTATATATTACATGGGCTGTGTTATACACTACGTGGCTGCTATATACTACGTGGCTGTGCTATATACTACGTGGCTGTGCTATATACTACGTGGCTGTGCTAAGCGCTGCGCACATACATACAGTACATATTCTAGAATACCTGATGTGTTAGAATTGGGCCACCATCTAGTATGTACATATATATATATATATATATATATATATATATATATATATATACATACACACACTCACCTCTGGTAATCAGGATTGTCAGTGTTAGGGCTCATTTCCACTTGCGATAAAATGGGAAGATTGCATCCCGATAAAAAAATCAGATTGAATTCGGACCAGTGTTATTCTACAATTGTGTGTTCATCTGCCTTTTTTCCCCTGCTCGTATCGGATCACGATTGGACTGTAAAAAAGTCACAGTATGTTGCGATTGTAATCGAAAATGGGATCGCATCCTGCAATAAAAGTCAATAGGTGCGAGAAAAAAATCCCACAGCATTTGGACCATGCGAATGCTGTCTGATTTTTCACACTGACCGCATTTGAAAAGCCGGTAATTCATATGCGAGCACAGTAAAATCACACTGACAAGTTAGAATAGAAAAGATATAGATGATTATATATATATATATATATATATATATATATATATATATATATACAGTACAGACCAAAGTTTGGACACACCTTCTCATTTAAAGATTTTTCTGTATTTCCATGACTATGAAAATTGTACATTCACACTGAAGGCATCAAAACTATGAATTAACACATGTGGAATGATATACTTAACAAAAAATGTGAAACAGAAATTATGTCTTATATTCTAGGTTCTTCAAAGTAGTCACGTTTTGCTTTGATGACTGCTTTGCACATGCAGCGCCCCAGAGACCTGGTCGTTGCAGTATGGCCCCAAGGCGAGTAGCGGTACGTCCGATGGCACTAAGGAGTTCTCCTGACCAGGTATTACCAGAACACATTACACTTCACACTCCGGTCACTAGGGGGAGAAAAAGGCTTCATTTATTGGACCACTCCTCACACTGGTAAAACTAGGGGCTGGGGAGGAAGTTAGTCAGAAGCTGACTGGGTTGGAACCAGGCAACATCCCGTGGCAGGGGTTGTTGCAGGAAGAAGGCACAGGGGGGTCCCTGTCAGGCGTGGGAACCTGGCAGGTGCCTAGCGAACAGAACAGAACGTTACGGAACCGCGCCTGCACACCTTGCAGCGGTATCCTAAGAAAGAGACAAGAGGGGAAGAATATTGTGGAACAGTGTAAACAAGATCAGCACAAAGGAGAGCCAGTAAGAGTCGTGCCGAGAGAGGAAGGCAACATCTTACTGAGGCGCGTAGTCGGTGGCCGGATCACCGTAAGTAGTGTATAAGCGGGTGGTTTCGTCAAACTCAATCTGACAGGTGCCCCGCCCCTATCAAAGTGTATCAAAGTGTGTAACCCCTCCCCTCCCCTTGTTTGACGGCTGGTATCCAGCTGTCCCTCCTTGTTTGATTTCCCCTTTTGATATAGTTTAATATAGTTTAATTTGTTGTAGTTTTGATATTATTCCCGTATTTTGTGGAATAACACATGTTTATAATTATAGCCTAGTCGTGTATTTATTTTACACGTGGTTTATAACACCTTTCTCATTTGTTTTATATTAGATTTTATACGTAGCCCGAGACTGGTGTTTCTGTATGCAATCCTACATCCTGTTATGTGAAAAGTATTCTCATATTATACCAGTATTTCTTTTTATATTTTATTCACAGTGTATCCATATAGTGAATAGGGCTGATGTTTCTGTATGCAATCCTACATCCTGTTATGTGAAAAGTATTCTCAAACACTAACTAAATGGTGAACATTACCTAAATTAGGTTAACTGTGGGTCAGAGGTTTATAGCACCTAGGTCAAGCAATTGTTGTTGTATTTGCGTACCCCATAAATGTTTATTTCCACAAACAGAAAAGTTATTGTGTCCTGAAGATGGCATCTGAGGTTATTTGTTATCTACTGAGGCCATTGCAAGCTGTGTTTATTCACATTGTAGCAGGTTTTATCCTTGTGGCTGCCTTATATACACAGAAGAGATATGCACCAATGTCACAACACAAGTTATAATATGACCCAATGTTACAATACAAGTAAGAAGCGGCGTGTTTTATACGAATAAAAACCAAAGACACGATATTGTAAAAAAAATTTAAAAGATTTATTTCTCACGATAAAACAACAGCTCAAATTTTAAGTTAGCTAACAGCATGATGCTGACAAATGCATCTTTGCTGTATCTGATAACGACACGATGAACAAATAACGGCGCCTGAAAATCTTGATGTCACAAAATCTGATACGGCTCGATCATTATTCTGCATGTCAGACGTAAAATTTTTTAAAATCTTCTTAAATGGAAAGCCTCGCGCTAAATGGTATAATACATATATGCAATAATGACCGCATACACTGCTATACAAATCTTGAATTTGTGCGCTCTGATAACAATAAGAATAACAATTCTTGTTCAGGAATGTCACAAAAGCGCGTGGAAAGATAATATTATCCGCACGGAAACCGTAACTGTCAAAAAATATGCCCGTCTTATCGTCGCAGAGTACGATTAATATCCAGTGGCGACCAGCTTGATTTGCCGGGTCTGTATTCACAATATATGCCGCGGGTCTCTGAGTCACTCTTTCTACCGGAAGCAAATCACACGGAAACACACCGGCGAATATGCGGTCTGTATAATTATCGGACCGCGCTACAACTGTAAGCTGCAGACTGTCCATCGTTGCTTAATTAAAATCGTACAAGATCTCTCGCCTGTTATTAATTTCCAGAATGGTGTGGTTGACTGCAAAGACAATCATATTTATCGTGTGGGGTGTCGCTATCGCAAAGCGGACTTCAGCACGCAGATTACCTGTTTTAATGAGCGAGAAATGGCCTCCAGGCTCTTGATCAGGCGATAAATCAAAAGCAAATAGCGTGAAGCCAGCCATAAATTCTTCACGATCTATCGCCATGGCACAATCAGCCTTTTGCTTGCCCGATATATGGGCAAGCGCCATATATTCTCTGATGGCTAAATCAGCATTAAAATTAGGATTATAAGGCCTCGCGGGTATCTGCTGACCATCCAGATATAATGCCGCGTGATTGACGTGGTAGTGGTGAAAGTCCAGTGGGTTTTTTGTATAAGAACCGCTGAAGCCCTCATTATCTACAAACCCCAATATAACAGTTTTTGGTATCTGTCCTAGGAAGAGGTTCTCGTGGTTCGTGATCCGTGTCCCTGCGGCGATGCTGTACACTTTCAGGCATGTTCGGTCAACAGCGTACTTGGCTGTTGCTGCTAGGAGGGCCTGGCTGTGGCCGATTCGGACAGCCGGTGATACCTGCACTCTTTTCACATAGAGAGCCGCCTGCGAGATTTGTACCTTCAGCGGCTCGGCTTCTGCGGACATGAGGCAGAAAGTATCCTTATTTCTTGACAGCTTAACCTTAAGGTCAAGGCCGTTCAATATTAACTTTGGCTGGTTAAATATATCCCCAAAAATGGGTCCCAAAAGGTCGATGGGTTTTGAGTGAGAGGCGGCACTGGCTCTTTTGATAAATCCCGCATTTGCGCCATCCAGGCGCCTGTCATTATGATGCCCCGCAGTGTCTTTATAGAACAAACCGGCTGTAAATTGCGATGCCAGCGTCTGTGAACTGTAATTTAAAAGGGTCTCTATGTAGGCTCTATAGCTGTAGAGATTGTCCGATTGTGAGATAAGTCGGTCTCCCAGAGTAATATCGACCTGGTTAAAAAGAGTGGCTAGAGGGTAGTTTATGAGCGCCACACGCGCACCATCGGCGATGGCCGTATTATCCTGCTTCACGATGCGACAGCTTATGTACAGTAGCGTGTTGTTCAGATCATAATAATAATCACCACTACCAGATATGTAAAACTCCAACGGTCCATTGTCTGACAGAGCAGCAACCGGCTGTACTTCTACAAATAGAGATTTCTCGATACTTGTTTGAGTCGGTGGTACGGCAAAAATATCCAGTTCAGATTTTGCGCACTCTACAGAAGCGTCATGCAGGAAAGCCATGGTAACTGATTAGAAGATGTCGTCCGCAGAGCGTCTTACTCGTTTCTGACGGGGGCGTCTCTTGGATGTAGTTTTATTCATGAGCATCGGCGGTAAAGGAGGGCAAACGCGGCGCTTTCTTTTTTGGGCTTTTTTAGCGACATAGATTATCCCAGAGCCGTCTTGATGGGTTGGCGTATTTATCCTTTTCATAAGGGCAGTCGATGCGGATGTCACGGCATCTGCAGCGATGTTCCGGGCAGCAGTCCGAACGTGTGGTTTTACTAATTCTAAGCCTTTTCTGAAAAGCGGCACGGCGCGACGAAATAAACCTTTAAATAGTCCTGCCAGTCCAGAGCCATACATGTACTCGCTCCCGCGGAATCCCTCTAGACCGTGCCCCGACTGTGCAGTATAGTAGCGGGCATAAACAGCAGGATCTCCATACACCCTTTGAGACAGCATTTTATCGTGTCAATGCTGGCGAGGTCTAAAATGTAATCGCACTATACACTTGCCGTATCTGAATTTAACCGGCGTTCCCTGGTCCGACATGACTGTAATGTTTATGGAGTCAAAGTGTTGCTTGCACAGCGGTATGTAATCGGGCCGTGAGTAGCGCACCGTGACAATATCATTATCATCGCCGCTAACTTCTACGGTTCGTAGCAGTTGAACGTAACTGTCACCTACAAGTTGATGCTGAATTATATCAGTGTATACAAAAAGCGAATAAAAACCAGCCTTTGAATCGGGGTAAAAGCGGCGATTCCACGGCATTAAAGCAACGGGGGAGTCATCGACGGTCTGCAGGCCGAAAATAAATTTTAACTTAGTACCCAGAGTAAACTGTATAGAGGATGGGTCGGTCAGGATCACCTCGCGGCGTAGCTCATCATACCGTATTCTGTAGGCAGGCGTAGATAAATACAGCGCTTCTATTCGGGCATTGACCGCGCCAACTAGCTTAGGAATGGACGAGTAAAATCCTGATTTTATGTGATACTGTACTAAAGGTTCGCCGTGTTTAGCCGCGTAGAAGCTCCCTTCAAAAGCATCAAACGTGTTCCACGTATGGGGGTACTGTATTTCCGTTAACGCCACCTCATAATCTGCCGAAAGATGAACGGCCCGCGCTAACTTGGTATTGTACTCCGATATTGTGTTTTCAGGGTAGATTTTAATTGACGAATTACTGGGTAATGTCACGAAAAATGAGCCCGCTTCCATGGTTATATATCTGTCAACTCCGAGGCCGGGATCCAACTATTGAATTTTTCGGGGTAGCCCAGCCATTTGACAAAGCAGTGACGCACACCCCTGACACGTTTTTTTCTCAAAATCTTTTCTACTCTGTAGACACGATCCTCATCCATAGGTATTTTTTGCAGCTCTTCCTTATAAAATGACCCCTCTACAGGCTCTCCGGCTAAATCACTGATTTTATAAAGGGGTTTATGAAATTTATTGGAGACGCCGGTGATTAAAAAAATCTCATCGCTGTAGGTCTTCTCATAGCCCTTACAGAAGGTCGATTTATAGCGCGATATTCTCACATGAGAGCCGACCGTTAAAGACGGTTTAATCGGTTTATTAGTAATAGTAGAACTGTAAATATTGCGCCAGATTTGCATCACGTTTCTCTCTGACACAGACGCGGGACTACAGCGGATCGTTGAGTGGTACGTATGGTTCTAGCTATGCAGCAAATCCGGTAAAATATCAATATACCTAAAGGTATTATGATGCGTAAGATAGCGCCACATACGGGTTTTTAATGTGCGATTAAAACGCTCGACCATAGCGGCTTTTACATCATTGTTTGTAAAAAAGTGATGAATATTGTACGTATTACATAGCTGTTTGAGTGATGAATTTATAAATTCTTTGCCGCGATCCGTCTGCAGTTTCTTCGGTATGCGCTTATCATTTTGAAATATTAATTCGAACGATCTGGCGACACTAGCGCCTGTCTTGTTTGT
Source organism: Ranitomeya imitator (assembly GCF_032444005.1). NCBI lineage: Eukaryota > Metazoa > Chordata > Amphibia > Anura > Dendrobatidae > Ranitomeya > Ranitomeya imitator. The sequence goes on along the minus strand of NC_091288.1, from coordinate 112,501,192 downwards.
CAAGGCCACGCACCATGCGTATCTCGATAGAACATCAATCACCGTCAGGATGTATTTGACATTATCATTTTCCCTTGAATAGTCAATTAAACTTACGAGATCCGCCTGCCACTGCGCATCAATGGCCGAGACGTAAATTTTATTTGTCAAAAAGCGTTTTCTAGCAGGCTTGTGTAGCGTGTAGGTGTCTTGCTTATTTAACCAGGCAATAACATCAGATTTCTTTATACCGCGTGCTCTTGCAGATCTAAATAATTTGTCAATACCCGAGAATGAGCCGGGTGCGCGGCATGTAAAATATTGTTTTTCTAATATGGCATCATACGATTTAGACGTCATGATTGATTAAAATGATTGTGGTTCGTTAATCAACAGACTGCTTCTTTCAGAAATTCAGCTGTATAAAAATTCCTGTTTTAATCCGGATATATCATGCGTGAGTTAATGCATGCATTAATTGCATGTATGGTTGTGTTCTGGGTGTTAACAGCAGGCGTGTGGTGGGGGCGTAACTGGGTGTGTTTCTGGGTGTTAACAGGTGAGCTGGTTTCTGACACTCAGGATAAATACAGGTGGCTGGCCCACTAAGTACATCAGACATCCACCAGAAGTCCGACTAGACTAAAAAAAAAAAGCAAGCTATTCTAAATGTAAGTATATAAGACAGTTGTGTTATTATTCGCAAATGCTTAATTATATTTAACTATGCATCTCTAAAACCATAATTAAGGGTGTTATTTGTCTAATAAGTTAGTTTTATACTGGAGGATAGCAGCATATTTAGTATCGTTGTATAATATAGTTTTACTGCATAAAACATATTCTGTGGTACATAATTAATATAGAAAGACTTATCAGCGGGCAACTATTATAACATAATTTATGTAATACAGTAGTTAATAACTGGCAATACGCCCTAACTAGCGCCTGTAGCGTTTACTTACTACATGTGTGTTGTTTAACATAGACATATTTATAGTCATATTTATACAGTAGCGGTATATTTAGTGGGGCTGTGTAATATAGTTTTACCGCATAAATCATATTTGTGGCGCATGATTAATATAGAAAGACTTAGCCGTATTACCCATGATTTGCGTAGTATAAGAATATTTATACACGGGGAGCAGTTTATTTGTTGGGGTATATAAATGAGTTTGACGAGTGGTGGTGTGTGGATAATATAGTTTGCGCATAAAATTTACACAGATAATTTATTTTAGATGGAATCCCAACATTTTTCGGCTTTTTCCAGTCAAGTTGCGGATTCGGTAATAGGTATGTTTCAAGATTTATATACATGTATCTGTTAGTGTCCCATTCTAACTAAGGGCTGTTTTTATATATTATTTTTATATTGTTTATTCTTTCTTGTTTAAGATGAATTAATCAGGACCATCCCCGATAATCTAGATGAATTTACCAGGAACACCCCCGATGCTGTAGATGAATTTATCAGCAACTATAGCGATGATTTTTTAAACGGCTTCAGCGTGCCTACTCTGGAGTGTGATACACCTGGAGCTGAGTATAGTAACACTAATGCAGGTATCGCTGCTGTGTGGGATTTGACTCAGGACATCATAGGTGCGTTGTGTGACTGCTGTGTATGTATGTGTGTGTGTGTGTGTGTGTATATAGCTTTTAAGTATTTAGACGTGTAAATATATATATTAATTCTTTACAGATGTCGACATGTTTCCAGAACCAACCACCACGGAACACAATCAGACGCCTGTTGAGGAACTGATGTACCAGACCCCCACGCCGAGAAACAGCCCTGATTCTAGAGCACCTAAAAAACAGCTCGGACCGGCGGGCAAAAAAGGGAAAGGTGAGAATCATATGAAAAGTTTTTTGCACAACCGCTCTGCGAAAATCCACCACGCCTCTACTAAGGCCTGTATCTTTATTTATAGCTTGTAAACTGAAGCCTAGAAGAATTTTCACAAAAGAGAATATACCGGAGCTAATGGAGAGCATCGCAGAAGCTGCAGAAGACGCCACGGCAATCATTCACCACACATCGCTATCCCGTAAGTGTATATTTTGGTATACATGCACAGTCTCTGTACAGTCAATGATGCACGTGCTTCATCATTGAGATCCATGGCCCCACACATATCTGACACATGTATAATCTATCCTGCAGCTAAGCGCAGCGGCCTGCGGCGGTCTCACACATATCTGGCACACGTATAATCTTTCCTGCAGCTATGCGCAGCGGCCTGCGACGGTCTCGCACATATCTGACACATGTATAATCTTTCCTACAGCTAAGCGCAAAGTCATGAGAAAAACACCTCCAGCACCTCTACAGCCGCTACAGATCACCGAGAATGGCGCAGCACAAGCGTGGCCAGCGATACAGACGGCTAATGGATCTGTTAGAGCATATCCGCTATCACCGATCTGCGTGGTGCAGGACGCAGGAAACCCTGTACCGTCGGACCATCGTGAAATACCCCATCCAAGTACCGGACAGCCATCGACAATCCGTGTGAATGACCCCGCGCTACTATATCCAGAAGTGCTCGAGGCACCCCGAAAACATAAGCGGAAAACAAAACATGTTACAGAGCCACCAACCGCATCCTGCGCCGTGGGTGCCACAGCCACGATGAGTCGTGAAGAGTATGATCGCGAGATTGATCAGCTCGCTGATGGTAAGCAACCATCCATAGAACCGCTCATTATACGTATGTCCCACACTATGCAACCGTCAGCGCCATGTGTAACGGGTCCTGCTAATGCCTCTGGGGCCGGACCCTCAGGACCCTCTAATTTGGGTGACATATCTCATGTCTGTGTATCTAACTCTGTTAATGTTAAGAAACGGTCAAAGAGGTCGCGGCCGGATGATGTTAAGGGGTGTAAAGAGCTTAAGGTGTGTAAAAAGCCACGGATTCATGCGCCAGCTATAGATCTGCAGCATGAATCCCGCAGCTGGGACCCCGTTGAAATGCTTGTATTTCAGGAACACATCGGCCGCTACTTACGCTACAAACGCTGGGTCCCCAAAATAATGTTTTTTTGCGATACTTTTGAAAAATTATTATTAACACAAAACCCAACACAGGCTAATAAGTCCGAACTATACGCACTTCGGAGCCTGCTGCTGGATGGCGAGATAACAACTACAGCGACCCCATTATGACTAGATATGGTCGGCTACGGCATGCATAAACCACCTAAACTAACACTACCCAGGTATAATAGGGCTAGAGTTATAAAGAGGGCTCTAAAATTGTTGGTCAGCGCTAGACGGGCGCTATGCTCTAGGAGGCGCCGTGGTGACATGTGTCCTGCAATGCCTCTACAGTCACCACAGACGTCGTCACAAGAGTCAGAACAGCACTCACATAGTCCAGGCAGCTCTGCAGCTGCCGCACAGGCATCTACACAAAATTCACAATCCGCAGACGCTGCTGGTAATGTGCGGCGCCCCGATCATACAGTATTTTTGCAACACATCCATCATCATGAAAGGGCCCTCCGCAATTTCAATGGTCATATACATACAGATCATTTTAGATTTGTAAATTTGGAGCGTGTACGGTCATTTGAAGAGGGCTTGAATATTGTTCATGAGGGCATTCAGGCATTACTGGATAGAATCATCAGGGACATTGAACCTGGCGACTTTGTACAGTTAAGGTTTGATGCCGGTGATACTTTAGACCCTATTTTCACTACAAAACAAACCCGTGAAGATTTTAATTCCGAATCTTTTTTAAATGCTGTTGCCCGCGCACTTCAAAGTAACAGTGAATGCATATCATCCAATTCGCTAAAGCTAGTCGTCACCATCATTAAAAACCGACGCGGTGGTGTAAAACAAAAAAGGCGCTTGAAATCTATAGCGAGCAGTCAGATCATTAAACAAAAGAGACAATGGCTGTATGATTTTAACAATTACACGACAAATCTGTGTTTGGCTGCTAGTGTGTGCGCCCTGATGGACGACACGAATGTCACTGATGGTGTTTTACTGAGCCGCTCTAAAAACATACACGCAGCACTGGGCATCCCTGATGATCAATTAGTGAGTTTTAGCGACATCCCTGCATTTGAAAAATATTTGGGGGTCACCATTAAAGTACTGTACTATAGTCAGGGCGATTGGCGTTACTTTGAGAGCGGTAATACAGCTAATGGCAAAACAGTATTCATATTGTTCCATGATAATCACTACTACGGTATCAAAAATATGAAGGGTTTTATCGGTGCTGATTACTTTTGTGAGCTCTGCAATTCAGTGTTTCACCACAAAAACAACCACTCCTGCCAGTATTTTTGTAAGGCCTGTCAGAGAGAGAATTGCGTAGAAAGCGGTGCCGACCAACAGCCCAGATGTACTGTTTGCAGAGTTTATTGCCGCTCGAGCGTGTGCCTAGATTATCACAAACAATTTGGATTAGGCGACCCAGCATTCTGCAGACTTAAAACATTTTGTGATAAATGCAACCTTTTTGTCCCCAGAAATAGCGAAACAGAGCATAAATGTAATGGTTTGCGCTGTCCTGTATGTCGCAGACATATAAATAAATTCGATGCTCATCTTTGTTACATGCGGAAGTATGTAGCACAGGATGAGTCAGATTGCTATATCTTTTATGATTTTGAGTGTATGCAGGAGACAGGCACGCACATCCCGAATTACATTTATGCTACAACGCTGTATGGCCACCCCTCCTGGGAGTTTGAGGGTGATACCTGTACACATGACTTTGTACAGTTCTTTACAAGCGGTAAATTTTCAGATCATACATTTATTGCCCACAATGGTGGAAGATATGATGCATACTTTATTGTTAAGGAACTGATTTCTGAAAAACTACAAGTACAGTTGATAACCCAAGGTGGCCGCCTCTTGTGTGTGTCGCTACCCGATTTGTCTATAAGGTTCATAGACTCTCTAAATTTTATCCCCATGAAACTCAGTAAATTACCACAGGCCATGGGCTTTTCAGGAGGCAAAGGACATTTTCCACACTTTTTCAATACCAGAGAAAACCAAAATTATGTAGGTCCCATACCTGATGTAAAATATTATGGGGTGGAGTACATGTCACCTGGCGAGAAGGTAGAGTTCCTGGAGTGGTATGAGACACAGGTAAATACAACTTTTGACTTCAAGGCCGAGCTAAAATCTTATTGCAAACAAGATGTTGAAATTTTGAGACACGCCTGCGAGATCTATAGAGAGCGTATTATGCAGATGACTCAGAAAAATGTTAAAAAATACTGTAAGCGTCAAAAGCAAAAGATTGTAGTGCGCAGATGTGTTGATCCTTTTCAGCTCATCACCCTGGCCTCGGTGTGTATGACAATGTACCGGTTTAAATTTCTTCCAAAAAAGACAATCGCCATTTTACCTGGTGATAATTATCACAAGGCAAAAAAGCGCTACTCGACACCCGCTATACAGTGGCTCATGTATGTAGCCCACTCTGAGAACATCGACATACAGCACGCTTTGAGAGGCGGTGAAAAACAGGTCGGGAAGTATTTTCTAGATGGCTATGCCTATGTTAGCGGCCAGCACATAGCCTTTGAATTTCAGGGGTGTTTTTACCACGGTTGTCCCGTGTGCTATAATGAAAATGACACAAATAAGGTCACAAGCACGTCCTACGGTCAGTTATATTACACCTTTTTAGCTAAAAAGCGTTACTTACAGTGTTGCGGGTACACAGTAAGACTGATGTGGGAACATGAGTGGAATGAAATGGTTGAAAATGATTCTAACCTTCAAACATTTCTTCGTCAGATGGAATTCCCCGTTCCTTTAGACCCCCGTGATGCGCTTTATGGCGGGCGAACTAACGCCATTAAGCTCTATCACCATCTGGAAGAAGGGGAGACTTTACACTACTATGATTTCACCAGTCTGTACCCCTTTGTAAACAAAACTAAAACATACCCTGTAGGCCATCCAGACATCATCTACGACAATTTTGGATTCATTAAAAAATACTTTGGCATTGCTAGAGTCAAGGTCTACCCGCCGAGAGATTTATTTTTTCCAGTTCTACCGGTAAAACTCAACAAAAAATTAATGTTTCCCCTTTGTTACACATGCGCTGCAAATTCCCAGGCAGATATTTGTGCCCACAGTGATGAAGAACGGGCGCTGACAGGCACCTGGTGCACTATAGAGCTCGAGATGGCTATAGAAAAAGGGTATCGGATCGCTCACATCTATGAAATATGGCATTTTCCTAAAACCACTGATGATCTGTTTGCGCCTTACATTAAATTACATCTTAGGGATAAGCAGGAAGCCTCTGGTTATCCTAGCTGGTGCACTGATGACGCCAAGAAGCGGCAGTACATTGACTCTTTTCTTGAAAAAGAAGGTGTCCAATTACGGCCTGAAAATATAGCTGTCAATCCTGCTAAGCGACAGATCTCCAAGCTTTTCTTAAATTCTTTATGGGGAAAGTTTGCTCAGAGATCTAATCTATCATGTACCAGCATTGTTAGGGATCCAGATGAGCTTTTTAAGTATTTGTTCCTGCCTTACTATGACATTTCGATGTTACATTTCCTTGATGATGACACCGCAACCATTAACTGGAAATATGCAAAAGGCCATCACACACTCAACAAAAACACAAACATTTTTATAGCGTGTTTTACAACAGCATATGCTCGGCTAGAGCTCTATTCGCTGCTGGACCGGCTGCAGGAGCGGTGCCTTTATCACGACACAGATTCAGTTATTTTTGTACAGAGAGATGGTGAGTGGCAACCGCCTTTAGGCGATTACCTGGGGGAGCTGACCAGTGAAATACCCGATGGTACACACATCACAGAATTTGTATCCGCGGGCCCCAAAACTTACGGCTACAAACTCAACACCGGTAAAACTGTCTTAAAAGTTAAGGGGATAACACTAAATGTTGGTAACTCTCAATCTATTAATTTCAACAGTCTGAAAGATCTAGTTCTGGACTACCCGCGCAATTCTGCCGCAGAAACTCAGAAACGTATTGTCGTACAGCAGGCGTCCATTGTGAGAAATAAAAAGTACTGGGATATTGAAACAAGGCCATTACGCAAAACACAAAAGTGCGTTTATACAAAGCGGCGACTATTAGACGATTTCACAACATTACCTTTTGGGTATTAGTCGTGTATTGTGATGGATACGCGTCTGCAACACCCGTTCTCGTGCATTCTAGCAGGACCGTCTAATTCTGGAAAGAGCTATTTTGTAAAACAGCTGCTATATAATATTGAAGCTAATTTTTCTCAGAAACCTGATAATATTGTATGGTTTTATTCGTGTTGGCAAAAACTATATGATGAAATCTCTCTCTCTTTTCCCCACGCCAGATTTGTGGAGGGTCTGCCGAATACATTCGTAGATGACGAATTATTCCCACCGGAGAAGGTGAATTTGGCGATTGTTGATGATCTCATGGAGAGTGCTAGTGAGAATTGTGAGATAGAAAAAGCCTTTACCAAGTATGTGCACCACAGAAATCTCAGCATTTTCTACCTGGTGCAAAACATATTTTGTCAGGGCAAGAAAAGCCGTACGATAAATTTAAACACAAAGTACATGGTGCTTTTTAACAACCCCCGAGATAAATTACAAACTTTAACTCTAGCTCGTCAGATGTATCCCGGAAAAACACGTTTTTTCCTAGAAGCTTTTGAGGATGCCACGCGGGAGCCTTACGGGTATTTGCTTGTAGATTTGAGAGCTAATACTCCTGAGGATCTGCGTTTAAGGACTGGGTTGTTTCCACCCGCGCTGCCCGCTGTCTATGTTCAGAAGAAAAAAACTTCTAAAAAGTGAATTTTACCAGGTATCAGACATTCTACGCTGTGGTCGTTGTGATGTAAAGATGTCTGAGAGGCTCCGGCGTAACTGGGCTCTCTTAAAAACCCTAGTGAAAGCAACCCCCGCTGTCAGAAAGTCTATTTTGCGCGATGCAAGCAATGATTTAATTACAGCCATAGGCGAGATTGCTTTAAATATCTTAAAAGGCAGGATTCCGCTGAAAGAGCGCCAAAAAGGTATATTAAAGAAGTGGCGTAAAGCTATAAGAACACTGAGCGACAGATCTCAGCCCATAAAGAAAAAGAAGCGCCTACTAAAACAGGCCGGCGGGTTTATCGGTCCTCTTTTAGCTTTTGCAATCCCAATAATAACAAGCCTGATCGCCGGAAGATAATGGAGCATACAACGAAAATGTATCTAGTCCCCAAACAGGAGCTAGACAAACTAAGACCCGGTACTACAGATAACATACGCGACAGTGTTATTCGGCGCCTTGATGGTGAGATTAGCGACATTTTACAGCGTCGTGACATTCCCGATGATGTGAAAATTAAAATGTATAGCGCTGTGCTACAACGCTACTTGGTACATACGAGGCACAGCTCAAAAGAAGTAACGGCTTTAAATCTCGTTAGCCCTCCTGATCCTGGTCAGCAGCAATTGCCAAATACCGACTCTGATAAAAATCATGAGATCGCTGAAATTGTCGGCCATATAAACCAAAGATATAAAAAGAATGCTGAATTTTTACTAAACAGGCTGCTGCAGAATAAAAATGTCACAGCATGGAATAATAATGCTGAATTTATTTTCAAAGGATCCGTAATACCAGGGTCTAACTTACTGGATTTGGTACGTAGTACAACGCAGAGTCATGCTCTGAACAGTAGAAATTTACCGCCGGGTTGGGATTCATTTATGCAGGCTATGGCAGAGCTAAATATGCCGTCTACAGTTGTGGGTAACCCCGCTACTAGGAAGCTTTTAGATGAATTAAAAATTACCAACAGTGAGACACGCTCTGTATCTACACCGCTGAAGTTAGCGGCGTCACCCCGTACAATTCAATCTTTACATTCCCCGTCATTAGGTACCACACGTGGAACTTTGCTACCTAAAAAAAGGTCTCTACCGCTGCTACAAACCATGTGGCTCACGATGTAAAGAATGTACTGGATAAATGCTGTACACGCCTTGTAACGCTATATTAATTATTTTGTAAGAAGTGTAATTGTTCATTGTACTGTTACTGTACTGTCATATTACTGTATTGTAATGTTTTTACTTTTTATATTCTGTAAGAATTTTTTATAGTGTTGAAATGTCTTTGAGATGCTGTTTTATCGTGAGAAATAAATCTTTTAAATTTTTTTTACAATATCGTGTCTTTGGTTTTTATTCGTATAAAACACGCCGCTTCTTACTTGTATTGTAACATTGGGTCATATTATAACTTGTGTTGTGACATTGGTGCATATCTCTTCTGTGTATATAAGGCAGCCACAAGGATAAAACCTGCTACAATGTGAATAAACACAGCTTGCAATGGCCTCAGTAGATAACAAATAACCTCAGATGCCATCTTCAGGACACAATAACTTTTCTGTTTGTGGAAATAAACATTTATGGGGTACGCAAATACAACAACAATTGCTTGACCTAGGTGCTATAAACCTCTGACCCACAGTTAACCTAATTTAGGTAATGTTCACCATTTAGTTAGTGTTTGAGAATACTTTTCACATAACAGGATGTAGGATTGCATACAGAAACATCAGCCCTATTCACTATATGGATACACTGTGAATAAAATATAAAAAGAAATACTGGTATAATATGAGAATACTTTTCACATAACAGGATGTAGGATTGCATACAGAAACACCAGTCTCGGGCTACGTATAAAATCTAATATAAAACAAATGAGAAAGGTGTTATAAACCACGTGTAAAATAAATACACGACTAGGCTATAATTATAAACATGTGTTATTCCACAAAATACGGGAATAATATCAAAACTACAACAAATTAAACTATATTAAACTATATCAAAAGGGGAAATCAAACAAGGAGGGACAGCTGGATACCAGCCGTCAAACAAGGGGAGGGGAGGGGTTACACACTTTGATACACTTTGATAGGGGCGGGGCACCTGTCAGATTGAGTTTGACGAAACCACCCGCTTATACACTACTACCGTAGGAGTAACTGACTTCAGGCCTTACTTCAAATTCCGCTGGACAGTTGATTATAGGTTGGCTGTCTACCTTCTACACCTACGAAGACATAGGGGGCAACATTGGGAGAGGGGCGTCTCTAGGGTCCCGGAAGACCTCCAAGCCTTCCCGTCAAAAAAAAGCCATACTTTACCTGGGGGACGTTAGAAACTAGCAACATCTGGAACCAAAGAACGAGAGAGAGAGAGAGGAAGCTGTAGAGAACGAACGAACGAGAGCAGCAGTTGTGAGGACTATCTCGAATGCTCAGCAGGGTAGGACTACAACACACAGGCGCTATTGGTAGGCAACGATTTCCATCTGCGAAGGAAACTCTGGATGTGCCCATCGGACCGGCTGGTCTCTGATAGCCCGGTTGAACATGCTCTGGACTGAGTGTACTGAAGCCTTCAGTAAATGGTAAAGAGACTGCAAACCTGTGTCCTCGTTATTGCCTGCACGCACCTCACACCATCACCATCTACCCTACTGGGAAGCCCTGGGGACATACTTCACCTGTGGGAAGGTATACCATCCGGCTGCTATTCCATCACCCCAGCGGACCCCACAGCAGCGTCGGTCACCCTGACCGAGCACCACAGGTGGTGTCACGAACTCCTGACAGACTGTACTACCACTTCCATTGGACACCCCTTAGCAGGGTCGCGGATTGGGTCTAGCCACCGTGACAGCTTCAGAACCGAACCAGAGAGGCCCGGTACCGACTTGGCGTCACGAACAGGATCGTACTTAAGCCTGAAGAATTGGGTCATGTGTGCCTTGGAACTGTGATTGAAACGTATTGGACTGTGATTTATTGCAAGGACTGTGAGTTGCTATTTGCCGCATGATTCCCGCCAAAACCGCCGCCATTGCCGTGCCACGAGGAGCGCAGGAGAAGAAGGAGGGCGTGTCATGGGAGGAGATCGAGAAAACGGAGCGAACAGCAGAACCCGCCCACTCCGACTACGGCTGCAAGATTACGAACTCAGGAATGGAGGAGCTCGAACTCCAGAAAATGACGGAGCCTCGTGTGAGTGCTGCTGCAGACCCAGGAGCGGAGCTGATGACCAGCGGGTACCCGAACGACGACGGAGTGACCCCGGAGCACCGCAGCCCAGCAGAGGCGAACCCGAGCTCGTCGTCGCAGGGGGACCCGAATCCCCTGGAGTTACCTGAGGACGCCTTGGTCCACCCGACTCCAGATGAGGGGTTGGCGACGGTGAGGAAGTGGAAGTCGGAGCTGTGCTGGATGGCCGCCCAAGGGAAGCCGTGGTCAGGGCCGCAGCAGACTCCAGTGTCCTCGTCAGCGGAGCTGACCGACATCGGTGGAACCACATCAGACGCAGGTACCAACAGCGCCCCTGCCCCACCGACCGTTCCGGCTCCGGTGACCGCTCCCCAGCCCATTGATGACTGGTGCCCCACTACTGAGATCATGGTGGCTGCCCTTTACGCCATGAAGGGGATCCTGCCCCCACTACCGACACCTCTGGGTATACCAATTAACATCAGCCCCAGGGGAGTGGTCTTTGAGTGGAATGCCCCCCGATTTCAGCCAGACGGGTCCCGACAGGAGGGCTCCTATGTCATCCGGCTCACCTGGGATCAGTATAGGCGGAGCCTAATCTCACAATGGGAAGATCGTGAAAGGATGGAGCAGACTGTCCGACCCAAGGAGCGAGTGCCCCTTGTCAATTGTTGCCCTGAGAGTTTGATAAAACAGGGGATTGTGCTGGCCTTCCACCGGGGGAGGGGTTGTGGCTTCATAATAGAGCCAGGGCTGTTGACCGAGGTCTATGTGACTAGCTGCAACGAGAAACCCCAGTCCCGCAGTATCCCTCCACTTCGAAAATTTGTACAGAGAGGACCATGTGACCTACACCCGCCACTGGAGTGAGCGAGGGTGGTACGCCAAGAGTGTCAAACGCTGTGCGCTAGTGGTCGCACCATCGATGATCATGACTGAAACTGGTGGCGGGACTCCATTGACCCCTGACCCCATAGGACTCAGCACCACCACCCCGGCAAGTGGTGCTCTACTTGCGGAGTCTGCCACCGGTTTCAACGTTCGCACCCCGACCGCTGCTGATACGACGGTGCTGGAAGGTGACTCAGAGCCAGGCTTCCCCTGGGTGGGATGCGGCCGTCACCGGCCGACGCCGTGGCCCCCATTGCAGCACTAAACCTCGAAGACCTGAAAATGTACATAGTTATTTAACTGTTTCTTGCTGTTGCTGCTTTACAAACCCGTCCAGGGTTAACTCCTAGGGATCCCTTTGTTGACCCGGGATCCCTATTGTTTTCTATTGGTTGTGTTCCTCAAGTTCATCATCGTTTTAAAAGACTGCCGAATCATGGACGGTGAATGATTCACAAACTGGCCTTGTAAATAGTTGCACCTTCTTAAAGGTGCCCCCTACTGGTTTTATAAGTCAAAGAAGACTTTGTGAAGACTTTGCGAAGACTTTGTGAAGACTTGCTGCAGAAGGACTTGCTTGCTCAAAGAGAATCTGCACCAGAGACTTGGGTCCCTCTTAAAGGGAATGTTTGATGATTGTTTTACTAAACCGTTAATAATGTTGAGGGATTTAGAAAGTTTTGATAATGTTAATAAAGATTGAGGACAGGAACGTGAAATGAACCTGTAGGGGTTAGAGAAAGAGTCCTCCTAGAAGATGTAGAAAGATGGTCGGCGCAATGGCAGTAGGCTCAGCCAAGGAGCTAGGCGGTCCTGCATTGGCGAAGTGAGAATGGAAAGGAAGGTTGAGTTGTGGTAGTACTTGATAGTAGGCCTTTAGTGGGATCGGCGAACACGCCCTTAAAGGAAGAGTTAGTTAGGTGTTCCAAAAATTTGCACTTAAGTCTTAGTAGCATACCCGGCTGGGTACCAGAGTTATTTATGGTAATAATGTTATTTAAAAATATTTAATTGTTACTTTTGTTTGCAACGTTCAAGTGTTCTTACCTCCCATAAAGGGAAGCACCTTTTCCATTTGTTTGTTTGTAGCATCTAAAAATTTGTATGTCTTTCACTGCATTATATTGTTGTTCTTCTCACCAGTCCAGGAGTACTGGATTTAACCGGGGGGGAGTGTAGCGCCCCAGAGACCTGGTCATTGCATTATGGCCCCAAGGCGAGTAGCGGTACGTCCGATGGCACTAAGGAGTTCTCCTGACCAGGTATCACCAGAACACATTACACTTCACACTCCGGCCACTAGGGGGAGAAAAAGGCTTCATTTATTGGGCCACTCCTCACACTGGTAAAACTAGGGGCTGGGGAGGAAGTTAGTCAGAAGCTGACTGGGTTGGAACCAGGCAACATCCCGTGGCAGGGGGTGTTGCAGGGAGAAGGCACAGGGGGGGCCCTGTCAGGCGTGGGAACCTGGCAGGTGCCTAGCGAACAGAACAGAACGTTACGGAACCGCGCCTGCATACCTTGCGGCGGTATCCTAAGAAAGAGACAAGAGGGGAAGAATATTGTGGAACAGTGTAAACGAGATCAGCACAAAGGAGAGCCAGTAAGAGTCGTGCCGAGAGAGGAAGACAACATCTTACTGAGGCGCGCAGTCGGTGGCCGGATCACCGTAGGAGTAACTGACTTCAGGCCTTACTTCAAATTCCGCTGGACAGTTAATTATAGGTTGGCTGTCTACCTTCTACACCTACGAAGACATAGGGGGCAACATTGGGAGAGGGGCGTCTCTAAGGTCCCAGAAGACCTCCAAGCCTTCCCGTCAAACTGGTGGCGTCCTAGCCATACTTTATCTGGGGGACGTTAGAAACTAGCAACATCTGGAACCAAAGAATGAGAGAGAGAGAGAGGAAGCTGTAGCGAACGAACGAACGAGAGCAGCAGTTGTGAGGACTATCTCGAATGCTCAGCAGGGTAGGACTACAACACACAGGCGCTCTTGGTAGGCAACGATTTCCATCTGCGAAGGAAACTCTGGATGTGCCCATCGGACCGGCCGGTCTCTGATAGCCCGGTTGAACGTGCTCTGGACTGAGTGTACTGAAGCCTTCAGTAAAAGGTAAAGAGACTGCAAACCTGTGTCCTCGTTATTGCCTGCATCTCACACCATCACCATCTACCCTACGGAAGCCCTGGGGACATACTTCACCTGTGGGAAGGTATACCATCCGGCTGCTATTCCATCACCCCAGCGGACCCCACAGCAGCGTCGGTCACCCTGACCGAGCACCACAGGTGGCGTCACAAACTCTTGACAGACTGTACTACCACTTCCATTGGACGCCCCTTAGCAGGGTCGCGGACCGGGTCTAGCCACCGTGACAGCTTCAGAACCGAACCAGAGAGGCCCGGTACCGAAACATCGTGGCCCTGTGTCTGGGGGCGCTCCACACACTCTTGGCATTCTCTTGATGAGCTTCAAGAGGTAGTCACCGGGAAAGGTTTTCACATCACAGGTATGCCCTGTCAGGTTTAATAAGTGGGATTTCTTGCCTTATAAATGGGGTTGGGACCATCAGTTGTGTTGTGCAGAAGTCGGGTGGATACACAGCTAGTTAGAATTTGTATTATGGTAAGAAAAAAAGCAGCTAAGTAAAGAAAAACGATTGGCCATCATTACTTTAAGAAATGAAGGTCAGTCAGTCCGAAAAATTGGGAAAACTTTGAAAGTGTCCCCAAGTGCAGTGGCAAAAACCATCAAGCGCTACAAAGAAACTGGCTCACATGAGGACCGCCCCAGGAAATCAAGACCGAAAGTCTCCTCTGCTTCTGAGGATAAGTTTATCCGAGTCACCAGCCTCAGAAATCGCAGGTTAACAGCAGCTCAGATTAGAGACCAGGTCAATGCCACACAGAGTTCTAGCAGCAGACACATCTCTACAGCAACTGTTAAGAGGAGACTTTGTGCAGCAGGCCTCCATGGTAAAATAGCTGCTAGGAAACCACTTCTAAGGACAGGCTACAAGCAGAAGAGACTTGTTTGGGCTAAAGAACACAAGGAATGGACATTAGACCAGTGAAAATCTGTGCTTTAGTCTCATGAGTCCAAATTTGAGATCTTTGGTTCCAACCACCGTGTCTTGTGCGACGCAGAATACGTGAACGGATGGACTCTACATGCCTGGTTCCCACCGTGAATCATGGAGGACGAGGTGTGATGGTGTGGGGGTGCTTTGCTGGTGACACTGTTTGGGATTTATTCAAAATTGAAGGCATACTGAACCAGAATGGCAACCACAGCATTTTGCAGCGGCATGCTATTCTATTCGGTTTGAGTTTACTTGGACCATCATTTATTTTTCAACAGGACAATGACTCCAAACACACCTCCAGGCTGTGTAAGGGCTATTTGACCAAGAAAGAGAGTGATGGGGTGCTACGCCAGATGACCTGGCCTCCACAGTCACCAGACCTGAACCCAATCGAGATGGTTTGGGGTGAGCTGGACCGCAGAGTGAAGGCAAAAGGGCCAACACGTGCTAAGCATCTCTGGGAACTCCTTCAAGATTGTTGGAAGACCATTCCCGTTGACTACCTCTTGAAGCTCATCAAGAGAGTGCCAAGAGTGTGCAAAGCAGTCATCAAAGCAAAAGGTGGCTACTTTGAAGAACCTAGAATATAAGACGTAATTTCAGTTGTTTCACACTTTTTTGTTAAGTATATAATTCCACATGTGTTAATTCATAGTTTTGATACCTCCAGTGTCAATGTACAATTTTCATAGTCATGAAAATACAGAAAAATCTTGAAATGAGAGGGTGTGTCCAAACTTTCGGTCTGTAATACATATATATATATATATATATACATACATACATACATACATACATACATACATGCATACATGCATGCACACAGGGTGGGCCATTTATACAGATACACCTAAAAAAATGGGAATTGTTGGTGGTATCAACTTACTGCTTGTGGCACATTAGTATATGGGAGGGGGAACACATTTCAAGATGGGTGGTGACCGTGGTGGCCATTTTGAAGTTGGTCATTTTGGATTCAGCTTTATTTTTTCCAAGTGGAAGAGGGTCATGTGACACATCAAACTTATTGGCTTTAATATAACTTTATTCTTTCATGAGTTTTTTTACAAGTTTATGACCACTTATAAAATGTGCTCAAAGTGCTGTCTATTGTATTGGATTGTCAATGCAACCCTCTTCTCCCACTCTTGACACACTGATAGCAACACCGCAGAAGAAATGCTAGCACAGGCTTCCAGTATCTGTTGTTTCAGATGCTGTGGTCATGCTGAGGGCAGCACGGTGGCTCAGTGCTGGAGTCCTTGGTTCTAATCCCACCTTTGACAACATCGGCAGGATTTTGATGGCTCGAAATTTAAAACACATGTGAGGTGGAGGGGCACTGCCTCTGTATTGAGTAATTGTTCTGCTTCAGAATGCCCATATTATCAAGTGAATTTCATGCAATAAATAAAACAGTATGATAGATAACTTCAGGTAAACTGAATTTTTTAGCCAGCAGTACTACTGGTAATTCTATCCATTTCTGTATATGATCTATACTATTTATTATTGGCAGTGACCACCAAAAGGATTTAACCCCTTAGTGACAGAGCCAATTTGGTACTTAATGACCGAGCCAATTTTTGCAATTCTGACCACTGTCACTTTATGAGGTTATAACTCTGGAACGCTTCAACGGATCCCGCTGATTCTGAGATTGTTTTTTCGTGACATATTGTACTTCATGTTAGTGGTAACATTTCTTCGATATTACTTGCGATTATTTATGAAAAAAACGGAAATATGGCGAAAATTTTTAAAATTTTGCAATTTTCAAACTTTGTATTTTTATGCCCTTAAATCAGAGAGATATGTCACGAAAAATAGTTAATAAATAACATTTCCCACATGTCTACTTTACATCAGCACAATTTTGGAAACAAAATTTTTTTTTGTTAGGGAGTTATAAGGGTTAAAAGTTGACCAGCAATTTCTCATTTTTACAACACCATTTTTTTTAGGGACCACATCACATTTGAAGTCATTTTGAGGGGTCTATATGATAGAAAATAATGAAGTGTGACACCATTCTAAAAACTACACCCCTCAAGGTTCTCAAAACCACATTCAAGAAGTTTATTAACCCTTTACGTGCTTCACAGGAACTGAAACAATGTGGAAGGAAAAAATGAACATTTAACTTTTTTTTGCAAACATCTTAATTCAGAACCATTTTTTTTATTTTCACAAGTGTAAAAACAGAAATGTAACCATAAATTTTGTTATGCAATTTCTCCTGAATACTCCAATACCCCATATGTGGGGGTAAACCACTGTTAGGGCGCACCGCAGAACTTAGAAGTGAAGGAGCGCCGTTTTACTTTTTCAATGTTGAATTGGCTGGAATTGAGATTGGATGCCATGTCGCGTTTGGAGAGCCCCTGATGTGCCTAAACAGTGGAAACCCCCCACAAGTGACACCATTTTGGAAACTAGACCCCTTAAGGAACTTATCTAGATGTGTGGTGAGCACTTTGAACCCCCAAGTGCTTCACAGAAGTTTATAACGTAGAGCCGTGAAAATAAAAAAATCGCTTTTGTTTACACAAAAATGATCTTTTTGCCCACAAATTCTTATTTTCACAAGGGTAACAGGAGAAATTAGACCACAAAAGTTGTTGTGCGATTTCTCCTGAATACGTCGATACCCCATATGTGAGGGTAAACCACTGTTTGGGCGCACCGCAGAGCTTGGAAGTGAAGGAGCGCCGTTTTACTTTTTCAATGTAGAATTGGCTGGAATTGAGATTGGACGCCATGTCGCGTTTGGAGAGCCCCTGATGTGCCTAAACAGTGGAAACCCCCCACAAGTGACACCATTTTGGAAACTAGACCCCTTAAGGAACTTATCTAGATGTGTGGCGAGCACTTTGAACCCCCATGTGCTTCACAGAAGTTTATAACGTAGAGCCGTGAAAAAAAAAAATCGCATTTTTTCTACAAAAATGATCTTTTTGCCCACAAATTTTTATTTTCACAAGGGTAACAGGAGAAATTAGACCACAAAAGTTGTTGTGCAATTTCTCCTGAGTACGCTGATACCCAATATGTGGGGGTAAACCACTGTTAGGGCGCACCGCAGAGCTTGGAAGAGAAGGAGTGCCGTTTTACTTTTTCAATGTAGAATTGGCTGGAATTGAGATCGGACGCCATGTCGCGTTTGGAGAGCCCCTGATGTGCCTAAACAGTAGAAATCCCCCACAAGTGACCCAATTTTGGAAACTAGACCCCCCATGGAACTTATCTAGATGTGTGGTGAGAACCTTGAATGCCCAAGTGCTTCACAGAAGTTTATAATGCAGAGCCGTGAAAATAAAAAATATTTTTTTTTTCCACAAAAAAGATATTGTAGCCCCCAAGTTTTTATTTTTACAAGGGTAACAAGAGAAATTGGACCCCAAAAGTTGTTGTCCAATTTGTCTTGAGTATGCTGGTACCCCATATGTGGGGGTAAACCACTGTTTGGGCGCACGGCAGAGCTCGGAAGGAAGGAGCGCCGTTTTGGAATGCAGACTTTGATAGAATGGTCTGCGGGTATTATGTTGCATTTGCAGAGCCCCTGATGTACCTAACCAGTAGAAACCCTCCACAAGTGACCCCATTTTGGAAACTAGACCCCCAAGGAACTTATCTAGATGTGTGGTGAGAACTTTGAATGCCCAAGTGCTTCACAGAAGTTTAGAATGCAGAGTCGTGAAAATAAAAAATATTTTTTTTTCACAAAAAAGATTTTGTAGCCCCCAAGTTTTTATTTTCACAAGGGTAACAGGAGAAATTGGACTGCAATAGTTGTTGTCCAATTTATCCCGAGTATGCTGATGTGCCATATGTGGGGGTAAACCACTGTTTGGGCGCACGGCAGAGCTCGGAAGGGAAGGAGCGCCTTTTTGGAATGCAGACTTTGATAGAATGGTCTGTGGGCATTATGTTGCGATTGCAGAGCCCCTGATATACCTAAACTGTAGTAACCCCCCACAAGTGACCCCATTTTGGAAACTAGACCCCCCAAGGAACTTATCTAGATGTGTGGTGAGAACTTTGAATGCCCAAGTGCTTCACAGAAGTTTAGAATGCAGAGTCGTGAAAATAAAAAATATTTTTTTTTTTCACAAAAAAGATTTTGTAGCCCCCAAGTTTTTATTTTCACAAGGGTAACAAGAGAAATTGGACCACAGAAGTTGTTGTCCAATTTATCCCGAGTACGCTGATGCCCCATATGTGGGGGTAACCCACTGTTTGGGCGCACGGCAGAGCTCAGAAGGGAGGGAGCACCATTTGACTTTTTGAGCGCAAAATTGGCTGTCGTGTTTGGAGACCCCCTGATGTACCTAAACAGTGGAAACCCCCCAATTCTAGCTCCAACCCCTAACCCTAATCCCAACCTGATCCATAATCCTAATCACTAACCCTAACCATAATCACAACCCTTACCCCAAAACAACCCTAATGTCAACCCTAACCATAACCCTAATCAAAACCCTAAATCCAACACACCCCTAATCCTAATCTCAACCCTAACCTCAAACCTAACCCTAATCCCAATACACCCCTAATCACAACCCTAACCTTAACCCTAATCCCAAACCTAACCCTAATCCCAAGCGTAACCCTAATGCCAACCCTAACCCTAATACCAACCCTAATCCAAACCCTAAACCTAATCCCAGCTCTAACCCTAACTTTAGCCCCAACCCTAGCCCTAACTTTAGCCCCAACCCTAACCCTAGCCCTAAGGCTACTTTCACACTTGCGTTGTTTGGCATTCCGTCGCAATCTGTCGTTTTGGACAAGAAACGGATCCTGCAAATGTGCCCGCAAGATGCGTTTTTTGCCCATAGTATTGCCGACGGATCGTGACGGATGGCCACACGTCGCGTCCGTCGTGCACTGGATCAGTTGTGTTTTGGCGGAGCGTCGGCACAAAAAACGTTCAATGAAACGTTTTTTTGTACGTCGCATCCGCCATTTCTGACCGCGCATGCGTGGCCGTAACTCCGCCCCCTCCTCCCCAGGACATAGATTGGGCAGCGGATGCGTTGAAAAACTACAGCTGCTGCCCACGTTGTGCACAATTTTCACAACGTGCGTCGGTATGTCGGGCCGACGCATTGCGACGGCCCCGTACCGACGTAAGTGTGAAAGAAGCCTAACCCTAAATTTAGCCCCAACCCTAACCCTAAATTTAGCCCCAACCCTAACCCTAAATTTAGCCCCAACCCTAGCCCTAACCCTACCCCTAACCCTAGCCCTACCCCTACCCCTAACCTAACCCTACCCCTAACCTAACCCTACCCCTAACCCTAACCCTACCCCTAACCTAACCCTACCCCTAACCTAACCCTAGCCGTAACCCTACCCCTAACCCTAACCCTACCCCTAACCTAACCCTAGCCGTAACCCTACCCCTAACCTAACCCTAGCCCTAACCCTACCCCTACCCTAACCCTACCCCTACCCCTAACCCTACCCCTAACCCTACCCCTAACCTAACCCTAGCCCTAACCCTAACCCTACCCTAACCCTAACCCTACCCCTAACCCTACCCCTAACCCTACCCCTACCCCTAACCCTACCCCTACCCCTAACCCTAACCCTAACCCTACCCCTAACCCTACCCCTACCCCTAACCCTAATTTTAGCCCTAACCGCTGTTCTCCTGCCGGCCGGCAGATGGAGACAGATGGCGGGCGCACTGGGCATGCGTCCGCCATGTTCTTCTGCCGGCGGCCAGGAGGAGCAGCAAGAGGATCCAGGGACCTAGGTGAGTATGCTAGGGTCCCCGAATCCCCCTATTTCTCTGTCCTCTGATGTGCGATCACATCAGAGGACAGAGAATTACACTTTACTTTTTTTTTTTTTTGCGGTCGCCGGTAAACAGTTAATTACCTGCGATCGCAAAACAGGGGTCGCTAAAACCGACCCCCGATCATGCTCTTTGGGGTCTCGGCTACCCCAGGCAGCCGAGACCCCAAAGATTCTCCCGGTGCCGGCCGGCGGGCGCACTGCGCATGCGCCCGCCATTTTGAAGATGGCGGCGCCCACCGGGAGACACGAGGAGCATCGGGGGAGCTAGGTGAGTATTGGGGGGCCACCTGGGACCCCTTTTCTCTGTCCTCCGATGTGCGATCACATCGGAGGACAGAGAAATTAAAAAGAGATCGCTTTTTTTTTTTTTTTTTTGCGATCGCCGGTAAACGGTTAATTACCGGCGATCGCAAATGCGGGGAGGGTTAAAAACCCCCCGAATCATGTTCTCTGGGGTCTCGGCTACCCTCGGCAGCCGAGACCCCGGAGAAAATCGGCCTGTGGGGGGCGCTATACACTTTTTCCACAGCGCCGTTAATTAACGGCGCTGTGGTTTAAGTACCCTTAGCGGCCGCCGTTAAAAGGCGTATCGGCGGTCGCTAAGGGGTTAATTCTTATGAGTTTTGTGATATATGCTCCATATTAACACAATCACAGAGTGAGTATTTTTTTCTCTCTCTAGTATCTCATCATAGCGCTGTGAATTGGTATCTCGTTTATTAGCCTCAATTGTTTACAGTAACTGGCACAGAGCCTGTCACTTTCACCAGCTGCATCTGAGATATATCAACAATCTATTTCTGAGTGGTAAGCACTAGAGTTGAGCGACCTTGACCTTTTTAGAGTTGAGCCGGGTTTCGCGAAACCCGACTATCTCAAAAGTCGGGTCGAGTGAAATCGGCCGATTATGACGTAAAGTCGGGATCGACCGAAACACGAAACCCAATGCAAGTCAATGGGGCAGCATAGTCGGCAGTGAGTGGGGGCCAGGAAAACACCTAGAGTGCCCATTTTAATGTCAAAACCATCCATTCTTCTTAATGAAGCTTGTCAAGCGTAATTTACCTTATAATAATTGGAAGGCATTTGAAATTGGGGGTCATTTGGCTAAAGTTGTGGTGGGTAGGGCTGGTTCAAGTAATTAGTGGGCCCAGGAAATCTGGACCACGTCACGGCAGTGGAGCAGGGAGAGGTAAGTATTTCAACTTTGCAAGTGCTGTGAACCTGAGCAAGCAGGGGGGGCCCACTCGTTGGCATTGGCACTGGCACAGGGCCCCTCAAAGTACAGCGGTGTGTTTGCACGGCGGGGGCGCCTCCCACCGGCAGCAACACTTTTGCGTACTATGAGAGGCCCTGTGCCAGTGACGTCGCCAACTAGTATTCCTCCCCCCACCTGATGAAGGAACCTGCACTTTCAGCTGCACCTTCCTCTTTGTCCCCGTGTAAGGTGGTATGGTATGCGGGAAGAGCAACCTGACTTTCAGCAGGGTCACAATGTTGTTGTGTAGCGTGCACGGGGAATGTTGCGTTATGGGTCAATGTACCAGCAGACTCATCTATCACTGGCTGGGCAATGGGCAGGATGAGGAGGAAACACAGATATAGGCCCAAAGAATAAAGTTGGCTAAATGCAGTTCAAAATTGGTAACACAGGAATAACCAGGGGGCATTGCAGTGGAGGACAACTGGAATGAGAGGCTGACACAGAGAGTAGGCCCAAATCAGTAAGTAGTCGAAATGCAGTTCAAAATTGGCAACCGTAGTAAACAGGCGGCACAGCTTTGTTCAGTGGAGGAGAACAGCAAGGAGTGGCAGACACCGATAGTAGGCCCCAACCCAACTAGTAGGCCAAATGCAGTCTAACATTAACAACTACTTAACGAGCGCCTGAAAACGGAATTTCAGGACAGGAAACCAGGAGAACAGCAAGGAGCGGCAGACACTGTTAGTAGGCCCCAAACCAACTAGTACGCCAAATGCAGTTGTTCCATTTAACCACAATTTAACGAGAGCCTGAAGATAGAAGCTCAGGAAAGGCAACCTGGAGAACACCTTGGAGTGGAACACACCATCTCTCTCCACCCCATACCCATTTTGTAGACCTAATGCAGTGTAGTTTTCTACAACTACTAAACGAGAGTCGGAAGACCGAAGCAATGGCAAGGAAACCTGGGGAACACCTTGGAGTGTAACACACCATCTCTCTCCACCCGATACCCATTTTGTAGGCCTAATGCAGTGTAGTTTTCTACAACTACTAAACGAGAGTCGGAAGATCGAAGCAATGGCGAGGAAACCTGGAGAACACCTTGGAGTGTAACACACCATCTCTCTCCACCCCATAGCCAATTTGGAGGCCTAATGCAGTGTAGTTTCCAACAACTACTAAACGAGAGCATTAAGATCGAAGCTCTGGAAAGGCAACCTGGAGAACACCTTGGAGTGTAACACACCATCTCTCTCCACCCGATACCCATTTTGTAGGCCTAATGCAGTGTAGTTTTCTACAACTACTGAACGAGAGTCGGAAGACCGAAGCAATGGCAAGGAAACCTGGGGAACACCTTGGTGTGTAACACACCATCTCTCTCCACCTGATACCCATTTTGTAGGCCTAATGCAGTGTAGTTTTCTACAACTACTAAACGAGAGTCGGAAGACCGAAGCAAGGGCAAGGAAACCTGGGGAACACCTTGGAGTGTAACACACCATCTCTCTCCACCCGATACCCATTTTGTAGGCCTAATGCAGTGTAGTTTTCTACAACTACTAAACGAGAGTCGGAAGACCGAAGCAATGGCAAGGAAACCTGGGGAACACCTTGGAGTGTAACACACCATCTCTCTCCACCCGATACCCATTTTGTAGGCCTAATGCAGTGTAGTTTTCTACAACTACTAAACGAGAGTCGGAAGACCGAAGCAATGGCAAGGAAACCTGGGGAACACCTTGGAGTGTAACACACCATCTCTCTCCACCCGATACCCATTTTGTAGGCCTAATGCAGTGTAGTTTTGTACAACTACTAAACGAGAGTCGGAAGACCGAAGCAATGGCAAGGAGACCTGGGGAACACCTTGGAGTGTAACACACCATCTCTCTCCACCCCATACCCAATTTGTAGGCCTAATGCAGCCTACTTTCCAACAACTACTTAACGAGAGCATGAAGATCGAAGCTCAGGAAAGGCAACCTGGGGAACACCTTGGAGTGTAACACACCCTCTCTCTACACCACGGAAGGGCTGATTCTTAGGAAGGAAGGCTGTCGGAAAGAAGCAGGGCGCGTCCGAGGGTGATTATATTCTTATTAGGTATATACTCACCCTCGGACGCGCCCTGCTTCTTTATTTGTAATGAATGTTTATTTGCAATGTGGTTTTGACTTACTCTATTTTTTTGGTAAATAATGATTTTATTATTTTCATTGTTTTGCATCTTGTTGGCAATAATATAAAGAAGACGCGACAGGACAACACTCGGTGGATGCCATATCTGTGTTTTAAATTGAAAAAAACTTTCAGTTAACTACTTGCAGGAGAAAGTTATTGTAGCTGGTGGCCATTTTTAGTACTGTACCAGATTTTTGTTGTATGTGTTGTTTTTAATGTTAAAATGTCTGCATTTGATATCTCTCCAGTATTTTCTTTTTTATAAGCAAAATACTTATTTTTATATTTTCTGATGTTGGTTCAAGGGGTACACGGGCAGCAGTAGACAGGTCAGTGGAGGCCTAGTGGAAGGAGGGACCGCAGACCGGCTTCGAAGGCCTAACATAATAAATTGGGCTGGCTGTAGGCAATTTAAAATTGGTTCCAGAGGAACACGGGCAGCAGTGGCCTGGTCTGTGTAGTAGTAGTGGAAAGAACGGGCCGCAGACAGGCTTCGAAGGCCTAACATAACAAAAATTGGGATGTAGGCAATTTACAATTGGTTCCAGGGGAACACGGACAGCAGTAGACAGGTCAGTGGAGGCCTAGTGGAAGGAGGGACCGCAGACAGGCTTCGAAGGCCTAACATAATAAATTGGGCTTGCTGTCGGCAATTTTAAATTGGTTCCAGGGGAACACGGGCGGCAGTAGCCAGGTCAGTGTAGTAGTAGTGGAAAGAACGGGCCGCAGACAGGCTTCGAAGGCCTAACATAACAAAAATTGGGCTGTAGGCAATTTAAAATTGGTTCCAGGGGAACACGGGCAGCAGTAGACAGGTCAGTGGAGGCCTAGTGGAAGGAGGGACCGCAGACAGGCTTCGAAGCTCTAACATAATAAATTGGGCTTGCTGTCGGCAATTTTAAATTGGTTCCAGGGGAACAAGGGCAGCAGTGGCCTGGTCAGTGTAGTAGTAGTGGAAAGAACGGGCCGCAGACAGGCTTCGAAGGCCTAACATAACAAAAATTGGGATGTAGGCAATTTACAATTGGTTCCAGGGGAACACGGACAGCAGTAGACAGGTCAGTGGAGGCCTAGTGGAAGGAGGGACCGCAGACAGGCTTCGAAGGCCTAACATAATAAATTGGGCTTGCTGTCGGCAATTTTAAATTGGTTCCAGGGGAACACGGGCGGCAGTAGCCAGGTCAGTGTAGTAGTAGTGGAAAGAACGGGCCGCAGACAGGCTTAGAAGGCCTAACATAACAAAAATTGGGCTGTAGGCAATTTAAAATTGGTTCCAGGGGAACACGGGCAGCAGTAGACAGGTCAGTGGAGGCCTAGTGGAAGGAGGGACCGCAGACAGGCTTCGAAGCCCTAACATAATAAATTGGGCTGGCTGTAGGCAATTTAAAATTGGTTCCAGGGGAACACGGGCAGCAGTAGACAGGTCAGTGGAGGCCTAGTGGAAGGAGGGACCGCAGACAGGCTTCGAAGGCCTAACATAAGAAAAATGTCAATACAATGGTATTGACAGTGCCAGGCATTGAAGGATGTCAGCGCATAGACTAAACATTGGTGGAGCTGTGAGAGAAAATTTTGCAAGTGGTAGAGCACTGTTTGAGCTGGGGGGGGGACTGTCTTGTGGCCGGCGGTACAGGCCCAGGGCCCCTCATATTACAACGGTGTGTCTGACGTTGGGTGCGCACCACCACCGCCAGACACTTTATTGTACTATGAGGGACCTAGTGGCAGTGCCGTCGACCAAAAGCGGGCACACCCACCTCCTCAGACAAACAGTACTCTCATGGGTGCTGGCGCCAAGTGGCGATACCACGGCCCCGTGTGGGGACTTTGGCCATTTAGGGAGGTGTTAACATGTCGGATGCTGGACAATCAGGTGCTGCAAATTACGAGATTGGAAAAGTCGTTCAGAATAGTCCACAGGCAAGACCTTTACATAGGAAAGCTAGGTGTCAGCCGGGCAAGGTGGGGCAAAAGATTTCGAAATCCAGTTGTGGTTCATTTTAATGAAGGTTAGATCATCTACATTTTGGGTAGCCAGACGAGTCCTTTTTTCTGTTAGTATTGAACCTGCAGCACTGAATACTCTTTCTGATAGGACACTAGCTGCCGGGCAAGCAAGCTCCTGCAATGCATATTCTGCCAATTCTGGCCAAGTGTCTAATTTTGATGCCCAGTAATCAAATGGGAATGACGGTTGAGGGAGAACGTCGATAAGGGATGAAAAATAGTTAGTAACCATACTGGACAAATGTTGTCTCCTGTCACTTTGAATTGATGCTGCAGTACCTGTCCTGTCTGCGGTCATAGCAAAATCACTCCACAACCTGGTCAGAAAACCCCTCTGGCCAACGCCACTTCTGATTTCTGCCCCTCTAACACCTCTCGTCTGCTGGCCCCTGCAGCTCGTGTGAGAACGATCACGGGCGCTGTGTGCAGGGAATGCCAGAAGCAAACGGTCAACAAGAGTTGATTGTTTGGTTGCTAATATTAGTTCCAAGTTCTCATGTGGCATTATATTTTGCAATTTGCCTTTATAGCGAGGATCAAGGAGGCAGGCCAACCAGTAATCGTCATCGTTCATCATTTTTGTTATGCGTGTGTCCCTTTTGAGGATACGTAAGGCATAATCCGCCATGTGGCCCAAAGTTCCAGTTCTCAAATCTGTGGTTGTGCTTGGTTGAGGGGCAGTTTCAGGCAAATCCACGTCACTTGTGTCCCTCCAAAAACCAGAACCCGGCCTTGCCGCGCCAACAATTTCCCCTGGCCCCGGAAAAGCTTCCTCATTAAAAATATAATCATCCTCATCATCCTCCTCGTCCTCCTCCTCCTGTTCGCCCGCTACCTCGTCCTGTACACTGCCCTGGCCAGACAATGGCTGACTTTCATCAAGGCTTTCCTCTTCCTCAGCTGCAGACGCCTGATCCTTTATGTGCGTCAAACTTTGCATCAGCAGACGCATTAGGGGGATGCTCATGCTTATTATGGCGTTGTCTGCACTAACCAGCCGTGTGCATTCCTCAAAACACTGAAGGACTTGACACATGTCTTGAATCTTCGACCACTGCACACCTGACAACTCCATGTCTGCCATCCTACTGCCTGCCCGTGTATGTGTATCCTCCCACAAAAACATAACAGCCCGCCTCTGTTCACACAGTCTCTGAAGCATGTGCAGTGTTGAGTTCCACCTTGTTGCAACGTCTATGATTAGGCAATGCTGGGGAAGGTTCAAAGAACGCTGATAGGTCTGCATACGGCTGGAGTGTACGGGCGAACGGCGGATATGTGAGCAAAGTCCACGCACTTTGAGGAGCAGGTCAGATAACCCCGGATAACTTTTCAGGAAGCACTGCACCACCAGGTTTAAGGTGTGAGCCAGGCAAGGAATGTGTTTCAGTTGGGAAAGGGAGATGGCAGCCATGAAATTCCTTCCGTTATCACTCACTACCTTGCCTGCCTCAAGATCTACAGTGCCCAGCCACGACTGCGTTTCTTTCTGCAAGAACTCGGACAGAACTTCAGCGGTGTGTCTGTTGTCGCCCAAACACTTAATAGCCAATACAGCCTGCTGACGTTTGCCAGTAGCTGCCCCATAATGGGAGACCTGGTGTGCAACAGTGGCAGCTGCGGATGGAGTGGTTGTGCGACTGCGGTCTGTGGACGAGGTCTCGCTTCTGCAGGAGGACGAGGAGGAGGAGGAGGGGGTGCGAACGGCTACAGCCAACTGTTTCCTAGACCGTGGGCTAGGCAGAACTGTCCCAAACTTGCTGTCCCCTGTGGACCCTGCATCCACCACATTTACCCAGTGTGCCGTGATGGACACGTAACGTCCCTGGCCATGCCTACTGGTCCATGCATCTGTTGTCAGGTGCACCTTTGTGCTCACAGATTGCCTGAGTGCATGGACGATGCGCTCTTTAACATGCTGGTGGAGGGCTGGGATGGCTTTTCTGGAAAAAAAGTGTCGACTGGGTAGCTCGTAGCGTGGTACAGCGTAGTCCATCAGGGCTTTGAAAGCTTCGCTTTCAACTAACCGGTAGGGCATCATCTCTAACGAGATTAGTCTAGCTATGTGGGCGTTCAAACCCTGTGTACGCGGATGCGAGGCTAAGTACTTCCTTTTTCTAACCATAGTCTCATGTAGGGTGAGGTGGACTGGAGAGCTGCAGATCGTGGAACTAGCGGGGGTGCCGGTGGACATGGCAGACTGAGAGACGGTGGGAGATGGTATTGTTGCCGCCGGTGCCCTAGATGCAGTGTTTCCTACTACGAAACTGGTGATTCCCTGACCCTGACTGCTTTGGCCTGGCAAAGAAACCTGCACAGGTACTGCAGGTGGTGCAGAAAATGGTGGCCCTACACTGCCGGAAGGGATGTTGCGTTGATGACTAGCTTCATTGGCCGAGGGTGCTACAACCTTAAGGGACGTTTGGTAGTTAGTCCAAGCTTGCAAATGCATGGTGGTTAAATGTCTATGCATGCAACTTGTATTGAGACTTTTCAGATTCTGCCCTCTGCTTAAGGTAGTTGAACATTTTTGACAGATGACTTTGCGCTGATCAATTGGATGTTGTTTAAAAAAATGCCATACTGCACTCTTTCTAGCATCGGATACCTTTTCAGGCATTGCAGACTGAGCTTTAACCGGATGGCCACGCTGTCCTCCAACAGGTTTTGACTTTGCCACGCGTTTTGGGCAAGATACGGGCCCGGCAGATGGAACCTGTTGCGATGTTGATGCCTGCTGCGGCCCGTCCTCCTCCGCTTCAGAACTGCTGCCGCCTGCACCCTGTTCCCCCAATGGCTGCCAATCGGGGTCAAGAACTGGGTCATCTATTACCTCTTCTTGTAGCTCGTGTGCAACTTCGTCTGTGTCACCGTGTCGGTCGGTGGTATAGCGTTCGTGATGGGGCAACATAGTCTCATCAGGGTCTGATTCTTGATCAGCACCCTGCGAGGGCAATGTTGTGGTCTGAGTCAAAGGACCAGCATAGTAGTCTGGCTGTGGCTGTGCATCAGTGCACTCCATGTCAGATTCAACTTGTAATGGGCATGGACTGTTAACTGCTTCACTTTCTAAGCCAGGGACGGTATGTGTAAAGAGCTCCATGGAGTAACCCGTTGTGTCGCCTGCTGCATTCTTCTCTGTTGTTGTTTTTGCTGAAGAGGACAAGGAAGCGACTTGTCCCTGACCGTGAACATCCACTAACGACGCGCTGCTTTGACATTTACCAGTTTCACGAGAGGAGGCAAAAGAGCTAGAGGCTGAGTCAGCAAGATAAGCCAAAACTTGCTCTTGCTGCTCCGGCTTTAAAAGCGGTTTTCCTACTCCCAGAAAAGGGAGCGTTCGAGGCCTTGTGTAGCCAGACGACGAACCTGGCTCCACAGCTCCAGACTTAGGTGCAATATTTTTTTTCCCACGACCACCTGATGCTCCACCACTACCACTACCCTCATTACCAGCTGACAATGAACGCCCCCGGCCACGACCTCTTCCACCAGACTTCCTCATTGTTTTAAAAACGTTACCAAACTAACGGTATTTGTTGCTGTCACACAACTTACACGGTGAGCTATAACTTCAGTATGATTTAGCTACCCCTTTACAGGT
Organism: Ranitomeya imitator; assembly: GCF_032444005.1. NCBI lineage: Eukaryota > Metazoa > Chordata > Amphibia > Anura > Dendrobatidae > Ranitomeya > Ranitomeya imitator. The sequence continues at coordinate 112,471,356 of NC_091288.1, read as the reverse complement.
GGGTGAGACCACAACGAAAATCAGGCACAATGTTACACACTCTGTTGTTGGTGGCAACAAATGAGAGAGATGCCACACACGCAGGACTGTCACTGAAGCGCAAATGTAAATATTAATCTCCCACTGATTTGTTTTTCTTTTTTTAAAAGGGAGACTTTAGAAAAAAAAAATAATAAAAAAAAATGATTTTTTAAGGAAGAATTTATAAACCAAATAAAATGAAATGATTGTTTCAGGGAGAATTTAGAAAACAAATAAAAAAAAATAGGCTTTGTAGGGCCCACTGAGTGAGAGAGGACTCACACAGGAGTCAGGAGTGGCACACAAGCCCAGAGGCCAATATTTATCTCCCACTGATTGATTTATTGATTTTTTCAGGTAGAATTTAGAACCCAAATCAACCAAAAAAATAAATAGGCTTTCTATGGCCCACTATTTGTGAGAGAGATGGCACGCTCAGGACTGGCACACAAGCCCAGAGGCCAATATTAATCTCCCACTTTTTTTTTTTTTTTCCAGGGAAAATTTATAAACCCAATAAAAAAAATAATAAATAGGCTTTCTATGGCCCACTATCTGAGAGAGAGAGATGGCACGCTTAGGACTGGCACACAAGCCCAAAGGCCAATATTAATCTCCCACTGATTGATTGATTGATTTTTTCAGGTAGAATTTAGAACCCAAATCAAGCAAAAAAATAAATAGGCTTTCTATGGCCCACTGAGTGAGAGATGGCACACACAGGAGTCAGGAGTGGCACACAAGCCCTGAGGCCAATATTTTTCTCCCACTGATTGATGTTGTGATTTTTTCAGGTAGATTTTGGAACCCAAATCAAGCAAAAAAATAAATAGGCTTTCTATGGCCCACTGAGTGAGAGATGGCACACACAGGAGTCAGGAGTGGCACACAAGCCCTGAGGCCAATATTTTTCTCCCACTGATTGATGTAGTGATTTTTTCAAGTAGATTTTAGAACCCAAATCAAGCAAAAAAATAAATAGGCTTTCTATGGCCCACTGAGTGAGAGATGACACAGACAGGGATGGCACTCTAGCAGAAATGCCAATCTTAATCTCCCACAAAAAAAAAAAAAAAAAAAAAAAGGAACTGTCCTTCAATTACTATCTCCCTGCAGTAATCTCAGCCAGGTATGGCAGGCAGCAATAAGGAGTGGACTGATGCACAAATTAAATAAAAAGTGTGGACAAACAAACAAGATAGCTGTGCAGAAAGGAAGGAACAAGAGGATTTGTGCTTTGAAAAAAGCAGTTGGTTTGCACAGCGGCGTACACACAGCAATGCAGCTATCAGGGAGCCTTCTGGGGCAGCCCAATGAGCTACAGCACTGAGGGAAAAAAAATGTAGCCTCCACTGTCCCTGCACACCGAAGGTGGTGTTGGGCTGTGGAAATCGCTACAGCACAAGCGGTTTGGTGGTTAATGGACCCTGCCTAACGCTATCCCTGCTTCTGACGAAGCGGCAGCAACCTCTCCCTAAGCTCAGATCAGCAGCAGTAACATGGCGGTCGGCGGGAACGCCCCCTTATAGCCCCTGTGACGCCGCGGACAGCAAGCCAATCACTGCAATGCCCTTCTCTAAGATGGTGGGGACCAGGACCTATGTCATCACGCTGCCCACACTCTGCGTTTACCTTCATTGGCTGAGAAATGGCGCTTTTCGCGTCATTGAAACGCGACTTTGGCGCGAAAGTCGCGTACCGCATGGCCGACCCCGCACAGGGGTCGGATCGGGTTTCATGAAACCCGACTTTGCCAAAAGTCGGCGACTTTTGAAAATGAACGACCCGTTTCGCTCAACCCTAGTAAGCACCAGTGTGCACTTCTTTATTCCAAAGACATATTTTCAGTTGTTTCACATTTTTTTATTAAGTATATAATTCCACATGTGTTAATTCATAGTTTTAATGCCCTCAGTGTGAATTTACAATTTTCATAGTCATGAAAATACAGAAAAATCTTTAAATGAGAAGATGTGTCCAAACTTTTGGTCTGTACTGTATAATATATATATATATATATATATATATATATATATATATATATATATATTACTGTAAAAGTCAGAAGGACAGTAAAATCTGTCAACGCTGTTGAGAAATGTTAACATTTACCAAGACTTCACCGGTAAAAGTCCAATTTTACTTTTCATTTTGAGCTTTTACCGACGGCCTCGGTGAATGTCCAGATTGACCGGTAAATTCTAGGTTTTACCGTCCTTCTGACTTTTACAGTAACATATATATATATATATATATATATATATATATATATATATATATGCCAAAAACTCTCTCTCTCTCTCTCTCTCTCTCTATATATATATATATATAGTATATATATATATATATATATATATATATATATATATATATATTTTAGGCAAAGCCAGCTTACCGCTTTGAAGAAACAGGAATACATCCAACCTGTGGTTACAGTTCGCATGGAAAACGGATTGGGACAAATCCACACATGTAAAGAAAAAACTTTTTGTTACTCCAGCAATCAGTCCAATGGTAGAGTAAAATATACCTTTTATTTATCCATTAAAAAGTTCCAGATTCTTCAGTTACAATATTGCATACATTCAATCCCTTATGGACGACATGTTTCGACACCACATGTGTCTTCCTCCAGGTCCCTGGAAACAAATAATGCGATAAGAACAGTGTTTTAATTAAATTTTGCTTCATGTTTTTCACAGCTTTTGATTTTAGGCAGGTGAATTTTTGTGCACAATGGAAAGAAAAATCCAGCTCCAGGAATAAAAAGTATCAAAAATGTATTTAAACATATTAAAATTTGGAAAACTGCTGACAAGCGAAAAATTACATCATTTGGATGGAAGCTACCATGTAGTCGCTGGACGCGTTTCGAGCACAAACGACACTCTTAGACTTCAGCCTTCAGTGGATTTTTGAACACGAGATTAGTTTGGCTGGTTAAATTCAATAATGTCTTCAAAGAAGATACAAATTTAATTTTAAATTTTGGTTGTAGAGACATTTAGAGAATCAATTTTGAGGCTTACAAGACTATTAAATGAAAGGATTTATATGTAGTGGAACAGCACATTTTTGGAAAACTATTTGGCTTCTGGCCTCAAATTTATAGGTTCATAAATTTAACTTTATCCTTCATTTTCTTATAAAGCTTATTTTAAATCTCTTTGTGAAGTGATTGCCTTCAAATGTTAAAGGGAGTATAAAGAGTAGTTGGTGCAGTTCAATCAAATTAAATTGATTGAATTCGAGCAGGAAGTGAGTGAGCTGCAGAATTAATTAAAATGGGATCTATTTGAAGAAATTTTGGATACGTTGAGTGATAACCTATGTAAGGATTTCCAAAAGTGGTAAAAGGATATATGCACAAAAATAAAAAATACATAAATTCTGAGGTTTAATAAATAAATAGCTTGAAAACTATGGATACTGAAAAGCAGAAATTGATGCTGCTGAACTTACATCTGTGGATTAGTTTAGTGCTTCCTTTGGCAGTGCTTTTTTGCCATTTTTGCTAGTCTAGTTCCAGGAGAAATACTTCTGTGACAGATATCAGCATGTTGCCCACCTTGAAAATCAAATTAGCGATCTGAAGGTTGGATGATTATACAAGGAATCTCTGAAGTGGATATTGCGCTCTCTAACACCTGGGAGAACAGCCCAGCTAGTAGCCCGGGGGAAGGCTAATGTAGAACAAGTTGAAAAATTACTCAGGAGGACAATGATTTAGCTTTTGTTGTCTATTTGGGAACCAATGACAGAATAAGCAGTAGGTGTAGGAACCTTAAGATTAATTTTAACATATTAGGTTACAATTTGAAGGGAAAAATCTCCAAGGTAGTATTCTGTGGAATCCTGCATTTTACTGACAGAATAGACATATGGAACTTAGGGAGTTCAATGTGTGGCTTAAGATAATGCGTCACAAATAGGGTTGAGCGACTTTTACTTTTTTAGGATCGAGTCGGGTTTCGCGAAACCCGACTTTGTCAAAAGTCGGGTCGGGTGAAATAGGCCGATTATCGCGAAAAGTCGTGGATCGACCGAAACACAAAACACAATGTAAGTCAATGGGGAATCAAAGTCGGCAGTGAGTGGAGGACAGGAATACACCGACAGTGCCCATTGTAATGTCAAAAACATCAATTCTTGTCACTTAAGCATGTGAATCTTAATTTACCTTATAATAATAAATAGGCATTGAAAATTGGGGGTCATTTGGCTAAAGTTGTGGGGGAGTAGGGCTGGTTCAAGTTCTTCGTGGGCCCAGGAAACACGGACTACGTCACGGCAGTGGAGCAGGGAGAGGTAAGTATTAAAACTTTGCAAGTGCTGTGATCCCGAGCAATCAGGGGGGCCCACTTGTTCGCATTGGCACTGGCACAGGGCCCCTCAAAGTACAGCGGTGTGTTTGATGGCGGGAGCGCCTCCCACCGGCAGAGACACTTTTGCGTACTATGAGGGTCCCTGTGCCAGTGACGTCGCCAATGAGTATGCCCCCCCACCTGATGAAGGAACCTGCACTTTCATCTGCACCTTCCTCTTTGTCCCCGTGTAAGGTGGTATAGTATGCGGGAAGGGGAACCTGACTTTCAGCAGGGTCAGATTCTGGCTGTGTAGAGTGCAAGGGGAATGTAGTGGTCTGGGTCAATGTACCAGCAGACTCATGTAGCAGTGGCTGGCCAATGGGCAGGATGAGGAGGAAACACAGATATAGTCCCAAAGAATAAAGTAGGCTAAATGCAGTTCAAAATTGGTAACAGGACTAAACAGGCGGCATAGCTTTGTTCAGTGGCGAAAAACTGTAATGAGTGGCAGACACAGTTAGTAGGCCCAAGTAATAAAGTGGGCCAAATGAAGTTCTAAATTGGTAACAGGAGTAAACTGCTTTGATCAGTGGAGGAGAACAACAAGCAGCGGCAGACAGTTAGTAGGACCAACCAAACAAGTAGGCCAAATGCAGTTTAATATCTGATATAGGCCGAAAGCCTGAAGATTGAAGCTCAGCTTTGTAAATTGGAGGAGAACACCAAGACACCGTTAGTAGGCCCAACCAAACCAGTAGCCCAAATGCAGTGTAATATCTGATATAGGCCGAAAGCCTGAAGATTGAAGCTCATCTTTGTACAGTTGAGAAAAGCAAGCAGCCGCAGACCCGTTAGTACGCCAAACCAGTAGGCCAAATGCAGTTTAATATCTGATATAGGCTGAAAGCCTGAAGATTGAAGCTCAGCTTTGTACAGTTGAAAAAAGCAAGCAGCCGCAGACACCATTAGTACGCCCAACCAAACCAGTAGCCCAAATGCAGTTTAATATCTGATATAGCCCGAAAGCCTGAAGATTGAAGCTCAGATTTGTACAGTTGAGAAAAGCAAGCAGCCGCAGACACCATTAGTACGCCCAACCAAACCAGTAGCCCAAATGCAGTTTAATATCTGATATAGCCCGAAAGCCTGAAGATTGAAGCTCAGATTTGTTCAGTGGAGAACACCAAGCAGCGGCAGACACCGTTATTAGGCCCAACCAAACAAGTAGTTCTAATGCAGTGTAATATCTGATATAGGCCGAAAGCCTGAAGATTGAAGCTCAGATTTGTTCAGTGGAGAACACCAAGCAGCGGCAGACACCGTTATTAGGCCCAACCAAGCAAGTAGTTCTAATGCAGTTTAATATCTGATATAGCCTGAAAGCCTGAAGATTAAAGCTCAGATTTGTATAGTTGAAGGAGAACACCAAGCAGCGGCAGACACCGTTATTAGGCCCAACCAAACAAGTAGCTCTAATGCAGTGTAATATCTGATATAGGCCGTAAGCCTGAAGATTGAAGCTCAGATTTGTTCAGTAGAGAACACCAAGCAGCGGCAGACACCGTTATTAGGCCCAACCAAATAAGTAGTTCTAATGCAGTTTAATATCTGATATAGCCCGAAATCCTGTAAAATTGAAGCTCAGATTTGTTCAGTGGAGAACACCAAGCAGCGGCAGACACCGTTATTAGGCCCAACCAAACAAGTAGTTCTAATGCAGTTTAATATCTGATATAGCCCGAAAGCCTGAAGATTGAAGCTCAGATTTGTTCAGTGGAGAACACCAAGCAGCGACAGACACCGTTAGTAGGCCCAACCAAACAAGTAGGCCAAATGCAGTTTAATGTTTGATATAGGCTGAAAGCCTGTAAATTTAAGCTCAGCTTTATTCAGTGGAGAACACCAAGCTGCGGCACACACCATTTGTAGGCCCAACCAAAGAAGTAGGCCAAATGCAGTTTAATATCTGACACCAGATGAAAATTGAGGCTCAGCTTTGTTCAGTGGAGGACAACTGAAATGGGAGGCAGACACAGTTAGTAGGCCTTAATAAGTAAATAGGCAAAATGCAGTTCAAAATTGGTAAGTGGAGTACCAAGCGGCATAGCTTTGTTCAGCGGAGGACAACTGTAATAAGTGGCTCAGACAGACATAGTAGGCCCACAATTAAAAAAGGTGGCTAATTGCAGTTCAAAGTTGGTAAGAGGAGTACACAGGCAGGATAGCATGGTTAAGCGGAGTAGGACAAGTGTAATTAGTGGCTCTGACACACTGAGTAGGCCTAAAATAAAAAAGAAGGCTATATTCATTTCACAATTGGTAAGAGGACTACAGAGGCGGCATTGCTGGGTTCAGCGGTGGAGGACAACTGTTGTGAGAGTCTGACACAGTTACTAGGCCCAAATAAGTAAGTAGGCTAAATGCTGTTCCAAATTGGTAAGAGGAGTACACAGGCGGTATAGCTTGGTTCAGCGGAGGACAACTGTAATAAGTGGCTCAGACAGACAGACATACAGACAGACAGAGGCCTAAAATAAAAAACGGTGGCTTCATGCAGTTCAAAACTGCTAGCAAGACTAACCAGGCGGCCTAGCTTGTTTCAGGGGGGACAGTTGTAATGTATGGTGCAGACAGACAGACAGACAGAGGCCTAAGATAAAAAAAGGTGGCTTCATGCAGTTCAAAACTGCTAGCAGGAATAACCAGGCGGCCTAGCTTGTTTCAACGGGGGACAGTTGTAATGTGTGGCGCAGACAGACAGACAGAGGCCTAAAATAAAAAAATGTGGCTTCATGCAGTTCAAAACTGCTACCAGGACTAACCAGGTGACCTAGCTTGGTTCTGCGTGGGAGGACAACTGTTATGAGAGGCTGACACAGTTACTAGGCACAAATAAGTAAGTAGGCTACATGCAGTTCACAATTGGTAACAGGATTACTCAGGTGGCATAGCTTTGTTCAGCGGAGGACAACTGTTATAAGTGGCTGACACAGTTAGTAGGCCAAAAAACTAAATTGGGCTAAATGTCTGCCAAGGAATTGTTCATAAATAAACTGGTGGCATAGCGAGGTACAGGGGTGGACTCCTCTGCAGAGTTGCAGACAGTGGTATTTGGCGTAAAGTATTAAGGGGTCTAAATGGAGGCCAGGGCCCCTGTATATTTTTACTATTATCTATCATTGCAATAAATTTGTAATGGCAGTGCCATTTAAGGATTTAACAGCACAGACTACACAGTGGTGGAGCAGGGAGAGGTAAGTATTGCAAGTGGTAGAGCACTATTCGAGCTGGGGGGGAACACTCTCTTGTGGGCGCCGGTACTGGCACAGGGCCCCTCATATTACGACGGTGTGTCTGACGTTGGTTGTGCACCACCACCGTCAGAGACACTTCATTGTACTATGTGGGAACCTGTGCCAGTGTCGTCGCCCAAGAGTGGGCACACACACCTGTCCAGGCAAACGGCACTCACACGGGTTCTTGCGCCAAGTTGTGACCACGGCCCTGTGGGGGGAGTCAGCCCATTTAGGGATGTATAGAAATGGCCTATGGTGGACATTCGGCACCAGCAAATGGCGGAATTGGAGCAGTCAGTAAGAGGAGGCCAAATACAAGAAATTTTTCTGGCAAGCTACGTGTCAGCAGGGGAAGGTGGGGCAAAATAATTTGAAATCCATGATTTGTTCATTTTAATGAAGGTTAGATCATCAACATTTCGGGGAGCCAGACGTGTCCTTTTTTCGGTCAGTATTGAACCAGCAGCACTGAAGACTCTTTCTGAGAGCACACTAGCAGCTGGGCAAGCGAGCTCCTGTACTGCATATTCTGCCAATTCGGGCCAGGTGTATAGTTTAGATGCCCAGTAGTCAAAGGGGAATGACCTGTGAGGGAGAACATCGATAATGGCGGAAAAATAGTTGGTAACCATACTGGACAAATGCTGTCTCCTGTCACTTTGAATCGATGCAGCAGTACCTGTCGTGTCTGCGGTCATTGTGAAATCACTCCACAACCTGGTCATAAATCCCCTCTGTCCAACGCCACTTTGGATTTGTGCACCTCTAACACCTCTGCCATGTTGCCCCCTACAGCTCGTGTGAGAACCATCAGCGCCGCTGTGTGCTGGGAATGCCTGAACCAAACAGTCTACAAGAGTTGCTTGTTTGGTAGCCAATATTTGCCCAAGGTTCTCGTGTGGCATGATACTTTGTAATTCGCCTTTGTATCGTGGATCCAGGAGGCAGGCCAACCAGTAATCGTCATCGGTCATCATTTTTATAATGCGGGGGTCCCATTTTAGGATACGCAAGGCATACTGTTGTGAATTCTGCTCTTGGGTTCCCTCCGGTGGTTGTAGGTGGGAATGCAGTTGTCTCTGAGTCACAGTCCTGGCCAGGTGTATCTGATGATTACAATTCGGACTGGGTTATTTAGATGTGCTGGATCCTTTAGCCCTTTCCAGTTGTCAATGTTCCTTGTGAAGTGTTGGATCACTTTCTGGCTTCTCCTGCCTGCTGCCAAATTCAGCAAAAATAAGTGTTTGGTTCTTTGTATCTGTGGCACACTGCTGTGTGCTGGTTTCAGTTTTATTCCTGCTCTGATTGTAGGATTCACTGGAGTTGCAGATTTACGCTCCTACATCTATTAGTTAGATGTAGGAAGTTTTTGTTATTTCTGCTGTGGATGTTTTTGAAGGGTTTTTTACTGACCGCACAGAACTCTGTCCTATTCTGTCCTATTTAGCTAGTGTGGCCTCCTGTGCTAAATTCTGTTTTCTGCCTGTGTATGTTTTTTCCTGTACACTGCCTAACCATGACTGAGTTTCTTTCTGCAAGTACTCAGCCAGTACTTCCGCGGTGTGTCTGTTGTCGCCCAAACACTTCGTTTGCAGCACAGCCTGCTGACTCTTCCCACTAGCTGTTCCATAATGGGACACCACGGGTGCAACACTGGCAGCTGCGGATGGAGTGGTCGTGCGACTGCGCTCTGTGGATGAGCTTTCGCTTCTGGAGGAGGAGGAGGAGGGGCAAACGATCATGTTGGTGGAGTGCTGGGATGGCTTTTCTCGCAAAGAAGTGTCGACTGGGTAGGTCATAGCGTGGTGCTGCGTAGGCTATCAGGGCTTTGAAAGCTTCGCTTTCAACCAAACGGTAGGGCATCATCTCTAACGAGATTAGTCGAGCAATGTAGCCGTTCAAACCCTGTGTACGCGGATGAGAGGAAGAGTACTTTCTTTTCCTATCGAGAGTGTCATGATCCCAATGGCAGGGGATCACAAAAGGACAAGCACAAAAACAAAACAAGCTCTAGGGTGATGGAACCTGAGCTGACCGCGATCCTGAACCTAAACACACAACTAGCAGTAGCCGGGGAACGTGCCTACGATGATTCCTAGACGTCTCGCGCCAGCCGAAGGATTAACTTCCCCTATCAGAAGAAACATAGACCTCACTTGCCTCCAGAGAAACACCCCACAGAAATAGTAGCCCCCCACATGTAATAACGGTGAAATGAGAGGAAAGCACATACGTAGTTATGAAAATAGAATCAGCAAAAATGAGGCCTGCTAAAGCTAGATAGCAGAGGATACAAAAGTGAACTGCGCGGTCAGCGAAAAACCCTTCAAAAAACCATCCTGAAATTACTTGAACTCATGTGCCAACTCATGGAACATGAGGAGTAATTTCAGCCCACTAGAGCAACCAGCAGCAAGGAATCACATATCTGCAAGCTGGACTAAGACAAAAATTAAGCAAAACGTGGAACAGGAAAATCAAAACTTAGCTTGTCCTGAAGATAACAGACGCAGGGAGCAGAGGTAAAAAGACACGCTGATACATTGCTAGCCGGCGAGGAAATGACAAAAAAGCCAGGTTAAATAGGAAACTCCCATAACCTGATGGAACAGGTGGACACCAGAGACCGCAGAGAACACAAGTCACCCAGTACCATCAGTAACCACCAGAGGGAGCCCAAAAACAGAACTCACAACAGTACCCCCCCCTTGAGGAGGGGTCACCGAACCCTCACGAGAACCACCAGGGCGACCAGGATGAGCCCTATGAAAAGCACGGACCAAATCGGCAGCATGAACATCAGAGGCAATCACCCAAGAATTATCCTCCTGACCATAACCCTTCCACTTGACCAAATACTGGAGTTTCCGTCTGGAAACACGAGAATCCAAGATCTTCTCCACAACATACTCCAATTCACCCTCCACCAGCACCGGAGCAGGAGGCTCAAGCAAAGGAACAACAGGTACCTCATACTTCCGCAACAACGACCGATGGAACACATTATGAATAGCAAACGATGCCGGGAGATCCAAACGAAACGACACAGGGTTGAGAATTTCCAAGATCCTATAGGGACCGATGAACCGAGGCTTGAACTTAGGAGAAGAGACCTTCATAGGAACAAAACGAGAAGACAACCACACCAAGTCCCCAACAAGAAGTCAAGGACCCACGCGGCGACGGCGATTAGCAAACTGCTGAGCCCTCTCCTGGGACAACTTCAAATTGTCCACCACATGACTCCAAATCTGATGCAACCTATCCACCACCATGTCCACTCCAGGACAATCAGAAGGCTCCACCTGACCAGAGGAAAAACGAGGATGAAACCCCGAATTACAAAAGAAAGGAGAAACCAAGGTAGCAGAACTAGCCCGATTATTAAGGGCAAACTCGGCAAGCGGCAAAAAGGAAACCCAGTCATCTTGATCAGCAGAAACAAAACACCTTAAATAAGTTTCTAAAGTCTGATTAGTTCGTTCCGTCTGGCCATTCGTCTGGGGATGGAATGCAGACGAAAAGGACAAATCAATGCCCATCTTAGCACAGAACGTCCGCCAAAATCTAGACACAAACTGGGATCCCCTGTCAGAAACGATGTTCTCCGGAATGCCATGCAAACGGACCACGTTTTGAAAAAACAGAGGGACCAACTCAGAGGAGGAAGGTAACTTAGGCAAGGGTACCAGATGAACCATCTTAGAAAAGCGGTCACACACAACCCATATGACGGACATTTTTTGAGAGACAGGGAGATCCGAAATAAAGTCCATGGAAATGTGCGTCCAAGGCCTCTTCGGGATAGGCAAAGGTGACAACAATCCGCTGGCCCGAGAACAGCAAGGCTTAGCCCGAGCGCAAACTCCACAAGACTGCACGAAAGAACGCACATCCCTCGACAAGGAAGGCCACCAAAAAGACCTGGCCACCAAGTCTCTAGTACCAAATATTCCAGGATGACCTGCCAACACAGAAGAATGGACCTCGGAGATGACTCTACTGGTCCAATTATCCGGAACAAACAGTCTTTCCGGCGGACAACGATCAGGTTTATCCGCCTGAAACTCCTGCAAAGCACGTCGCAAGTCTGGGGAGACAGCCGACAAAATCACCCCATCCCTAAGGATACCAGTGGGCTCAGAATTTCCAGGGGAGTCAGGCACAAAACTCCTAGAAAGAGCATCCGCCTTCACATTCTTTGAACCTGGCAGGTATGAAACCACAAAATTGAAACGGGAGAAAAACAGTGACCAACGAGCCTGTCTAGGATTCAGACGCTTGGCAGACTCAAGGTACATCAGATTTTTGTGATCAGTCAAGACCACCACACGATGTCTAGCACCCTCAAGCCAATGACGCCACTCCTCAAATGCCCACTTCATGGCCAAAAGCTCCCGATTACCAACATCATAATTCCGTTCAGCGGGCGAAAATTTTCTAGAAAAGAACGCACATGGCTTCATCACTGAGCCATCGGATCTTCTCTGTGACAAAACCGCCCCCGCTCCGATCTCGGAAGCATCAACCTCAACCTGAAAAGGAAGCGACGTATCTGGCTGACGCAACACAGGAGCAGAAGAAAACCGGCGCTTAAGTTCCTGAAAGGCCTCCACAGCCGCAGGAGACCAATCAGTAACATCAGCACCCTTCTTAGTCAAATCCGTCAAAGGCTTAACAACACTAGAAAAATTAGTTATGAAGCGACGATAAAAATTAGCAAAGCCCAAGAACTTCTGTAGACTCTTAAGAGATGTTGGCTGCGTCCAGTCACAAATAGCCTGAACCTTGACGGGATCCATCTCAATAGTAGAAGGGGAAAAAATATACCCCAAAAAAGAAATCTTCTGGACTCCAAAGAGACATTTAGAACCCTTTACAAACAAAGAATTGGCCCGCAGGACCTGAAACACCTTCCTGACCTGCTGAACATGAGACTCCCAGTCATCAGAAAAAAACAAAACATCATCCAAATACACGATAATAAATTTATCCAGATATTCACGGAAAATATCGTGCATAAAAGACTGGAAGACAGAAGGAGCATTAGAAAGTCCAAAAGGCATCACCAAATACTCGAAATGGCCCTCAGGCGTATTAAATGCGGTTTTCCACTCATCACCCTGCCTTATCCGCACAAGATTATACGCACCCCGAAGATCAATCTTAGTGAACCATTTAGCCCCCTTAATGCGAGCGAACAAATCAGTCAACAATGGCAAAGGATACTGATATTTGACTGTAATCTTATTCAAAAGACGATAATCTATGCCAGGCCTCAAGGAACCATCTTTTTTGGCCACAAAAAAAAAACCTGCTCCCAAAGGGGACGAAGATGGACGGATATGTCCCTTTTCCAAGGACTCCTTAACATAATTCCGCATAGCAGTATGCTCTGGCACTGACAGATTGAACAAACGACCTTTAGGGAATTTACTGCCAGGAATCAAATCTATAGCACAATCGCAATCCCTGTGAGGAGGAAGCGAACTGAGCTTAGGCTCCTCAAAAACCTCCCGATAATCAGACAAAAATACCGGAACCTCAGAAGGAGTAGATGAAGCGATAGAAATCGGAGATGCATAATCATGAACCCCCTGACATCCCCAGCTTAACACAGACATTGTTTTCCAGTCCAGGACTGGGTTATGAGTTTGTAACCATGGCAGACCAAGCACTAAGACATCATGTCAATTATACAGTACCAGGAAGCGAATCACCTCCTGATGAACGGGAGTCATACGCATGGTCACTTGTGTCCAGTACTGAGGTTTATTCATAGCCAAAGGTGTAGAGTCAATTCCTTTCAAAGGAATAGGAACTTCCAGAGGTTCCAGACTAAACCCACAGCTATTGGCAAATGACCAATCCATAAGACTCAGGGCAGCGCCTGAATCCACATAGGCATCGACGGAAATGGATGATAATGAACAAATCAGAGTCACAGACAGAATGAACTTAGACTGTAAAGTACCAATGGCAACAGACTTATCAACCTTTTTTGTGCGTTTAGAGCATGCTGATATAACATGAGCTGAATCACCACAATAAAACACAATCCATTTTTCCGCCTATAATTTTGCCGTTCACTTCTGGACTGAATTCTATCACATTGCATTATCTCAGGTGCCTGTTCAGAAGACACCGCCAAATGGTGCACAGGTTTGCGCTCCCGTAAACGCTGATCAATCTGAATAGCCATAGTCATGGACTCATTCAGACCTGTAGGCGCCGGGAACCCCACCATAACATCTTTAATGGCCTCAGAAAGGCCATCTCTGAATTTTGCAGCCAGAGCGCACTCATTCCACTGAGTAAGCACCGACCATTTCCGAAATTTCTGACAATATATTTCTGCTTCATCTTGCCCCTGAGAGAGAGCCAATAAAGCTTTTTCAGCCTGAATCTCTAGGTTAGGTTCCTCATAGAGCAAACCCAATGCCAGAAAAAACGCATCCACATTGAGCAACGCAGGATCCCCTGGTGCCAATGCAAATGCCCAATTCTGAGGGTCACCCCGCAGGAAAGATATAACAATCTTGACCTGCTGAGCAGGGTCTCCAGAGGAGCGAGATTTCAAGGAAAGAAACAACTTGCAATTGTTCCTAAAATTCAGAAAACTAGATCTATCTCCAGAAAAAAAACTCTGGGATAGGAATTCTAGGTTCAGACATAGGCGTATGTACAACAAAATCTTGTATATTTTGAACCTTAGCAGCAAGATTATTCAGGCTGGAAGCCAAACTCTGGATGTCCATGATAAACAGCTGAGGTCAGAGCCATTCAAGGATTAAGAGGAGGAAAGAAGCAGCCAAGCTGCAATTAAGGCTAGGCAGCAAACACTGAGGAGGGGAAAAAAAAAAAAAAAAAAAAACTTCCTCAGACTACTTTTCCTCCTACTTCAGCCAAAAAGATGACCAATTTTTTCGGGCCGGCTATACTGTCCTGATTCCAATGGCAGGGGATCACAAAAGGACAAGCACAAAAACAAAACAAGCTCTAGGGTGATGGAACCTGAGCTGACCGCGATCCTGAACCTAAACACACAACTAGCAGTAGCCGGGGAACGTGCCTACGATGATTCCTAGACGTCTCGCGCCAGCCGAAGGATTAACTTCCCCTATCAGAAGAAACACAGACCTCACTTGCCTCCAGAGAAACACCCCACAGAAATAGCAGCCCCCCACATGTAATAACGGTGAAATGAGAGGAAAGCACATACGTAGTTATGAAAATAGAATCAGCAAAAATGAGGCCCGCTAAAGCTAGATAGCAGAGGATACAAAAGTGAACTGCGCGGTCAGCGAAAAACCCTTCAAAAAACCATCCTGAAATTACTTGAACTCATGTGCCAACTCATGGAACATGAGGAGTAATTTCAGCCCACTAGAGCAACCAGCAGCAAGGAATCACATATCTGCAAGCTGGACTAAGACAAAAATTAAGCAAAACGTGGAACAGGAAAATCAAAACTTAGCTTGTCCTGAAGATAACAGACGCAGGGAGCAGAGGTAAAAAGACACGCTGATACATTGCTAGCCAGCGAGGAAATGACAAAAAAGCCAGGTTAAATAGGAAACTCCCATAACCTGATGGAACAGGTGGACACCAGAGACCGCAGAGAACACAAGTCACCCAGTACCATCAGTAACCACCAGAGGGAGCCCAAAAACAGAACTCACAACACGAGAGTCTCTTTTAGGCTGAGCTGGACTGGAGAGCTGCATATGGTGGAACTAGCTGGGGTGGTGGTGGACATGGCAGATTGAGAGAGGCTTGGTGATAGTATTCTTGATGTGGGCCTACCTACAGTGTTTCCTTCAAGAACCTTGCGATTCCCTGACTGCTTTGGCCTTGCGACAATACCTCCACATTTGGTACTGGTGGTGTCATAACCGATGGGCTTCCAGTGAGGGAAGCAATGTTGCGTTGCTGACTAGCTTCAATATGAGCAGGTGCACCAACGGTACTGGACATTTGGTAGTTAGTCCATGCTTCCAAGTGCCTGCTGGTTAGATGTCTACGCATGCACGTTGTATTTAAATTTTGAACATTCTTCCCTCTGCTAAAGGTCTTGGAGCATTTCTTACATATAACTTTGGACTGATCATTCGAATCTTGGTTAAAAAACTGCCACACTGCACTCGTCCTACTATGGAATACCTTTTCAGGCTTTGCACGCCGTGCTACTGTCACCGGATTGCAAAGCTGTCCTACACCTGTTGTTGTTTTTGAGACACGTTTTGGGCCTGATGCGGGCCTGCCAGATGACAGCTTTTGCGATGTAGATGGCTGCTGCAGATCATCCTCCTCCGCTTCTGAGCTACAGGCAGCGGCACCCTCTTCCCCCAATGGCTGCCAATCTGGGTCAACATCTGGGTCATCTATCACCTCCTCTTCAATGTCATGTGCACCGTCCTCTGTGTCACCGTGTAAGGTGCTATAGCGTTCGGGACTGGGCACCATAGTCTCATCAGGGTCAGATTCGGGCTCAGTACACTACGATGACAAAGTAGTGATCTGAGTCAATGGAACAGCATAATTTTCAAGCTGTGGCTGTGCATCTGTGCACTCCATGTCCGATTCATCCTGTAATGGGCTTTTAACAATTTCCCTCTCTAACCCAGGCACGGTATGTGTAAAGAGCTCCATGGAGTAAAGTGTAGTGTTGCCTGCCGCATCCTTCACTTTTGTTTTGGGTGAAGGACCTGGAGCAGCCACTGACGCCTCGCTGGTTTTAGATTTCGAAGCTTCTGAAGAGGAGGTGAAAGAGCTAGAGGCTGAGTCAGCAAGGAAAGCCAAGACGAGAAAAAAGAAAAAGGATGCTGTTACAAAATGCACACCACCCAGTATATAAACATACAAAACAAACACTTTATTGGCATAAACAATAAAAACAATTAAAAACACTACGCCACTGTAAACCATCTGGATACATGATGTGCATGCATATATACAACCAATAACTGTACAGCTTATCAATATGTCCAAGACAAATTATGAAGACATATACTGTATATGGTAGTAACATCCTACCTAACGGCTCATGGGGGATCTAAGGGCAGACATATACACAATGACCCACAGAACCCAAGAGAGAAAATGGGCCAAATGACCACAAAGAACTCCCATGTATAATGGGGAATAAGCCTAAGTTATAGGGGCAAAATATCCCCAATAAGGACACATACCAACAGGCTCGGACTGGCCCACCGGGGAACCGGAGGATCCTCCGGTGGGCCCTGGCACTGACACCTGCTGGCAGGGCCTTCCCCCGCTCCAGGGCCTCCCCCCCACTCCAGGGCCCCCTCCCCCCGCTCCAGGGCCCCCTCCCCCCGCTCCAGGGCCCCCTCCCCCGCCGCCGCCCGCCTTGAATACTCACCCTGCCTGCTCCAGCGATGATCTCGGCGTCTGCACTGCAGCTCGTCCTGAACGAGCTGTCACGTGACACCGCTCATTAAGAATATGAATATGCGCATATTCATGATCTTAATGAACGGTGTCACATGATCGCTCAAGCAGGAAGAAGGTGCTGCATCGGCGCCGCCGCCTGGAGTCGGGACAGAGCGCGAGGGATGTCGGCACGGCCGTGCAGTGGGACAGGTGAGTATGAGGGACGGAGGGACGGGGGGGGGGATGAAGGAGGACATAAGCCGGCGCGCAGAGCAGGAGCGGGTGCGGGTACGGAGAGATAAGCCTGCATACAGGGGGGAATATAAGCCATGCAGGGGGGAATATGAGCCATGCAGGGGGGAATATGAGCCATGCAGGGGGGAATATGAGCCATGCAGGGGGGAATATGAGCCATGCAGGGGGGAATATGAGCCATGCAGGGGGGAATATGAGCCATGCATACAGGGGGGAATATGAGCCATGCATACAGGGGGGAATATGAGCCATGCATACAGGGGGGAATATGAGCCATGCATACAGGGCGGACTATGAGCCATGCATACAGGGGTGGAATATGAGCCATGCATACAGGGGGGAATATAAGCCATGCATACAGGGGGGGGATATGAGCCATGCATAGGGGGGGGGGGATATGAGCCATGCATACATGGGGAGATATGAGTCATGCATACAGGAGGGGGTAATATGAGCTATGTATATGGGATAGGAGGGAGATGAGCCATGCATACAGGAGGGGGGTCATTATACAGTATTGAGCATCATGTGGGGCCATTATACAGTATGGAGCATCATGTGTGGCCAATGGACATTATACAGTATGGAGCATCATGTGCGGTCATTATACAGTATATGGAGCATCATGTGCGGTCATTATACAGTATGCAGCATCATGTGTGGCCATTATACAGTATGGAGCATCATGTGTGGTCATTATACAGTATGGAGCATCATGTGCGGTCATTATACAGTATGCAGCATCATGTGTGGCCATTATACAGTATGGAACATCATGTGTGGTGGCCGTTATACAGTATTGAGCAAACTTAATACCTCCTTCCCTTCAAAAGTTGGGAGGTATGGTGGAACTGCATTCTCTCAGGGGACTACATTATATTCTGTGGTGGGTGGCATTACACTATATGGGGGGGGGGGCTGCATTATACCCTATGGGGTGCTACATTATATTCTATGGTGGGGACTGCGTCATACCTGAGAGGGTTGCATTATATTTTGTGGGGTGCTGCATTATATTCTGTGAGAGGGGACTGCATTATATTTTATGAGGGGGCTACATTATATTCTGTGAGGGGGCTTCCCCAACCCTTGCTACATTATTAAGATGTGAACTACCTTATATTATACCCTGATATTAACGCTTTTTACCGCACAATTGGTGGTCTTGTATCTATTTCTATGTAGCTACATAGTGGGCCCCAAGAATGATTTTCTCTGGTGGGCCCAAGGTGCTCCAGTCCGACGCTGCATACCAACCTATAAACCGATAAGCTGAAGCATCCAGGGGGCCAGTGGACCATAGCCCCACGCGTATCGCCTCCTTAATGAGGCTTCGTCGGGGGAAGTATGTGGTCAGATAATGCCTGTTGTGAATTCTGTTGTCGAGCTCCCTCCTGTGGTCATGAATGGTACTTCGGTGAGTTCGGTCCGTGGGCTCCCTCTGGTGGCTGTGAGTGGAGCTGCTGCTTCTGAGGTTCCTTACACAGGTGACGTGGTTTCAAAGCTAGAAACAGTTTACAATTATTTTTGAAATTCAGAAACTTAGATCTATTTCCAGAAAATAAATCAGGAGTAGGAATTCTAGGCTCTAACATCGGATTCTGAACCACAAAATCTTGAATGTTTTGTACCCTTGCAGTGAGATGATCCACACAAGAGGACAGACCTTGAATGTCCATCTCTACACCTGTGTCCTGAACCACCCAAAGGTCTAGGGGAAAAGAAAGACAAAACACAGTGCAAAGAAAAAAAAATGGTCTCAGAACTTCTCTTATCCCTCTATTGAGATGCATTAATACTTTGGGCCAGCTGTACTGTTATGACCTGGTGGTTAGGAGCACCCGACCTGATAGTTAAACTCATACAGGACGAGCTCTGGGATGTGGGAGCTCTGCTGACCGCAACCCCTAATCCTATCGCACACACTAGAAATAGCCGTGGAGCGCTCCTGACGCTCCCTATGCGCCTCGTCACAGCCTAAGAGCTAGCTAGCCCTAGAGAAGAAAATAAAGCCTACCTTGCCTCAGAGAAATTCCCCAAAGGAATAGGCAGCCCCCCACATGTAATGACTGTGAGTAAAGATGAAAGTCACAAACGCAGAAATGAGATAGGTTTCAGCAAAGGGAGGCACGACTTACTAAATAGACAGAGGATAGGAAATGAATCTTTGCGGTCAGCACAAAAACCTACAAAAGACCACGCTGAGTGTGCAAAAGGGTCCTCTGCACTGACTCACGGTGCGGGGGTGCCACCCTGCATCCCAGAGCTTCCAGCTAGCAAGACAAAATCATAATAACCAGCTGGACAAAGAAACAAGAACAATAATAACAATCAGGAACTTAGCTTCTGCAGGAGAAGACAGGACACCAGACAGATCCAGGAGCGAACTGAACCAATGCTAAAACATTGACAGCTGGAATGGAGAAACGATCTGAGTGGAGTTAAATAGAGAAGCCAACCAAAGGATAAACCACGTCACCTGTGTAAGGAACCTCAGAAGCAGCAGCTCCACTCACAGCCACCAGAGGGAGCCCACGGACCGAACTCACCGAAGTACCATTCATGACCACAGGAGGGAGCTCGACAACAGAATTCACAACAAATGCCCAAGTGTTTATATAGACCCATAATAATTGCTTAAAACACCTACCGGTGTGTGTAAGGTCCTCTCATAGGAGCAGAGCTAGTGTGTCGCCCCCAGACCGGAAATGACATGCCTCAGAATACTAGGAGATCCGGCATGTAACGCGCCTGTGCCCATCAAGGTGATTACATGTGCGCGTGCATAAACCCATCCAGGGACATGGAGCCAAAAGCCGTAATGCGCCTGAGTGGACGCCGGCGCTCCTGTAAAGATAACAAGCAGCCGCACCAAGGCTGCATAAAGTACGCGCGTGCGCAGACGGACCCGAAAGCAGACAATAACGGGCCGAACTGCGCCTGTGTGGATGCCGGTACCTCTGCCAAGCAGCCGCACCAATAGAAGATACAGCAGTGCGCCGCTAAAGATAAAGCTAGGCATGAAAGCCTAGTCAGAGTAACCAAATTAATGGGCAAAGAGGAACACACACAAAAGGCCAGAGCGCGTCTGCGACTGTGCCAAGGGGACATGATTCACCATACACCCATATGACTGGATCACAAAGGCCGCCCCACTGTGCACGCCCGGGAAATATTCCCGAGCAAGCACAGAGCGGGGGCCCATTTAAAAGGGGAGCTAATGAAGAGGCTCATATAAAAAGAGAGCAGGGGAGGGGAAAGAAAATTAGAACAAAATCACACAAACATGATCATGGGATGAACACTGGGTGTACACAATAGTACGATACCCAAATGTAAAAAGATCCCTATAGGTGAAAAAAGGTATAATAGAAGGATAATGTGTTAAAAGAGCCAATGTATTAATGCATTAATACCAGGGGAGATGAACATATCTAGAGAGACCAGCCAAGGGTATATATATATCTAAAAGCACAAAATATGAACGGCACTAGGTGTTATCGCAGCAGGCGGTGTAGCCGCAGCCTGAGGATTCCACTGCAAGACTCCTATAGCACGTATATAGTCTGCAATGTTCGGGTGGTGCTCAGCATAAAAAGCAGTGAACAAATATCCAAGGGGAAAAAGGAAAATGCGGCACTCACCCAGGTAGATTACGAATCAAAGTCCTTTATTCATCGTAACGTAACAACGGACATAGTAAGGAGAGGCGGCTGGGAGAGATCAGCGGTCATGGACCCGTGAAAGCGCACAAGCGCAAAACGATCGTAGTCCTGTTCTTTCTCCCCGCACCGCTGATCTCTCCCAGCCGCCTCTCCTTACTATGTCCGTTGTTACGTTACGATGAATAAAGGACTTTGATTCGCAATCTACCTGGGTGAGTGCCGCATTTTCCTTTTTCTCCTTTGATATTTGTATATATATATCTATCAAACCCAATACACAGAAAATATACATACACAATTACACACTAGACTCACATACCCCACTATCACATATATACAGCATCCACACATCACAAAGATTCATACAACACACACTAGCATCTACAGCCATATACAATGCACATACCAACCACACACCCCCCATACCACATATATACAACATACAGTGGGGCAAAAAAGTATTTAGTCAGTCAGCAAAAGTGCAAGTTCCACCACTTAAAAAGATGAGAGGCGTCTGTAATTTACATCATAGGTAGACCTCAACTATGGGAGACAAACTGAGAAAAAAAAATCCAGAAAATCACATTGTCTGTTTTTTTAACATTTTATTTGCATATTATGGTGGAAAATAAGTATTTGGTCAGAAACAAACAATAAAGATTTCTGGCTCTCACAGACCTGTAACTTCATCTTTAAGAGTCTCCTCTTTCCTCCACTCATTACCTGTAGTAATGACACCTGTTTAAACTTGTTATCAGTATAAAAAGACACCTGTGCACACCCTCAAACAGTCTGACTCCAAACTCCACTATGGTGAAGACCAAAGAGCTGTCAAAGGACACCAGAAACAAAATTGTAGCCCTGCACCAGGCTGGGAAGACTGAATCTGCAATAGCCAACCAGCTTGGAGTGAAGAAATCAACAGTGGGAGCAATAATTAGAAAATGGAAGACATACAAGACCACTGATAATCTCCCTCGATCTGGGGCTCCACGCAAAATCCCACCCCGTGGGGTCAGAATGATCACAAGAACGGTGAGCAAAAATCCCAGAACCACGTGGGGGGACCTAGTGAATGAACTGCAGAGAGCTGGGACCAATGTAACAAGGCCTACCATAAGTAACACACTACGCCACCATGGACTCAGATCCTGCAGTGCCAGACGTGTCCCACTGCTTAAGCCAGTACATGTCCAGTCCCGTCTGAAGTTTGCTAGAGAGCATTTGGATGATCCAGAGGAGTTTTGGGAGAATGTGCTATGGTCTGATGAAACCAAACTGGAACTGTTTGGTAGAAACACAACTTGTCGTGTTTGGAGGAAAAAGAATACTGAGTTGCATCCATCAAACACCATACCTACTGTAAAGCATGGTGGTGGAAACATCATGCTTTGGGGCTGTTTCTCTGCAAAGGGGCCAGGACGACTGATCCGGGTACATGAAAGAATGAATGGGGCCATGTATCGTGAGATTTTGAGTGCAAACCTCCTTCCATCAGCAAGGGCATTGAAGATGAAACGTGGCTGGGTCTTTCAGCATGACAATGATCGAAAGCACACCGCCAGGGCAACAAAGGAGTGGCTTCGTAAGAAGCATTTCAAGGTCCTGGAGTGGCCTAGCCAGTCTCCAGATCTCAACCCTATAGAAAACCTTTGGAGGGAGTTGAAAGTCCATGTTGCCAAGCGAAAAGCCAAAAACATCACTGCTCTAGAGGAGATCTGCATGGAGGAATGGGCCAACATACCAACAACAGTGTGTGGCAACCTTGTGAAGACTTACAGAAAATGTTTGACCTCTGTCATTGCCAACAAAGGATATATTACAAAGTATTGAGATTAAATTTTGTTTCTGACCAAATACTTATTTTCCACCATAATATGCAAATAAAATGTTAAAAAAACAGACAATGTGATTTTCTGGATTTTTTTTTCTCGGTTTGTCTCCCATAGTTGAGGTCTACCTATGATGTAAATTACAGACGCCTCTCAACTTTTTAAGTGGTGGAACTTGCACTATTGCTGACTGACTAAATACTTTTTTGCCCCACTGTAGCTACAACAGGGTCTCGTATATCTCTCATATCACCCCCATGGGAAAAAGGCCCCAACCACTCAACAACCACCACAAGGATCAATAATAATATAAACAACCAGTATTATGAATCAATATTTATTGTATTATAGTATATATCATAAATATGAATAAATAACTTGAAACAATAAACCCATAACCAACAATCTCATCTCCTTTTGGGTAGAGATATGACATATGTAAGAAAGGTACCTATCAAGATTTATAAAAGGGAGCCCAAAACTACCCATTATCTAGAGCCGGTAGAAGTGGACCCATAATATGAAAGTGCATAAATATCCTATCAACCAGAAGGGTCCAATTTATAAAGGCCAAGATAGGTCCATAAAGCACCCACGTAGATAATATATAATTTAGGGCCAACTTACCCTGAGACCACCGTCCCACATACGGGGAGCAAACAACACCCATATGCCACGCCTGCCCCCATGAGCCAACCAAGTTTTTAATACTACCCCTATAGACCAATCGCGAAAGTAGTTCCGGGAAATCCACACAGTGGCCCAAGGCCCATGAGACAAAAATCCACATTTGACATTTCTCAAAAATAATAAAAAAAGGTAAATCTCTGAATAGTACCGAATAGTCCTCAATGCAAATTCTCCTCCTCCAGTAGAGCAAAGTCCAGGCGAAATACCCATCCATAATGCTTGCTTCATATTCAAAGCTGGGTCCCATGTGTTGATCCGTAGTTGCTTTAACTCCGCAAAAATGAATATACTCCAATGGTCCACATATATGTAGATTAACCAAGGAATCTGGTGAATAATAACTCCTCATTTAGACCTGTAGGAGCAACAGATCCTAAATTAAAAATCCACCGTGACTCTACTTGAAGTAAACGTTTCTTAGGGGAGCCCCCCTCTCTGACATAGAGATTTTTTCCAATCCAACCACCAGTGTATTCAGTGTGCTGCCAGAATGATGTGTTAAAAAATGGGCCGCTACCGGGGTCAGAATCCTCCCCCTCTCAATATCACTTCTTGCCAGATTTATTGTTGAGAAGTGTTTTTGAATCCTCCGTCGTAATTCTTGAGAGGTCTGACCCACATAGACCATCTTGCATGGACAGATGAGGACATAAATGACACATCTAGTCCTACAGTTGATGTATCCTCCAAGTCTATGCATTGAACCATCAATGGGGTTTTGAAAAAACTCTCTGGTTGGACCCATGTGGGGACAGATGTTACAGTCCCCACAGGGAAAGGACCCCCTAAGCCTCACCCCACGATTCAACCGGGTGGTCTGTCTCCTGTAATGACTTTGGACCAAGAGGTCCCTCAAATTGGGTGCTCTCCTAGCTACAAGGAGAGGTCGTTCACCCACAATATTAGAGGTATTTAGATCAGGAGCAAGAATACCCCAATGTCTACGCAAGATACCTCCCAATTGTGACCAGTGTGTATTATAATTTGTTATAAACCTGGGCACATTGTCCCGTACCTTGCGTTCCGTATTCAGTAAAGACTCTTGTGTCTGGGTCCTTGCCCTCTGGAATGCCAATGAAATGCACCTCTGGGGATAGTTCCTTTCTTTGAACCGGGAAGTCAGTGTCAGGGCCTCCGATCTGAAGTCATCATCACGTGTACAATTCCTTCTTGTTCTTAAAAATTGTCCAATAGGGACTCCGCGTTTCGTGTGCTGGGGGTGGAAACTTCTGAAGTCCAGGAGGCTATTTGTTGCTGTTGGTTTACGATACAACTTGGTGATAATAGTACCATTCTCCATCACGACCTCCAAATCCAAAAAGGTGGCTGAGGAGGAAGATATTGAATAAGTCAAAAAGATGTTATATGTGTTAGGAGTCGAGTTTCCTCTGCTGCACAAGGGGAATCTCGATCCGTCTCCGCTGCGGTCTCCCATTCTCCTCCAGCCGCAGTGGAGTCTGCTCAGCAGGGACGTCGCTCCCAGTGTCTTGCTCGCTCTCACTCTGTACAGAGAGTTACTGCTGCTTCTTCAGCTCCTGCCATTAAAGTCAGTGCTGGTCAGCGGCGAGCGGACTTCCCTGGGACTAAGTCCTTGTTTGCGCACACTGAGCATGCCCAGAGCAAGATCTCCCGTTGGAGATCGAGGGTCATGTGCTCTGGCTCTGCAGCGCATTCCATTGGTCCTCTTGGCAGGTCTTGGAAGGGCAAAATTTCTGTGGCCACTTCCTGTCCTGCAATTATATAAACTGCGCATGACCGCACGGCCATGCGCTAGTGTACAATTGAATACGTGTGTTTGTTGTGAGTGCAAGTCGTTCATTAAATACCCCTACCCTATTGTATGACTGTTCGCGTATGGAGTATGGCTGCTATCTAGCGCCCGACAAATCACTCAACGTGTCACACACGTATCAGCGTCTATTGCTGTGACTGCCAGTGCGGCGCCACGCGCCAGTAGTGCGCTTCCTGACCCACTTCTGGGTGCTTAGTGGTGCCTGCCAGCACGGCACAGTTCGCACTTCGGTGCTCTAATTATAAGAGTTGCCTAACACACCCTGTTGCGGTGTTGTGCCAGCAAGGGTCTAATCGGACTTCAATCCTAGTTGGGGTTAAGTTCGCTGACTGCTTGCTCGCCTTCTATGTGCGGTACCGCGACCCTGTGACGCAACAGGATCGCTTCCTTCACGTTGGGTGACGTTTAACCCACGCGAGTATACTTATGAGTACCGCCATATAGTCCGTCATTACTCAGCAGCAGGTTCCATCTCTGCACGGTGGACCCCGGGCTACGAACGCACCGTACACTATCAGTCTTATTATTTGGTGCGTTCCGCTAGCCCTAACAATATGGGTTCTCATTCAACCCATTCATAAATGTCCTGCACTCAGCCTCTGTCCCAGACCAAACAAAAAACACGTCATCGATAAAGCGCATCCAATGGTGCACTTTATCTTTAAACACATCCAGTACATATACCACGGAGGCCTCCCACCATCCTAAAAATAGGTTGGCAAGAGCCGGGGCACATCTGGCCCCCATGGCCACACCCGAGGTCTGAAGGTAATATGTCTTATCAAATGTGAAGAATTTGTGCTTGAGGACAAATTCCATAAGATCCACAATTAGTGAATCGTGCATTCTGTCAGAATGCCCTAACTGATCCAAAAAGTAGAGGACTGCCCTAACCGCATCCTCATGATTGATATTAGAGTAGAGGGCCTCTACATCACAAGTGACCAGCAGCGTATTGCTTGGCAATACAATGCCCCGGCATCTCCTGATAAAATGAGAAGAGTCTAATATAAAAGAAGGTAGCTTCTTCACCAGGGGCTGCAGGAAGTGATCGACATAAATGCAGATTTTTTTCGCATAAACTCCCAATACTGGCCACAATTGGACGACCCGGCGGCTTGCAGAGGTCTTTATGCACCTTTGGGAGCATATAAAAGGTTGCTGTAATTGGGTGTTCAACCCACATAAAATTAAATTCCTGTTCATTAATGATCCCTAAGTCCCGGGCCCTTTCTAGGAGGCCTCTCAGTTTAACTGAGAACACCCCTGTAGGGTCTGATGGTAATTTCCGGTAAAAACGGGCATTGTCCAGCTACCGATGGGCCTCCTCCAAATATAGGGTATGTGGCCATAAGACCACATTGCCCCCTTTATCAGCCTGCTTGATTAAGAAGGCAGGATTAGATTTCAAATTTGCAATAGCACATTTTTCTTCTATTCCAAGATTGTTTGGTGTACTAGAAAAGGGGCGTAGTCGGAGGATGTCTTTTTTAACCAACTCAAAGAATACCCTTTGGCCGGTACTAAAGAAAAAGGGGGGGCCACCATAGATTTTTTTTTATGGGGAAAACGGTCCTTACCACTGTCGATGGTGTCCTCCTGTAGTAGTTGCAATAAATCTTGAAGCACTCGTTGGTCCGTCTGATCCAATCCATCCCTGTCCTGTGGTCTATTATGTAGAACTTGTAAAACAAAACACCTACAAAATAAATACAGGTCCTTAACCAGTGTAAACTTATCCACATTTTGCACCGGGGAGAACGTCAGACCCCTTTGCAGCACTGAAAGCTCCACCGGAGTAAGTTGATACTCGGATAAGTTAATAACCTGTAGTTTACCTGGTGGTCCCTGTGGACCAGGAGATGGGGTGACGGATTCCAATGGTAGTTCTACTTGTGGAAGAATTTGTGCCATTTGGTGTCCTGCGGCCTCCAAACCTGGTGAACCGTCGAGGTGGCTGGACGGCGTTTGCGGCCCCTTCTGGTCCTCCGTCGGGCTCGCTTTCGGCCGATGATAAAAAATCACTACCAGATGAGTGAAGACCTCCTCCTTCTCCCTTAGAAAGTCCTGACGCTGCCCCAGGTTGTTTAGACATTTGGGGGGCCTGTCTACGATTCCCCTGATGTTTCCACTGAAACGCTTGTTGGGTATCAAAATCCCTCCGGTCCCAGAAGAACTTAGATCTATTTTTCTCCCTAATATCATGATCATATTTGTCCAGGGTATCCTTAAGTCTAGTCCTAAAGGGCTGAACCTGTGTTTTCTCATCAAAATTAGATAATTTAGACTCTAAATCCTTAATGTGGTTTTTGGTACTCATTAAGGCTGGTTTCACACTTGCGTTTCAAAATGCATGCGTTTTTAAATAAAAAGCATGGTGAAAAAACGCATGTAAACGCGTGCAAACGCTGCGTTTTTTTGACGCATGCGTTTTTGCATGTGGTGAAAAAAACGCGGCGTTTTGACGTGTTTACATGCATTCGCGTTTTTTAAACGCATGCAGATAAATGTGTGACAGCTGCCAATCATCAAAATAAAGTAAAAAACCCACTATAAACAGAAAGAGCTAGGGTTAGGGGTAGGGTTAGGGATCCTAACCCTACCCCGAACCCTAACCCTACCCCTAACCCTAACCCTACCCCTAAACCTTACCCTACCCCTAACCCTAACCATAACCCTACCCCTAACCCTACCCCTACCCCTACCCTTAAAGGGATTAGGGTTAGGGGTAGGGTTAGGGTTAGGGGTAGGATCCCTTTATCTATTTTATGATGTGGGGTGGTTTATCTGTGTGTGTTTTTTTTTAATGCATGCGTTTTTAACGCATGCATTTGCATGTGGTTAAAAACGCATGTGTTTACATAGACAGCAATGCATTTTTTTGCGGCAAAAAAACGCATGCGTTTTTTTGCGGCAAAAAAAACGCCGCTAAAAGTACTACATGTTGCATTTCTGCAACACAACGCATGCAGAAAAAAACGCATGCGTTGCAAAAACGCGTCAAAACGCATACAAAAAACGCATGCGTTTTTAATGTTAAATATAGGGGGGGAAAAACGCATGCGTTTTTTGCGTTTTTTTACCGCAAAAATGCAAAAAAAAACCCGCAAATGTGGAACCACCCTAACAACTCCCTATCATGCTCTAAGAGCATGTTCATGATAATATTTGAACACCGTAATAATCCTTGTTCCCATGTGGAACGAAAGGACACGG
Organism: Ranitomeya imitator; assembly: GCF_032444005.1. NCBI lineage: Eukaryota > Metazoa > Chordata > Amphibia > Anura > Dendrobatidae > Ranitomeya > Ranitomeya imitator. Next base: position 112,442,889 of record NC_091288.1, on the reverse strand, counting down.
AGGGCTCCCATGCGGGATAAATAGGTGTATTTTATGTGCATGGGGTTTGATAGATATACAGTCATGGCCAAAAGTATTGACACCCCTGCAATTCTGTCAGATAATACTCAGTTTCTTCCTGAAAATGATTGCAAACACAAATTGTTTGGTATTATTATCTTCATTTAATTTGTCTTAAATGAAAAAACACAAAAAGAATTGTCCTAAAGCCAAATTGGATATAATTCCACACCAAACATAAAAAGGGGGTGGAGAAAAGTATTGGCACTGTTCGAAAAATCATGTGATGCTTCTCTAATTTGTGTAATTAACAGCACCTGTAACTTACCTGTGGCACCTAACAGGTGTTGGCAATAACTAAATCACACTTGCAGCCAGTTGACATGGATTAAAGTTGACTCAACCTCTGTCCTGTGTCCTTGTGTGTACCACATTGAGCATAGAGAAAAGAAAGAAGACCAAAGAACTGTCTGAGGACTTGAGAAACCAAATTGTGAGGAAGCATGAGCAATCTCAAGGCTACAAGTCCATCTCCAAAGACCTGAATGTTTCTGTGTCTACCGTGCGCAGTATCATCAAGAAGTTTAAAGCCCATGGCACTGTGGCTAACCTCCCTAGATGTGGACGGAAAAGAAAAATTGACAAGAGATTTCAACGCAAGATTGTGCGGATGTTGGATAAAGAACCTCGACTAACATCTAAACAAGTTCAAGCTGCCCTGCAGTCCGAGGGTACAACAGTGTCAACCCGTACTATCCGTTGGCATCTGAATGAAAAGGGACTGTATGGTAGGAGACCCAGGAAGACCCCACTTCTTTCCCCGAGACATAAAAAAGCCAGGCTGGAGTTTGCCAAAACTTACCTGAAAAAGCCTAAAACATTTTGGAAGAATGTTCTCTTGTCAGATGAGACAAAAGTAGAGCTTTTTGGGCAAAGGCATCAACATAGAGTTTACAGGAGAAAAAAAAGAGGCATTCAAAGAAAAGAACACGGTCCCTACAGTACATGGCGGAGGTTCCCTGATGTTTTGGGGTTGCTGTGCTGCCTCTGGCACTGGACTGCTTGACCGTGTGCATGGCTTTATGAAGTCTGAAAACTACCAACAAATTTTGCAGCATAATGTAGGGCTCAGTGTGAGAAAGCTTGGTCTCCCTCAGAGGTCATGGGTCTTCCAGCAGGTCAATGACCCAAAACACACTTCAAAAAGCACTAGAAAATGGTTTGAGAGAAAGCACTGGAAACTTCTAAGGTGGCCAGCAATGAGTCCAGACCTGAATCCCATAGAATACATGTGGAAAGATCTTAAAATGGCAGTTTGGAGAAGGCATTCTTCAAATATCAGGGACCTGGAGCAGTTTGCCAAAGAAGAATGGTCTAAAATTCCAGCAGAGCATTGTAAGAAACTCATTGATGGTTACCGGAAGCGGTTGGCCGCAGTTATTTTGGCTAAAAGTTGTGCAACCAAGTATTAGGCTGAGGGTGCCAATACTTTTGTCTGGCCCATTTTTGGAGTTTTGTGTGAAATGATCAATGTTTTGCTTTTTGCTTCATTCTCTTTTGTGTTTTTTCATTTAAGACAAATTAAATGAAGATAATAATACCAAAGAATTTGTGTTTGCAAACATTTTCAGGAAGAAACTGAGTATTATCTGACAGAATTGCAGGGGTGTCAATACTTTTGGCCATGACTGTATATATACCCTTGGCTGGTCTCTCCACATATGTTCATCTCCCCTGGTATTGATGCATTAATACATTGGCTCTTTTAACACATTATCCTTCTATTATACCTTTTTTCACATATAGGGATCTTTTGACATTTGGGTATCGTACTATTGTGTACACCCAGTGTTCATCCCATGATCATGTTTGTGTGATTTTGTTCTAATTTTCTTTCCCCTCCCCTGCTCTCTTTTTATATGAGCCTCTTCATTAGCTCCCCTTTTATATGGGCCCCCGCTCTGTGCTTGCTCGGGCGGCCTTTGTGATCCAGTCATATGGGTGTATGGTGAATTATGTCCCCTTGGCACAGTCGCGGACGCTCGCTGGCCTTTTGTGTGTGTTCCTCTTTGCCCATTAATTCGGTTACTCTGACTAGGCTTTCATGCCTAGCTTTATCTTTAGCGGCGCACTGCTGTATCTTCTATTGGCAGAGGAACCGGCATCCACACAGGCGCAGTTCGGCCCGTTATTGTCTGCTTTCGGGTCCATCTGCGCACGCGCGTACTTTATGCAGCCTTGGTGCGGCTGCTTGTTATCTTTACAGGAGCACCGGCGTCCACGCAGGCGCATTACGGCTTTTGGCTCCATGTCCCTGGATGGGTTTCCTACTCCCAGATAAGGGAGCCTTCGAGGCCTTGTGTAGCCAGACGATGACGCTGCCTCAACACCTCGAGCCTTTGGTGCTATCTTGCTTTTCCCAGTACCACCAGATGCTCCACTACCACCACCACCACCATCAGTACCAGCTGGCAACGACCGCCCACGGCCTCTTCCACCAGACTTCCTCATTTTTGCGGAAATCTTATCAAAATAACAACCGTTATATGCTACTGTTAAACAAGGTAGAAGGTGTATATTAACGTTTGGAGAATTTATATCTCCCTTTTTTTGGCGGGAAGGCTGCAGGAAAAAACAGGCCCTGTGTATTACACAACACAATGTACAAGGCAGAACGTGGCTGGCAGATATACGCCAAACAGAACTCACGTAGATCCACTTAGTGGCAATTTAAAGCTCCCTTTTTTTGGGGGGGCGGGGGAGACTGCAGGAAAAAACAGGCCCTGTGTATTACACAACACAATGTACAAGGCAGAACGTGGCTGGCAGATATACGCCAAACAGAACTCACGTAGATCCACTTAGTGGCAATTTAAAGCTCCCTTTTTTTTTGGGGGGGGGGGCGGGGGAGACTGCAGGAAAAAACAGGCCTTGTGTATTACACCACACAATGGACAAGGCAGAACGTGGCTGGCATATATACATAGTTACATAGTTACATAGTTATTAAGGTTGAAGGAAGACTATAAGTCCATCTAGTTCAACCCATAGCCTAACCTAACATGCCCTAACATGTTTATCCAGAGGAAGGCAAAAAAAAACCCATGTGGCAAAGAGTAAGCTCCACATTGGGGAAAAAAATTCCTTCCCGACTCCACATACGGCAATCAGACTAGTTCCCTGGATCAACGCCCTATCAAGGGATCTAGTGTATATACCCTGTAACATTATACTTTTCCAGAAATGTATCCAGTCCCCTCTTAAATTTAAGTAATGAATCACTCATTACAACATCATACGGCAGAGAGTTCCATAGTCTCACTGCTCTTACAGTAAAGAACCCGCGTCTGTTATTATGCTTAAACCTTTTTTCCTCCAGACGTAGAGGATGCCCCCTTGTCCCTCTTTCAGGTCTATGATTAAAAAGATCATCAGAAAGGTCTTTGTACTGTCCCCTCATATATTAATACATTAAAATAAGATCACCCCTTAGTCTTCGTTTTTCCAAACTAAATAGCCCCAAGTGTAATAACCTATCTTGGTATTGCAGACCCCCCAGTCCTCTAATATCCTTGGTCACTCTTCTCTGCACCCGCTCCAGTTCAGCTATGTCTTTCTTATACACCGGAGACCAGAACTGTGCACAGTATTCTAAGTGTGGTCGAACTAGTGACTTGTATAGAGGTAAAATTATGCTCTCCTCATGAGCATCTATGCCTCTTTTAATGCATCCCATTATTTTATTTGCCTTTGTAGCAGCTGCCTGACACTGGCCACTGAATATGAGTTTGTCATCCACCCATACACCCAGGTCTTTTTCATTGACGGTTTTGCCCATAGTTTTGGAATTAAGCACATAATTATACATCTTATTACTTCTACCCAAGTGCATGTCCTTACATTTATCCCCATTAAAGCTCATTTGCCATTTATCAGCCCAAGCTTCTAGTTTACATAAATCATCCTGTAATATAAAATTGTCCTCCTCTGTATTGATTACCCTGCAGAGTTTAGTGTCATCTGCAAATATTGAAATTCTACTCTGAATGCCCCCTACAAGGTCATTAATAAATATGTTAACAAGAAGAGGGCCCAATACTGACCCCTGTGGTACCCCACTGCTAACCGTGACCCAGTCCGAGTGTGCTCCATTAATAACCACCCTTTGTTTCCTATCCCTGAGCCAGCTCTCGACCCACTTACACATATTTTCCCCTATCCCCATTATTCTCATTTTATGTATCAACCTTTTGTGTGGCACCGTATCAAAAGCTTTTGAAAAGTCCATACACACTACATCCACTGGGTTCCCTTGGTCCAGTCCGGAACTTACCTCTTCATAGAAACTGATCAAATTAGTCTGACAGGAACGGTCCCTAGTAAACCCGTTCTGATACTGGGTCATGAGGTTATTCCTCTTCAGATACTCCAGTATAGCATCCCTTAGAATGCCCTCCAGGATTTTACCCACAGTAGAGGTTAAGCTTACTGGCCTATAATTTCCGAGTTCAGTTTTTGTCCCCTTTTTGAATATTGGCACCACATTTGCTATACGCCAGTCCTGTGGTACTGACCCTGTTATTATGGAGTCTTTAAAGATTAAAAATAATGGTCTATCAATGACTGTACTTAATTCCTGCAGTACTCGGGGGTGTATCCCATCCGGGCCCGGAGATTTGTCAATTTTATTGATTTTTAGACGCCGCCGCACTTCCTGCTGGGTTAAGCAGGTGACATTTAATTGGGAATTTTTATCACTAGTCATTTTGTCCGCCATGGGATTTTCTTGTGTAAATACTGATGAAAAAAAGTCATTGGCTTTTTCCTCATCCTTGTCCACCATTTCACCCAGACTATTTTTAAGGGGGCCAACACTATCATTTTTTAGTTTCTTACGATTTGTGTAGTTAAAGAATATTTTTGGATTATTTTTACTCTCTCTGGCAGTGAGTCTCTCTGTCTGAATCTATGCTGCCTTGATTTGCTTTTTACAAAATTTATTTCATTTTCTGTATATATTTAATGCCTTATCACTACCTACTTCCTTTAATTCTCTAAATGCTTTCTTTTTGTCACTTATTGCACCCCTTACAGCTCTATTTAGCCATATTGGTTTCCTCCTATTTCTAGTATGTGTATTCCAATACGGTATATACTGTGCACAGGTCCTATCCAGGATGCTAATAAATGTCTCCCATTTTCTTTGTGTATTTTTGTGTCTCAGAATATCGTCCCAGTTAATTGCACCAAGATCCTCTCTCATCCGTTGGAAATTTCCCTTCCTGAAGTTTAGTGTCCTTGTAACCCCTCTATTACACATCTTTTTAAAGGATACATGAAAACTTATTATTTTTTGATCGCTATTTCCCAAGTGACCCCCAACCCTTATATTTGCTATGCGGTCTGGCCTGTTGGTTAATATTAGGTCTAGCAGTGCCCCCCTTCTTGTTGGGTCCTGAACCAGTTGTGAAATGTAATTGTCTCTCATAGTTGTCAAAAACCGATTACCTTTGCTGGAACTGCAGGTTTCTGTTCCCCAATCGATTTCAGGGTAGTTGTAGTCCCCCATAATAATGACTTCCCCTTGAGTCGCAGCTTCATCTATTTGCTTTACGATGATATTCTCCATTGCTTCCATTATTTTTGGAGATAACAAACCCCTATCAGTAATTTATTATTTTTTCCCCCTCTCCTTATCTTCACCCACAGGGATTCTACATTTACATTAAATTTGGCGCGCCCCCAGACACAGGGCCACAGGTTCTCGGTACCGGTCCTTTCTGTCTCAGTTCTGGGGTTGTCACGGTGGTTGGACCTGGTCCGTGACCCTGCTAAGCGGCGTCCAATAAAGGGTGATGGTGCGTAGTGCGAGGAATAACGAGGACACAGGGTTCAGTTTCTTTACCTTTTACCCGCTCATACTCGTGAACCACCCTGTAGGCCCCCTGTATCTGGTGAGATGGAGTAGCATCAGTGCCCACATGTAATTCTTGGCACCAATCTTTTGATTGCTCTGCAGAGCCGTTGTCCTCCGCCAACTTGGATGGAGCCAAGGGCCCGGGTGCCTGTATCACACTATTATTAACAGTAAACAGCTTGGCAAGTGTGACATATTTAGTTAGGTGGACTTCCTCCTCCCCGCAGTTAAGAACACGTACCGGCACCCTCCCCTTGCGGACATCAACCACCCCTCTGGCTGTCAGGAGGGTAGGCCTATTCTCCGAATACACAGGTTCTACCAGGGCCTGATAATCTTTACCCCCGAGACCTATGGCTGCCCGACACCATATTAACATTTCACTCCTGGGGGGTACTGCAATGGGGTTCGAATCACTCACTGTGACCCGGCCAATTTCACCACCAGTCAGCTCCACCTGCTGTCTCCGCATTAGGGCTCTGATTTCTTTCTGCAAGGCACGTTGTTCACTGTGACCAGCTGTCTCTGCTACTTGCTGCAACAAAACAATAACTTCTGCAAGACAATTTTCTATGACATTAGTACCGATGGTCATCATGGGGTTACGTTCACGCCGGTCAATATCAACAATGACAATTCCTTGGGCCTCCAGTTCTACCCGCCCCACCTTAATAGTGACCTCTTTATATCCCACTTGCGGCAGTGGCTGACCATTGCTAGCTATTATGGTGAAATCATCATCAGGGTCACGGGTGATGTCAGTGTCCTCCCAATAACGCCTATAAAGAATGTAGGGCATAGTTGTCACCTGGGAACCGGTGTCCAGCAAAGCGTTCATGGAGATACCGTCGATCACGATGGGGAGAACAGGATGCCCCCCGACGTATTTGGCTCTCCAATTTTGCAGGCCTGGGCGTTCTACTCCTGGGGGTTGGCCCTTGGCCCCAGGGGTTGCTCGTTTAACTGACAGTACCTTGCAAGATGGCCCACCTGATGGCAACGGCGGCAGATAGGTCGTCCATCCTGATGAAAACGATCGTCATCTCTGCCTCTGGTCGATGGAACCCTCCTTGGTCGTTGCCAGGGGACATCCTCCGGTCTGGAAGCCAGCTGGATCTTCTTCTTGGGAGCCTCCTGTAGGGACTGGACAGTCCAGGCTAGGGCAGCAACGCTCCTGGTCAGTTCCTGTACCTGGAGGCGCAGTCCTGCAGGGGAGTCGTCATCCAGGATCTGGGCATCGGCCTCGGCGGAGACAGGTGCGTCCGGCGCCACCTCCTGGTGGTATGTGAGGGCTTGCCACCTGGGAAGTGTGGCACGGCTGGGCTGCTGCTCCGGTAGCGCCTGGATAGCTTTATCTTTGAATTGCGCAAAAGTCAGGTCTGCATTCTGCATGGCCAGGAAGTGTAGCTGGGCCCTTTGGTTACTGCACAGGAGCCCTTCGATGAACCGCTCTTTCAGAAGTTTATCTTCATCTTGCATGCTGCCTGGGTCATGTTGCTTGATGGCCCGCAGCGCCTCCTGCAGATTAAGGGCATAGTCCCGTAAGCTATCCTGCGGCCACTGCTTGCACCCATAGAACGTCAATTTAATTTCCGTAACGGTGCGGGTGTCAAAGGTGGCTTTAAGCTTGGCAAATAATTGTTGCGCAGTTTTCTTGTCCGCAGCGGGCCAGGACTTTACTTCCCTCAATGCCGCTCCAAAGAGTTGGCCGGTTATCATATGAACCTTCTGAGGCTCCGTCAAGGGATAAAACTCGAGCAGGCTACAAATCCCTTCTTTAAAGTCAGTTAACGTATGAGCTTCTCCAAAGTATCGCGGGAGCCAGGCGGCCCCTGGTAGGTACGGCATAGAGAAGGGCATTATGGCTGCTGTAGCTGCGGCACTATCCGGCTGGTTGGTGGGAGCGGTAAGCCCCGCGGCCTCTAGCAGTGGTACCGGGTTTGTGGCTGCACTTACCGCGGAATCCGGAAGTGCTCCCGAGTCTGCAGCTGTGGCCTCCACCTCCGCTCCTCCGGGGTCTGACATGGCCGTTCCTCCCCCTTGCTAATCGGTCGGGGTTCTCCTTCTGGGGTCGGAGCCTCACCGCGTCTTCCGCTCCGCGCGCTTTTCCAGCCGGCTCCACCCACGAAGCTATGACTCCTCCCTTCGCGCCCCCCAAGCGGCGCGGCAATGGCGGATTTTTGCCGGCAAATAGCGGTACACAGTCTTTGCAATAAGTCACAGTTCAATCACAGTTCCAAGGCACACATGACCTGATTCTTCAGGCTTAAGTACAATCCTGTTCGTGATGCCAAGTTGGCGCGCCCCCAGACACAGGGCCACAGGTTACTCGGTACCGGTCCTTTCTGTCTCAGTTCTGGGGTTTTCACGGTGGCTGGACCCGGTCCGTGACCCTGCTAAGGGGCGTCCAATAAAGGGTGATGGTGTGTAGTGCGAGGAATAACGAGGACACAGGGTTCAGTTTCTTTACCTTTTACTGAAGGTTTCAGGATCCTCAATCCAGGGCACTTTCAACAGGGCTATTTGAGACCGGCCGGTCCGAAGGCACATCCAGAGTTCCCTTTGCAGGTGGAAATCGGTGTCTACCCACTAGCGCCTGTGTGTTGTAGTGCTTCCCTGCTGAGCATTCAGGATAGTCCTCACAACTTCTGTTCTCGTTCGTTCTAGATCTTTCTCTTCTCCGTCCCCCAGGTATGTTATGGCTAGGACGCACCTTTAGGACAGATAGGCCTGGAGGTATTCTGGAACCCTAGTGTCGCCCCTCTCCCACGATTGCCTCCTTTGTCCTTCTTAGGTGTTGTATGGTAGACAGCCAACCTGTAATTAACTGTCCTGCCGCTGTTTGAAGTAATGCGTGGAGACTGTTACTTCTTCGATGCTCCGGCCACCGGCTATGCACCTCAGTAAGATGTTGCCGTTCTCGGGGCACGACTCCTACTGGATCTCCTTTGTGCTGATCTCGTTTCTCACTGTTCCACAATATCCTTCCTTTCTTGTCTCTTTCTTAGGATACCGCCGCAAGGTAGTGCAGGCGCGGTTCCATAACAATCTGTCCTTTCGCTAGGTACCTGCCAGATTTCCCAGTTCTGACAGGTCCTCCCTGGAGCTCTCCCAGGCTTCGTTCTGCCTAACTTCCTGTCCGATCCCTAGTTTTACCAATGTGAGAAGTGGCCCAATAAATAAGCCTTTTGCTCCCCCTAGTGGCCGGAGTGTGAAGTGTAGTGTGTACTTGGTGATACCTGGTCAGTAGAACTCCTTTAGTGCCATCAGACATACCATCACTCCCCTTAGTGGCAGAGCGATGTTACTGCAACGACCAGATCTCTGGGGCGCTGCAAATTCACCTATATTATCATGCAGGATGGGTTTTAAGGACGAATTTACATATAGACACACCCCACCCCCTCGCTTATTTGTACAGTCATTTCTGAGCAGGCTATAGCCCTGCAAGTTAACAGCCCAGTCATGGCTCTCATACAGCCATGTTTCAGATATCCCCACCATGTCATAATTATGCTCCAACAACATTAGTTCTAATTCGTCCATTTTGTTGGCGAGGCTTCTGGCATTAGTATACATGCACTTGATGTTCCTCTCTGTACCTCTATTTCTTAAATTATTAACTGTGCTAACACTAACCCCCATGCCACCGCCACCCCCATCTTCCTTATTTGTGCCCAGGTCTCTATATGCACTATCTTCCCCTCCTATAAAATGAATACCCTCCCCCCCAATTCCTAGTTTAAACACTCCTCCAACCTTCAAGCCATTTTCTCCCCCAGCACAGCTGCACCTTCCCCATTGAGATGCAGCCCGTAGCCAACTGAGAAGTCGGCCCAGTTCTGCAGGAACCCAAACCCCTCCTTCCTACACCAATTCTTGAGCCACTTATTAACCTCCCTAATCTCCCGTTGCCTCTCTGGCGTGGCACGTGGTACAGGCAGTATTTCGGAAAATACCACCTTGGAGGTCCTTGCTTTCAGCTTGCAGCCTAATTCCCTGAAATCATCTTTAAGGACCTTCCACCTACCTCTAACTTTGTCATTTGTGCCAATGTGCACCATGACCACTGGGTCCTCACCAGCCCCTCCCAATAATCTGTCCACCCGATCAGCGATGTGTCGAACTCGAGCGCCAGGTAGGCAGCACACCGTTCAACGATCCCTGTCTTTGTGACAGATTGCCCTATCTGTTCCCCTAATAATTGAATCCCCCACTACCAGCACCTGTCTGGCCTGCCCTGCTCTCCTATTTCCCTCCTTACTGTAGCAGTCACTCCTCCAGCTTTCAGAGGACATGCCTGGCTGCAGCAGTGCTACCCCTGTACTGGCACCCCCTCATCTGCCAACTTAGCAAACTTATTGGGGTGTTCCAGATCAGGACTAGCCTCCCTAGCACTCTTCCCTCTACCCCGCTTCCTAACTGTCACCCAGCTTGCTACTTCACCGTCCTGCAGCTCCATCCTACCATCCCCCCCTCATCTGTCCCATTGAGTGTCTGCTCAGTGAGCAGAAGACTCCTCTCCATATTGTCTATGGATCTCAGTGTTGCCAGCTGCACATTTAGATTCAGAATCTGTGTTTCCAAATGCACAACGTGCTCACATCTCGCACAGCAGTATGCGCCCTCGATCGGCTGCTCAAGGAGCATACATGTGGCAAGATGTGCACTGGATGGCATTAACAAGAGTGTAGCACATTTCCTAATGGAGATTGCACCAGACAGAAAAGTTAAATAAAAAAAATAAATAAATAAATACAAAGTATTAATAAAAAAAAGACAGCAATTCCTCCCTTGGAAACTCCCTGAATCCAAAGTCACTGAATCACAAGTCACACTTACCGCTGTTCACACTTACGCTCGCTCACACTCGCTATGCTGAAGATTTATAGATTTTTTTTCTCTAGTTTCCCTCACAGCAATCCACCTTGCTGTTCAAATGCACTTCCATATGCCAAACAGAACTCACGTAGGTCCACTTAGTGGCAATTTACAGCTCCCTTTTTTTTTTTGGGGGGGGGGGGTGGAGACTGCAGGACAAAATAGGCCCTGTGTATTACACCACACAATGGACAAGACAGAACGTGGCTGGCAGATATATATAAAAAAAAATACAAGGGCTGTAGTAGAATTTCAATCTCCCTACAATGATCAAAGGACAAGTAAAAAGGACTGCTGCACACAAAAGTGTGGACAAAGAAACAAGAGAACTGTGCAGAAAGAAGCAACAGGATTTTTGCTTCGAAAAAAGCAGTTGGTTTGCACAGCAGCATGCAAACAGCAATGCAGCTATCAGGGAGCCTTAGAATGCAGCCTAAGAAGCTACAGAGCTGATGCATCCAAAAAAAAAAAAATCCACTGTCCCTGCAAAGAAAAGGTGGTGTTGGACAGTGGAAATCGCTACAGCACAAGCAGTTTGGGGGTTAATCTTTCCTCCCTAACTATATCCCTTCTTCTGATGCAGCTGCAGCAACCTCTCCCTATGCTCAGATCGGCAGAAGTAAGATGGCGGTCAGCGTGCACGCCCCTTTATAGCCCCTGTGACGCTGCAGAAAGCAAGCCAATCACTGTAATGCCCTTCTCTAAGATGGTGGGGACCGAGACCTATGTCATCACGCTGCCCACACTCTGCGTGCACCTTTATTGGCTGAGAAATGGCGCTTAAAGCGTCATACGAAACGCGACTATGGTGAACAGATCGCCGACCGCGTGGCCGACCCCACAGTGGGATCGGGTCAGGTTTCACGAAACCCGACTTTGCCAAAAGTGAAATTGTCCGATCCGTTTCGCTCAACCCTAGTCACAAATAAAAAAAAAGAAAAATCAACAATTGAAAAACTGTAAAGTATTAAACATGAAATGAAATTATAAGTACTGTATATACATATACACTATATATATATATATATATATATATATTTATGTACAATGGGTACAGAAAGTATTCAGACTCCTTTAAAGGGACTCTGTCACCTGAATTTGGAGGGAACAATTTTCAGCAATGGAGGCGGGGTTTTCGGGTGTTTGATTCACCCTTTCCTTACCCGCTGGCTGCATGCTGGCTGCAATATTGGATTGAAGTTCATTCTCTGTCCTCCGTAGTACATGCCTGCACAAAACCCCGCCTCTGTGGCTGAAAATTGTTCCCTCCAAATTCAGGTGACAGAGTCCCTTTAAATTGTTTCATTGCAGCCATTTGGTAAATTCAAAAGAGTTAATTTTTTTCTCATAAATGTACACTCTGCACCCCATCTTGACTGAAAAAAAAACAAAAAAGTAGTAATTTTTGAAAATTTATAAAAAAAGAAAAAATGAATTATCACATGGTCATAAGTATTCAGACTTTGCTCGGTATTGAGTAGAAGCACCCTTTTGAGCTAGTACAGCCATGAGTCTTCTTGGGAATGATGCAACAAGTTTTTCACCCCTGGATTTGGCGATCCTCTGCCATTCTTCCTTGCAGATCCTCTCCAGTTTTGTCAGGTTGTATGGTGAACGTTGGTGGACAGCCATTTTCAGGTCTCTCCAGAGATGCTCAATTGGGTGTAGGTCGGGGCTCTGGCTTGGCCAGTCAAGAATGGTCACAGAGTTGTTCTGAAGCCACTCCTTTGTTATTTTAGCTGTGTGCTTAGGGTCATTGTATTGTTGGAAGGTGAACCTTTGGCCAAGTCTGAAGTCCAGAGCACTCTGGAAGAGGTTTTCATCCATGATATCTCTGTACTTGGCAGCATTCATGTTTCCTTCAATTGCAACCAGTCATCCTGTCTCTGCAGCTGAAAACCACCCCCATAGCATGATGCTGCCACCACCATATTTCACTGTTGGGATTTTATTGGGCAGGTGATGAGCAGTGCCTGGTTTTCTCCACACATACCGCTTAGAATTATCACCAAAAAGGTCTATCTTCGTCTCATCAGATCAGAGAATCATGTGTTTTTAGCAAACTCTTTCTGGGCTTTCATATGTATTGCACTGAGGATAGGCTTCCATCGGGCCACTCTGCCATTAAGGCCCAACTGGTGGAGGGCTGCAGCGATAGTTGACTTTGTGAAACTTTCTCCCATCTCCCTACTGCATCTCTGGAACTCAGCCACAGTGTTCTTTTGGTTCTTCTTTACCTCTCTTACTAAGGCTCTTCTCCCACGATTGCTCAGTTTGGCTGCACGGCCAGCTCTAGGAAGACTTCTGGTGGTATCAAACTTCTTCCATTTAAGGATTATGGAAGCCACTGTGCTCTTAGGAACCTTGAGTACTCCAGAAATTATTTTGTAACCTTGCTTAGATGTGTGCCTTGCCACAATTCTGTCTCTAAGCTCCTTGGCCAGTTCCTTTGACCTCATGATTCTCATTTGGTCTGACATGCATTGAGAGCTGTGAGGTCTTATATAGACAGGTGTGTACATTTCCAAATCAAGTCCATTCAGTTTAATTAAACACAGCTGGACTCCAATGAAGGAGTAGAACCATCTCAAGGAGGATCAAAAGGAAATGGACAGCATGCGACTTAAATATGAGTGTCTGAGCAAAGGGTCTGAATACTTATGACCATGTGATATTTCAGTTTTCTTTTTTTTTTTTAAATTAGAAAAAATTTCTACATTTCTGTTTTTTTTTCAGTCAAAGATGAGTTGCAGAGTGTACATTTCTGAGGAAAAAAAATGAACTTTTTTGAATTTACCAAATGGCTGCAATGAAACAAAGAGTCTACAGGTATGTGCACATGCTGCAGATTTTGCTGCAGATTCGCAGCAGTTTACCATGCGTTTACAGTACCATGTAAACCTATGGAAAACAAAATCCGCAGTGCACAATTCTTTGTGCAGATTCCGCAGTGGTTTACACCTGCTCCATAATAGGAATCCGCAGGTGTAAAGCCGCAGGAGAAATCCACACAAAAAATGCGGTAAATCCGCTGTAATTCCGCAGGAAATCCACAGTGTGGATTACCTGCGGATTTACCAAAATCAGTCTGGAAAAATCTGCAGAGTAATCCGCAGCGCGTGCACATACCTTAAAATTTAAAGGGGTCTGAATACTTTCCATACCCACTATTGAATATTTAAAAAGGAGACTCTAATGGTATTAACTCCCTCTGCTTGCTGTCTCCTGTTTTGCAATCAAATGGTGCAACTTCCTACCTCTGATAGCTGTCCCATCTGCTGCAAGAGACTCTAATGGTATTAACTCCCTCCTCTGCTTGCTGTCTGTCATCTGCTGCTTTACCATCTAGAAACATAATTTAATGTGTTTGCTAATTTATTGTTATAATTCATTTGTTGCATTGCACTTAAAACTTACTGTCCACTTACTATCCTTGACTGGGATCAGTGTAGATCTTATCTGGTGGAAGGTGTGAAAGTAGATTTTACCAGGCTGATTGTCTTTGATCATCTTTTCAAAGAAAAAAAAAAAGCCCCTGGTGTGCAAGCCAGCTGCCAAATTATCCTCAACCAGTTCCCACAATCCATCTCTTCTGGGCTATAAATTTAGAACCTTCCTTAGGGGTGCACGCTAGCGTCCCATAAGCAAAGCGTCACAGAAGATAAGCGTCGTGATACCGCAGTTATTTCATGGCAGTTAGTCAGGGCAGGAGTCAGGTAAGCCACACTCTGCACTCCCTTCTATCCATGTGCTTTATTCCTATCCTCGTATGTTCCCTTGTAATCCACTTTCACCGCCCAATCCCCCCTCCATCACGAATCATATACATCAGCTCCTCTCTCCTTCCCTCTCCCATGTACAGCTCCCATGCACTTCTCACCTTCCTGAAAAACCTCAGTCCATCTTACCCAAACAGACTGCATAAAAAAACTTCATACAATCCCAAAAGCTACTTGCTTTTTATCTTCCTACTCCTGCTGATATCAGGAGACATCTCCCCAAACCCCGGTCCACCATCCACCAACCTCAACCCCTACCCTACCTCACATCGAAACCTTAATAATCTTACTAATATTAATTGCACTCCTTCATCTCCTCCTTCTTTTAATTGTGCCCATTGGAATCCACGGTCTGTATGTAACAAGCTTCCTTTCCTACACAATTACTTTCTGAAAAACTCTCTGAATCTGCTGGCCCTCACGGAAACCTGGATTCAGGATTCTGACACTGTCTCTCCTGCTGCCATAACCCATGGTGGCTTACAATTCTCCCATTCCCCGAGACCAACAAACAGACCTGGTGGTGGAGTTGGCATACTCCTGTCCCCACAATGCACTTTCCAGGTCATCCCCTCAGTTCCATCACTCTCATTCCCTTCTTTTGAGGTCCACACAATCAGGCTCTTTCGTCCCCTCTCCCTCAGAGTAGCGGTCATATACCGGCCCCCAGGCTCACCCACCCGCTTCCTGGACCATTTCTCTGCCTGGCTGCCGCACTTCATGTCCTCAGAACTACCAACCCTTATCCTGGGAGACTTCAACATCCCCATTAACAGGCCCACTTCCACATATGCATCCCAGCTTCTGTCACTAACCACTTCTCTCGGCCTCTCACAGCTCTCAACCTCTGAAACACACAAAGACGGTAACACCCTGGACCTGGTTTTTGCCCGGCTCTGCTCAACCTCCTACCTAGATAACTCACCGCTTCCCCTCTCTGACCACAACATTCTCTCCTTCACACTCACATATCCTCGCTCACCCCAGCACCCTCCTACACACCATTCAGTCAGAAATCTACAAGCCATTAACCCTCTTACACTTTCAGACTCCCTACGCTCATCATTGTCCCCAATCTCTTCCTTTTCCTGTCCTGATCGGGCTGTACATCACTTCAATGACACTCTTAGAAGCACCCTGGACCAAGTAGCTCCCCTCACCCTCAGAACCTCCAAACACAGAGTGAAACAGCCCTGGCTCACATCGCAAACCCGATTTCTCCAGCGATGCTCTAGGTGTGCTGAACGCTTATGGAGGAAAACACGCACACCAGAAGACTTCATACACTTCAAATTTATGTTAAGGACCTATAACTTTGCCCTTCACTTCGCTAAACAGACCTACTTTACCACTCTGATCTCCTCACTATCCAACAACCCCAAGAAACTTTTTGACACCTTTCACTCCCTCCTCAGGCCAAAAGCACAAACCCCTATCACAGATATTTGTGCTGGTGACCTGGCCTCCCACTTTATAGAGAAAATAGACAATATCCGTCAGGAAATCCGCTCCCAACAACTAGTCTCCAAGCTCCTCTCCTCTTCTCGTCCGACTACATGCACTACCGACCCCATTCCCTCACATCTCCTCCAGTCTCTCTCTCCAGTTGTCACAAGTCACCTAACTACAATCTTTAATCTCTCCCTCTCCTCTGGCATTTTCCCCTCCTCCTTCAAACACTCTATCATTACTCCATTACTAAAGAAACCCACCCTCGACCCATCCTGCACAAACAACTACAGACCGGTCTCCAATCTCCCCTTCATCTCTAAACTCTTGGAGCGCCTGATATACTCCCGCCTTACCCGTTACCTCTCCACTCACTCCCTCCTAGACCCTTCACAGTCCGGTTTCCGCCCCCTACATTCGACAGAAACTGCACTCATCAAAGTGACCAATGACCTTCTGACAGCAAAACGTAATGGTGACCACTCTCTGCTCATTCTTCTCGATCTCTCTGCAGCTTTCGACACTGTTGACCACCCTCTCCTTCTCTCTAGGCTCCAGTCACTAGGCATTAAGGACACTGCTCTCTCCTGGTTCTCCTCCTACCTTTCTGACCGCTCCTTCAGTGTTCTGTTCTCTGGCTCCACTTCATCTCCTCTTCCTCTCACTGTTGGGGTACCTCAGGGCTCAGTCCTTGGCCCCCTTCTGTTCTCTCTCTACACGGCCCCAATTGGACAGACAATCAGCAGATTTGGCTTTCAGTACCATCTTTATGCCGACGACACACAACTATATACGTCATCCCCTGACCTTACCCCCGCTGTACTACAGAACGCCACTGACTGTCTGTCCGCAGTCTCCAACATCATGTCCGCTCTCTATCTGAAACTCAACCTCTCCAAAACTGAACTTCTTCTGCTCCCACCATCTACTAACCTCCCTAAATCTGACATTTCCCTCTCCGTGGGTGGCACCATAATAACACCCCGGCAGCAGGCGCGCTGTCTGGGTGTTATGTTTGACTCCGATCTCTCCTTCACCTCCCATATACAATCTCTTGCCCGCTCGTGCCGCTTACACCTAAAGAACATCTCCAGAATCCGCCCTTTTCCCACCATGGAGACAGCTAAAACCCTCACTGTCGCCCTGATCCACTCCCGCCTGGACTACTGTAACGCTCTATTAATTGGCCTCCCCCTCACTCGACTTTCCCCTCTCCAGTCCATCCTTAATGCAGCAGCCAGGGTCGTCCATCTGGCTAATCGTTACTCGGACGCGTCCGCTCTTCGCCAGTCGTTACACTGGCTACCCATTCATTACAGGATACAATTCAAAGTACTTGTTCTCACCCACAAAGCTCTCCACAGTGCGGCACCCCCTTACATCTCCTCCCTCATTTCTGTCTATCAGCCTAACAGACCACTGCGCTCTGCAAATGACTTTCGACTAACCTCTGCACTAATCCGTACCTCCCACTCCCGACTCCAAGACTTCTCCCGTGCTGCGCCAATCCTCTGGAATGCTCTACCCCAAGATAATAGGACCATCCATAATTTGCATAGTGTTAGGCGCTCGCTCAAAACACATTTGTTCAGAGCGGCCTATCATGTTCACTAATCAAAGTTATGTTATGTTTGTGTGTGTGTAGCCCATTCACTATCCCCATCTATTCCCCAACCCCTGAAGATGGCTGGACCATGATTGTAAATACATCATTGTAAATACACACCTGTACTTTGCATCTCCCCCACCTCATTGTAGATTGTAAGCTCTCACGAGCAGGGTCGTCTTATTTTGCTTTAATTATTGTATTGTTAACGTTGTTACTTATGACTTTTGTGTTTGAAACTGTTAAACTGTAAAGCGCTGCGGAATATGTTGGCGCTATATAAATAAAGATTATTATTATTATTTATTATTATTGATATTTTCAACTTTTAAACACTATGAGGAGCAGCTGTTGATATTTGTTATAAAAATCAAGTGTAAGGCTAGCTCACATTATAACTGTATTAAAGTAGGGGACAATAAAAGCATATATACCACCTCTTCTCCCCGAACTATTCCAGCGGTGTTGGCACTCGGGTTCCTGGGTCTCATGTGAGGATGTGACGTCAGACTAACCCTGTGCCCTATCAGTGCAGGCTTCATATACCTGCCTTCAGACATATTGAAAATCAACAGAAAGCCAGGATTGGAACTGCTCTCTGACTTCCTCTTGATGTTCGACTTCTCTGAATGTGGGGACAGTGAAGCCCGTGTTGATTAGGTGCAGGGCTCACATGTTTTAACAACCACACTTGATTTACGGAAAAATGAGTGCTGACACTGCTGGAACAGTGCCGGCACGGGAATGAGTATAGCTGTTTTTATTTTCACTGGGCCAAACATGAGGAATGAGAAGAGTTTGTTCTAGTAATGGACAATCCCTTTAAATGTGGGCAGGATATGCATACATGTCACTCATTCCCTTCCTTTCTGATTGTTTGAAAAAGAAGGGTGAGGCTAAAGTTTGGGATCACAGTGACGAACCTTTTTGTTGGTGGTGATTGCAATGGCATACTGAGTAGTGGACATCTTCACATAATATTGTTGGAAGGGCCTATTCTGGCTTTCCTGCTAGCTAAAGTGAACATTGAATTTGTGCCCCTTCACAATGCAATAGAAACATGCAGTGAATAAACACAGTTCCTCCACTTCCTTAGGGGTTTTATGTATATCATTCATTGTAAAATAAAATTTACCCGTCGGCATGATTTTGCAGGTCACTATAATTAGGCAATACCAAACTTTTATCACCTCAGAGTAATTGTTTATTGCTAACTTTAGATGTGGCATCACTGTATAGCAATATCACCCATGAATTGGGTATGCAAGCAGTGGATCAGTTTCTAAGATGGGTTACATTGTTAGCAAGTGTGCGAGGGGAGAAGCAAAGAAGAATCAAAGAGTTCAGAGGGGAACTGTGACCGGGCACCCTCCGAGCTGAAGCATAGGAATCGGGCACCAGGAGCCCGAGGCTGTGTCCTACTTCAGGTCCCACAGCAGAACCAGAAGGACAGAAGATTGTAAGTCATCTGTCTGCATCCACACCTGAAGGTGCAGCAGTACACAGAGAGCCCGGGTCGAGATAGAGACTCTGTAAATAGGTTCTCATTGCCCACCATACTGGTACTGTCCCAGGACAGAAGAGAGAGGACCTTGTAAGGGAGCTGCAGGCAGCAAGGACCTTGCAAAAGAGCGCCAGAAGGAAGGCTTACAAACCTCACCTGGGAGAGGGATCCACCATTGCCTCCAGGGGAACTGGACCACATCACCACCTGTTGCTGGTACCTTGGACTGTTGCTTACTACAACCAGTGAACCAGGTAAAGAGACTGTAACCCTGTGTCCTCTGTTTATTTCCGGCATCACACCATTCTCGCCAAACACACAGGGAGCCCTGGGGACCCCACACTACCTGTGGGAAGTGACAACATCTTTGCTGTAGCACTATCACCCCCAGAGGACCCCTTTTAGCAGTGTCGGTCACCCTTGACCGAGTACCACACGTGGCGTCATGAACTTTTATTATTTTACAAACCCCTTCAAAGATTGTCCGTTTTACTTGGGTACCCAGGGCCAGGGACCGCGTTGTCACCACCGTGACCTCCCTTTTAATAATGACCGGACCTGGTACCGAGTACCCCATGACCCTGGTGGGCGTTCCAACTTGGCGTCATTAACAGGATTGACCGACCCATTGAAATGGGTCCTGTGCACCATGGACTGTATTGAACTGCGTAATGGCCGCCATTTTTGCACCACGAGGCGGATAAACAACAGAAGACGACGTGTTGCCATGAGTGGAGTTCAAGAACCGGCACGAAAGCTGGACGCGCCCACTACAGAGACTTTAATGCAAACAAAACATGTCCATCAGGCGGACGGATCTGTCCCCAGAGATTGCCGGTGGGAAAGTGGAGCAGAGACCGCCCACGAAGCCAAAAGAAGGAGGAAGGCACGGGAAAATGTGTCTGCAGCATGGCTGCAGGCTACCCTGATAGAGTGATGGTGGACAGTAGTGGATAGCCGCCGGGACCTGCCGACACCAGAGAGGATGTCCCCGGTCAGCTACAAGAAACCCCAGACCACATGACAACCTTGGATCCGGAGCTCCTCGGTGCAGAGATGGAAGAGCTGGCCCGACAACTCCTGCGTACCCTGATGACAGTGGTGGCCGCATGGAAGGAGTCCTTGCTGAAAAAGATGATGACCGCGTAGCACCAGGTTCTACCACCAGCGCTTATAGCCTCAGCGGAGCCGGAAAGAGAGGCACTGATGAAGAAGATGGTGGCACCGCAGAAAGACCTGGAGCCCTCACCTTTAGCCCCAGCGGAGCCGGAAAGAACAACACTGCTGGAGGAGATGATGAAAACAACAACGACACAGAAATCAATCCAGCAACCAGCGATCCTGACCCCAGCGGAGGCACAAAAGGACACCGGCAGCGGAGAGACAAGTATGCAAACTGCCCCAGTAGTTGAGGAATCCCTGGTGGGACCCTTAGAACCCCCGCCAATCCTAACGCCCGGCAAGGTAACAACGACCGTAACCTGGGACCACATAAGAGATCTGTGGGGTAAACTCACAGACCCGCTGGTACCTGAATCCTTGCCCCTGAGAGCATGCAAGCAGCAGGAAGCCATACACTGGAGGCACCCAAAGACAGACTTTATGGGATTCCCAGAAAAAGCCCAAGCAGCAGCTAATCACGTAGATATAGTGGAAAAGGAGGAATACTGCCTGCAGCAAATATTAAAACTTGTCACAGAGGATACAGAGTGCAGAGCTAAGTGGGAGATGATGGAGGAATGCAATATGTTAGCTAATGCCTGCTCCCGCAAAATTAAACCTGCGGATAGAGGACCATTAAGAAAAGCAACTGTGGTCACATTTAACCTGGACAGAGGATGGGGTTGATTAAGGAACATGGAGAAACTACTGAACTGTTTGTCAACCGCAGAGACATGGAGTCACATCTCCTTAAGGGACACCGTGACCGTGACCTATACCCAGGCACCACGGTGAAAGGAGATATTATGCACTGCACGTAAAACAGTGCACAGAAGAGCATACCAATACCGGTGTAGCCACCAAGAGTGCAGTACATACCCAGGCTACACAAACCCCAGTTGCCAAACTGTTTTCAGTTGAGTCACGAGTTGTGACATTTGCAAAAGAACTTCCCCAGTCAGGAAGCAGTGAAAAGCAGGACCTACCTTGGAAGAGGAAATAAGAAAATAAAGGAACAGAGAAACCTGGTTTAAAAATGTTTTTATTGTGTTCATTAAAGTTTAAAAAGGGCAGTAGGGTAATGAACAGTGCATATCTGAGAACTTTCCCCTGAAAATAGTTGGCCCCTCTCATGGTGCCCCTTATTGGTTTTACCACGTGCCGGGAGCATGTGTGGAGCCCTGTTGTTTAGAGATTGAAGAAAAACCATCTGGCATGGCTGAAGACCAGGTCTGGTTGTGATGCCTTGTAGCCCACTCAACCCTACGTTGGGGGTTTATGATTGGTCCATCGCTTCATTGTTGTTATTGGTACATAAGGACAATTGATGCTTAAAATGTTTTCACTTTTGGAAATTGTTCGTTATGGAACTGTTAAAGACAAGAACCTCCCATAAAGGGACGCCTAAGTTTAACCTGTTTAACCAGTTGACATGCATGTCCAAAAATGTTTGCATTCTTGACCTCTATTGTTGGTTTTCTCTTCCTAGTCCGGGAGTACTGGAATTAACGGGCGGGGGGAGTGAAGTATCCCAGGTAATCGGTTGTTACAGTGATATTGCCTTCCCTTCGTTGAGGGTGATGTCATGCCCGGAGGCAAGGAGGATTCCCTTTCACAGGTAATTCACCTACATGCAACACATTCTGAATCCAGGCCTGAAGAGAGAGCTCTGAACCCGGATTCAGGGGAGCTTCCCCAGGTATATATATTCTGGTCTGGAGGAGGAATTAAATGAGTTTTTGAGTAGACGTTGGAGGAGAAAGGAGTGAGAGCAGAGAGTGGGGCCATGCAGCCATGTGTGGTGCTGCAGCTCCAGGAGAGAAGAGAACCAGATGGATTGCATTGTTAGCAAGAGTGAAAGGGGAGAAGCAAAGGAGAATCAAGGAGATCGGAGGGGAACTGTGACCGGGCACCCTCCGAGCTGATGCGCAGGAACCTGGCACCAGGATCCCGAGGCTGTGTCGTACTTCAGGTCACACAGCAGAACTGGAAGGACAAAAGATTGTAAGTTGTCTGTCAGCACCCCATGGGCAAGCTGGGCCAGTTGGCAAAGAGGCAAATGCCCCCTGGGCCACTCCCCCAGCAGCTGCTCAGGGCTGGCCGCCTGGTGGTGGCTACAGCCGCACATCAAATTGTGCATGGCTGTGTGCACTGTACTGTAGCGTGGCCAGCAGCAGACACAGCCGCATCACAGTCAGCGCACATGTCCGCGCCGGGGCCGGGAGCTGTGCACGGCCATCACCTTGATGGCTGCACAGCTCCCGCTGCCTCCATGTTCTCTCTATACTTCTGGGTCAGGTGTCAGGAGTGCACGATGACATCATCGCGCACGCTCCGACATGTTCCAACCCAGACGCTAGAAGCAGTGAGGGATTGCAGGGGAGTGACTGATGAGGTAAGTATGAAACACTTTTTAGTTTTCTTTATAAAAATAATTAAATGGTGGGTAACTGCAAGTGATGAAGTGGGGGGGGGTGTAAGAGGACTGCACATGATGAAATGGAGTGGGGCCGCACATGATGGAATTTGGGGGTTAAGGAGACTGCACATGGAGAAGGGGAGTGGGGCTGCACATGATGGAGTTTGGGGGGTTAAAGG
Source organism: Ranitomeya imitator (assembly GCF_032444005.1). Taxonomy (NCBI): domain Eukaryota; kingdom Metazoa; phylum Chordata; class Amphibia; order Anura; family Dendrobatidae; genus Ranitomeya; species Ranitomeya imitator. The sequence goes on along the minus strand of NC_091288.1, from coordinate 112,419,994 downwards.
AGGCTGCACATGATGAAGGGGAGTAGGGTCACACATGATGGAATTTGGGGGTTAAGGAGACTGCACATGGAGAAGGGGAGTGGGGCTGCACATGATGGAGTTTGGGAGGTTAAAGGAGGCTGCACATGATGAAGGGGAGTAGGGTCGCACATGATGGAATTTGGGGGCTATAGGAGATAAGAGGCTTCATATGATGGAGTGGGAGGTAAGTGGCACTGCACATGATGAAGGGGAGTGGGGCCACACATGATGGAATTTGGGGGTTAACGAGACTGCACATGATAAAGGGGATTGGGGCCACACATGATAGAATTTGGGGGTTAAGGAGACTGCACATGATGAAGGGGAGTGGGGCCACACATGATGGAATTTGGGGGTTAAGGAGACTGCACATGATGAATGGTAGTGGGGCCGCACATGATGAAATTTGGGGGTTAAGGAGACTGCACATGATAAAGGGAAGTGGGGCCGCAGATGATGGAATTTGAGGGATAAGGAGACTGCACATGATGAAAGGGAGTGGGGCCGCTCATGATGGAATTTGGGGGTTAAAGGAGACTGCAGATGATGAAGGGGGAGTTGGGCTGCACATGATGTAGTTTGGGGGTTAAAGGAGACTGCAGATGATGAAGTGGGGGAGATGGGCTGTACATGATGAATTTGGGGGTAAGGGGGATTGCATATGATGAAGTGTGGGGTAAGGGGAATGTAAATAATGAAGTGGGTAGGTAAGGGGGACTGCACATGATGAAGTGAGGGGAAGGGGACTGCACGTGATCAAGTGTGTCTGAGGTGGGACTGCACATGATGAAATGGAAGGGAGATGGGGGCTGCAAATGATGAAGGGGCACTGCAGATGAAGTGAGGGGGTGATAAGAGACTGCAATGGATGAAGTAATGTCATAAGATTATTCTGATATTCTACGGAGACCGGTGACGTGGATGAGAGTGAAGACAAAAAACACAGTATATCAAGACTCAATAGAGTATATTGTAGGAAAACAGGCTTCAGTTAACAGATAGAAAGCAAACATCAGCTCTAAGAATCAAGCAGCAGACATATGCACACTCAGGAATATAAGGGTGTGTTGTCAGTACAGACCGATGATGAGAGTTCAAGCCCGGGAATGCAGGATCCAGAGGTCCGGACCCCGGACTGGGCTCCTAGCGGAGAGCAGGCCGCAGCGGAGGTGGGTGCAGAGTAGATCCAAAGATGTAGTGTCTTTCAAATGGGAGGCAGACAGGTAGCAAACGGGGTATCCCGATGAAGAGACAGGCAAGATACAAGTCCTTCTAGCTTGGCAGCAGGTGAAGTAAGGTATGGTGCGCAGAGTCCCTTCATATATGCAGCAGAGAGGAAGCAAGGAATAATAGAGAGGAAACAAGATGGCCCCCGTGAAGCCACTAACTCCATCTTAGATAAGGGCAAGAGCCGGCAGAACTAAGGACAAGACCAGGCAAAACAGGTATATAATTCAGATTCTTACAAGTAAGGGGACTTCAAATTAAAGTGGAGGGACTGCAAATGATGAATTCGTTGTGAGGGACGGGGACAGCAATTTAATTGAAGGTGGGGGTGAGGAGAGCAAGTGATGATCTAGGAGGAGAACAAATAATTCATTTTGAGGGTGGGGGAGTAAATGATGTATTGAATGTGGGATTAAGCAGTTGATAATGAATAGAGGGTGGAAGAGAAAGACATGACAATGAATTGGGGCAGGAGGGGCATGTATGGGATTAGGATTAGAGTGGGAGGTACATAGTGTTGAGGATGAAATGACTAGAGATGAGCAGTGTTTTGGGCAGTGTTCGAGTCATTCGACGAACCCGAACAATTTGCTTAAAATATGGCTGTTCGAGTTTCTGTTCGATAACTGTTCGTTCAGCAAAAGCCTCGCTTGATTTGGACATTAAAACTGTTTATCATTGTTAATAGACTGTTTCAGTGTATAGTGAATGGGGGGGGGGAGGGATAGATCTGTGCTGAAATAACGCCGATCTCCATTTTTTTTTCTTTCCCGCATTTACAGTGGGGCGGTGCAGTCTCTCAGCCTATCAGCAGTGCGCACACACACAGCAATGTGCATGTGATGCACACAAGCAAGGGCATGTGTCATTGGCTGTGTATGTCACATGTCCTTGCCCTATAAGAACCAGCCATTTGCCCCGTCGCCACTATTTCCTCACTGCTGCAGCTTAGTGTTAGATGGCACCGCTGCTGCTGTGGGTGCTATACAGACTAATAGTGTTTTTTTGGAGCAAATTGTCAGAGAGATAGGTTTAGGGAGTCGGGAGGAGTCGGGACTAGTTGTAATATCAGCCGTTTTCAGGGTAGGTTACAGCAGTTCATAGCACTGATTGCCAGGCAGGTCTGTGCCAGTGCTGTGCAAGTGTTTGTCACAGCATTTGGTGTAATCTAGCTCAGTCAATCCTTTTGGGCTAGTAGCATTGTCTGATAGTCATCTGAGTAGCCCACCTGTGAAGCTAGCTACACCACCTGTGTATCTCAATTTTCACTGCATCTAATCCAGTTGATAGTTTAGGGCCTAGGAGCAGTGTCTGCACGTCAGCAGAGTAGCCCGCCTGTGAAATAAACTATACTGCCTGTGTATCTCAATTTTCACTGCATCTAATCCAGTTGATAGTTTAGGGCCTAGGAGCAGTGTCTGCACGTCAGCAGAGAAGCCCGACTGTGAAACAAACTATCGCCTGCATATCTCAATTTTCACTGCATCTAATCCAGTTGATAGTTTAGGACCTAGGAGCAGTGTCTGCACGTCAGCAGAGTAGCCCGCCTGTGAAACAAACTATACCGGCTGTGTATCTCAATTTTCACTGCATCTAATCCAGTTGATAGTTTAGGGCCTAGGAGCAGTGTCTGCACGTCAGCAGAGTAGCGAGTAGCCCACCTGTGAAACTAACTACACCACCTGTGTATCTCTATTTTCACTGCATCTAATCCAGTTGATAGTTTAGGGCCTAGGAGCAGTGTCTGCACGTCAGCAGAGTAGCCCGCCTGTGAAACTATCTATAACGCCTGTGTATCTCAATTTTCACTGCATCAATCCAGTTATTAGTTTTGGGCCTAGTACCACAGTTTGGCCACTCAGTTCAGCTCGGTTTTCATCCTTCAGTTGTTGTGCCAACAACTACAGATTGTAAGGTTTGTACCCACTCAGATGAGTAGGAGGAAACAGGAGGCACATTATCTTTAATGTCTATGTGGGTTTATTTGCTCCATAAACTAGCAAGGCAGCAACAAAAAGGAAAACAGTCAGTACATCAGGCCGTCATAGCATAAAAGTCCATAGAAGAGCTCTGCTCTTCTCAGGCATGTGGGCACACAGGCTGTGCAGTGTCCAGCACTCAGGCTCTATCTGAAGCCACATATACAGAAGGGCTTCTTCCTCTCAATATACAGACTCCTGTCTGTAGTGTCCAGCCTGGACACATGGAAATCTGTCCACACTGACAGACTCCCAAACACTCACTACCATGTGCTAAACACACCTCCATTAGGTAGCCTGTAACCACACCCACAGGTAAGGTAACATCACATGCACTGTCACGTGATCATGACATCACTGCAGGTCCTCAAACTCCTGCAGGGAAAAGCATACAGTTAGCGCCCCCACTCAGAGGTGATGTATATGGGTAGCCGGACCCTCCCATCTCTCATAGCTACCCGCAACCCGGACCCAGGTGCACTAAACGACATCTTTAGTGCTCATGTGCACTAAAGACAAAATACTCCGGGTTGCATCGCAGGGAGCATCCATCCCTGTGATACATACCTCCCATTAACCACGTGACCACCAGTCACACCACAAGATACAGTGTTGCCAATTAGTTAAGCACTAAAATGAATGGCAAAAGGCCTGCTGCTGGTGGAAAGGGGAATAGGCGTGCTGGAAAGGGAAAAAAAGGTTGTGTCCGTGGGGTAGGTGGTCAAGCAACAGTAACATCTGCAGAAGAAAGACCATCTTCCAGCCAAAGTAAGATGTCTACTTCTTTTTGTGGACAATCTGATATGATCCCTTTCTTACGACCATCGCTACAAGCATCGCCAAAAATTCCAGATGAGGCACAAAAACAGCAGGTGCTTGAACGGATATCAAGTGCTCGTTCAAGTGGGCTCTCCTCCATGTCAACTTCAACATCACAACTACTCCAGTCCTCCGAGTTGTCACCCCAATCACACTTGCTTCCTCACAGCTCCCAAGTCTTCAGCTGCCCGTCTGAGCATAGGGTAACACACATGGTTGAGTCTGTAGAGCTGTTTACGCATACTATAGCCTGGGAATCAGAGGTCTGCTCTAGAGCTTCTGTGAATCCAGATGAGGAAATGATCTGCACTAATGCCCTGAATCTTTGTGAGTCGGATCCAGGCCCAGATGAAGAAGGTTCTGAGCATAATGTAGACCCTCGTTCCCAAACTGTAACTCCTGTTGGTGGAGACAATGAGGAAGATGATGATGAGACTGAGATACCTGATTGGAACGAAAACTTGGCTTTTCGGTCAGGGCAGGAAGAGGTTGGCTCTGAGGACGACGGGCGTGAGAACACACAGGATGATGATGACGAGTTTGTAGACCCCACTTACTGTCAACCCCCAGTCCGCCAGTCCATGAGGTCAGCAGAGGAGGTGGAGGAGGATGCTAGTGACGAGTCTGACGACGAGGTAACGGTGCAGCTTCCTGGACAGAAACGGAGTACTGGAAGCACGTCAACAACTGCAACGCCAACTGTGCCTCAGACCAGAAGTTGTGGTGGCTCTTCAGATCGTACGGGCTCAAAGCCTTGCATAGCCTGGGCATTTTTTTACATCGCAAAGGATGACCCAACTCATGTTGTCTGTAAGATTTGTCAACAAAATCTCAGTAGAGGCCAAAAAATCACTAACTTGAGTACTTCATGCATGAACCGTCACATGGATATGAGGCATAAGTTGCAGTGGGAAGCTCACTGTGCTACAATGCGGCCTAGTGGGCTGGGCCAAGCACCGTCTGCCCCATAAAGTGCATCCGCGTCTTCTTCATCCTCTGTGACTGGGGGGACAGCAGTCACACATGGTTTTGGATGCAGACCTTCCACCTCTTTACCCGCAACAGCAAGTGTGATTGGTAGGTCGTCAGGACATTTGCATGTGGAAACACCTGCTGGTGTTGAGCGCTCTCCGACATCGACAACACATTTTGATCAAGGCAACATAACGTCTCCGCCTGCACTTTCCTCACAGACCAGCAGTTTGCCGGGGACACCATACTCAACTCCGTCTAAGCACGCAGTGAGCCCTCAGTCCCTCAGATGTGGACAAGCAAAAGACCATTTCCTCCTAGCCATGGCAAAGCTAAGAGGTTGAATTTATCCATCTGCAAGCTGTTGGCTATAGAAATGCTGCCTTTCCACCTGGTGGACACAGAGGATTTTCGAGACGTTATGTCTGTCGCAGTGCCCCAGTACCAGATGCCCAGCCGCCACTACTTCTCAAAGAAAGCTGTGCCTGTGCTACACCAGCATGTCGCACACAGCATCATCGCTTCCTTGAGAAACTCTGTGTGTGACAGGGTGCATTTCACCACAGACACTTGGACGAGTAGACATGGACAGGGGCGTTACATGTCGGTGACTGGGCACTGGGTAACTACGGCGACATCAGGAGAAGGGGCTGCTGTCCGAGTCTTGCCGTCCCCACGAGTTGCTCGTCGATCCTCTGTATCTAGAAGTTCCTCCACTGCTTCTGCCTTCTCAACCTCCTCGCGGTCCTCCACCTGCACCCAAAGCCTGTCTGGTAATGCCACCCGCGTTGTAACTGGGCAGAAGGAATTCTGCACACCTCCTCACTATGCTGTCACCAGGGCTCAACGGCATCAGGCAGTGTTTACATTGAAATGTCTGGGAAATGTGAGTCACACAGCTGAGGAGTTGTGGTCAGCTCTGGAGACAGAGTTCCATCAGTGGTTGTCTCCACTCAACCTGCAGCCAGAGAAGGCTGTGTGCGACAATGCTGCAAACCTGGGTGCGGCCCTTCGCCGGGGCAATGTCACACACGTGCCTTGTATGGCTCACGTTTTGAACCTGGTTGTCCAGCAATTTTTATCCCACTATCCCGGACTAGATGGGCTTCTGCAGAGGGCACGGTCGCTGTGTGCTCACTTCCGCCGTTCGCATCCCGCAGCTCGACGACTTGCATCTCTACAGAAGTCGTTGGGCCTGCCAGTTCACCGGCTAAAACGCGATGTGCCCACATGGTGGAATTCAACTCTGCACATGTTGCAGCGACTGTGGCAGCACCAACGAGCCCTGGTGCAATACGATATGACGTATAGCCTGGGCCAAGAAGATCAAGAGGTGGGGCAAATCACGGTGCAGGTTTGGTTTTAGATCAGGGACCTATGCACCATTCTGCACAGTTTTGAAATAGCAATGAAGATGTTTAGTGCTGACGATGCCATTATCAGCATGACCATTCCGGTGATTTACATGCTGGAGCACACCTTACACAGTGTTCGGAGTCAGGTGGTGGAACAAGAGGAGGAGGAGGAGGAACAGGAAGAGTCGTATACGGAAGGTATCATATCGCCAAGGTCAAGAAGGTTGGCAACGCCAAGGCGGCTGGCATTGGAGGCTGGGGGAGATGGATTACCGAGGGCGCATGGTAGCAGCCAAACTGTTGAGGAAGGTGCAGGAGGCGAGGAAGAAGTGGAGGACGAACTGGCGCTGGGCATGGAAGACTCATCAGATGAGGGAGACCTTGATCAAATTTCTGTTGTGCGAGGTTGGGGGGAGAGGGCAGAAGCATGATTCTCACCTCGCCACCACCAAGACAACAAGGACTTGGTCCTCCTGGATGCGCAAGACACATGAGTGCCTTCTTGCTGCACTACCTGCAACATGACCCTCGGATTGTCAGAATCCGAAGTAATGCCGACTACTGGGTTGCCACACTCCTAGATCCCCGGTACAAAAGCAAATTTGGCAAAATAATTCCTGCCATAGAAAGGGATTCACGCATGCAGGAGTATCAGCAGAGACTGTTACAGAATCTAACATCTGCTTTTCCACAAAATACCAGTGGTGCACGAAGTGAATCTCTGAGTTCTAACTTGCCAACCGTGGGACTATCGAGTCATCACTCAAACCATAACAGTAACATCATATCTGGTGGTAACAGCAATTTTTTCCAATCGTTTCAAGATTTTTTTAGACCATCCTTTGCAAGGCCACAGGAGACAAGAAGTCTGACGCACAGCCAACGCCTAGAGAGGATGGTACAAGATTATCTCCAAGTTAACATCGATGCCATGACTGTGGAAGTGGACCCTTGCTCATTTTGGACTTCCAATCTTGAAAAATGGATTGAGCTCGCCACTCACGCCTTGGAGATCTTGTTGTGCCCCGGAGCCAGCGTTCTCTCTGAACGTTGTGTTCAGCGCTGCTGGTGGTGTGCTTACAGATAAGCGCACGCGACTGTCCAGTGACAATGTAGACACACTAACATTCATCAAGATGAACAAATCCTAGATCCGCAAGGACTTTTCTACCCCTGTGTCATCTTGGGGAGACTAAAAGCTTGATGATTTTTGAAAATCACCTCAACAACTGTTTTAAAAACTCTGGCGAAATTGATGCCACTTAAGTGGTGTCTGTGGCCGATTTTTTAGAAAAAATGGAGACTCTTTATTTAGTTCCCTTGCTGAGTTTTACATGACGTTACCATCATCAATTCCAGGTTGGTGGGGTCGTCTGCAGAGTTGTTTACTCATACTTTGGCCTGGGATTCAGAGGTCTGCTCCAAAGCTTCATTTAAAAAACCTGACCGGCACATCCAAACATAGACTCAGTGTGAACAGGTGCTGAACCTAGAGTCGCCAACTCGTATATAGTTAAGTAAATAAGGCAGCACACTGCAGCGCTAGAACATACAAACTTGAAAAACGAAATTTGAACTGCATTAGAAATATGAAAAATGAGAGCGTTTAGCGCATAAAAATGGCCAATTTTATGTGTACCTGGTAGCCCCTTTACGGCATCTCTTATAAGGCAAGTGTAGGACCTGGTATAAGAGAGATGCCGTAAAGGGGCAACCAGGTACACATAAAATTGGCCATTTTTATGCTCCAAAGCTTCAGTGTCTGCTAGTCAGCAGAGTAGCCCAGCCACCCACCGCCTGTTTACCTAAGTACTATTTTTAACGGCATCTGGCCCAGGAAATCCTTTTCGGCCTAGTAGAATTTAGTGCTACTCAGCAGCGTACCCCACCCATGAAGCAAGCTACACTGTTATGATTCGGTGACCTTGGAGCAGCATGAAAACTTTCACTGGAGTAGGTGGTCACTATACTGACCGCAATCCTGATCTTAACACCGCAACTAGAAGTAGCCGTGGAGTGTACTTAGCCAATCCTAGACACCTCGTCACAGCCGGAGGACTAAATACCCCTAAAGATGGAAATAGGAATACTATCTTGCCTCAGAGCAGAACCCCAAAGGATAGACAGCCCCCCACAAATATTGGCGGTGAGTCGGAGAGGAAAAACATACACACTCTAGCTAAAATAGTACAGGATAGGACAGAGTTCTGTGCGGTCAGTATTAAAACCCTTCAAAAATATCCACAGCAGAATATACAAAAACTTCCTCCATCTAACTAAAGACGTAGGAGCGTATATCTGCAACTCCAGCGAATCCTACATTCAGAGCAGGAATACAATCAAAAACAAGCACACAGCCAGTGTGCCACAGAAAAAGAAACAGACACTTATCTTTGCTGAAATGGCAGCCAAGCAGGAGAACCCAGGCAGAGATCAATCATATCCAAAAGACATTGACAACTGGCAAGGACTAATGAGTATATATGTAGCGGGATATAATCCAAAACAATAGTATATATATGAAGCAATTGGACTAAAAATTAACTTTTAATAAATATACTTAAAAAAGACAGACCAACGTGATATCGTCACCAAGTGAGGTACAAACAAGGGAAAATTAAAAAAGAGGGACTTGCGTTCACTCTTATAAACACAAAAGGGTACAAGGGAATAACTAACACACTCGTGACGGTCCGATAAAACTCATAGACCCAGCACGTCTGTTAGTAGTTATTCACAGAGGAATACGTCATGGAAGGGTTATGGCCAGGAGGATAATTCTTGGGTTTTTCCCTCTGATGTCCATGCTGCTGATTTGGTTCATGGCTTTCATCTGGCTCATCCTGATCGGCCTGGGGGCTATTGTGAGGGTTCGGTGACCCCTCCTCAAGGGGGAAGGGGGGGTACTGTTGTGAATTCTGCTTTTGAGCTCCCTCTGGTGGTAGCAGATGGTAATTCAGTTGTTCCTGGGCCGCAGTCTTGGACAGGTGTATCTGCTAATTGCAGTTCTGACTGGGGTATTTAGGCTTGCAGGACTCATTAGTCCTTGCATATATGAAGCAATTGGACTAAAAATTATCTTTTAATAAATATACTTAAAAAAGACAGACCAACGTGATATCGTCACCAAGTGAGGTACAAACAAGGGAAAATTAAAAAAGAGGGACTTGCGTTCACTCTTATAGACACAAAAGGGTACAAGGGAATAACTAACACACTCGTGCCGGTCCGATAAAACTCATAGACCCAGCACGTCTGTTAGTAGTTACTCACAGAGGAATACGTCAGTATATCAATAAGTGCTGACAAAAGAAAGAGTGGTATAATGTACTGTAAATTAAATATATACGCTGTATCTACTAGAGATGCATCGGGTCATATATTTATAGTTACCCTGCTTGTATATATACATTCAGAATACCCTCTTGAACCATATAATCAATCTTTTCACTTTACCAAACTGATAACGTATCCATAACTCAAAGAGTAAACATATGTAAATTCAGCAGCATAGAGGCCGTGAGAACACCGTCATAATGGAGCCCATCAAATCACATACACATATACCAGGAAAATGTAAACACCCTTATATAAGCAGGGTTTCCACGTGTATTTAAATAGTATTATGCTCCAATCAAAATTGACAGGTGTAAACTGTCTTAGCTGTTTAAGCTTTAATGCCTAGTGGCACAAATAGCATGGTACAATCTCACCCATATGTCTTAATGTGAGAAAATGCTTCCGGCCTCATTCATATCAGATAGCGTCTCCCGACGCGTTTCGTCCTATCCAGGACTCATCAGGGGAATGACAGGGATACCTGCGAGGCTGCGTTACCTGGCGCCCGCTGTGTCTCCCTTATGTACATATCAGCCGGACCGCTAAACGCCGCTCATCATTCTCGGCGTGCACCGCACTTCCGGTCCTTGTGTCCCCAGTTCTGGTTTCTCCCATACTGGAATTGCGCATGCGCACGGCGTGGAGCGCATACAACCCACGCCGTGGACCGCAAACAATTTCTCACTGTAAGGATTAACCCTACAGATATCACGGAACATTTACAAAATGTGAGGACTCATATAAGGGCAATATCCCCGAAGAAATGTGATCCAGGAGAGGTATTGCCTGATAGGCTGCTTTACCGTGCAAACTGTACACTTGCATAATAGCAAAGCAATCATGCCCAAACGGAGGCCACCTGAATTGTACTTCCAAGGTGCTGCTCCGTTTATCCATCGGTCATGGTCTGGATTTTACTCCGGTATCATTTCGTACCAACCATGGAGTAGTGGGATTTGAGGTCAAGGAGAAAAAAACTGTCATAAATTAGGCATAGGCTAGCAAAAGGAGACAAAAGGAAAAAATGGGGAGCACTATTTAAAAAAGCAAGCTTTGATTCGATATACGGGACACCACAGAACCTTCAAAAGCCTATATACCCTATAGGTGAACTACACTAACTGGCCCCTACCTACGTGGAGGTTGGCACCCTTAAAAACCTGCGCAGATGGCGCCCCCACTCAACGAAGGCTATCCCTAGCTATCCATCCCTATATGTCCCTACTATAGAGAGATGAGGAAGAGTTGTGTAAGGTAATATGCATAGTGCCACCTGTCCCAGTTAATGGTATTTATGTTATAATATCATCCCAAAACCAAAATGTAGATCATGGGAATGCACTAATGTAACCTATCGAGAAAAGCCTATTAATGTCTACGCTGTAATGCTACAAGCTGATGTCCTACCTAACGCGGGGGTTGGCACCCTAAAAATCCTGCGCATAGTGGCACCCCCACTCCACGACGACTATCCTTATCCCCTGAAGGGGAGACCAATTGTATCAGCGAACAATAGCCTTACTGAGAAATTGGGCATTTACATTGATAAGGTTCTCAAACCATTTGTGAGTTCATTGAATTCGTTTGTACGGGACACCACGGACCTTCTAAGGAAATTGGATGATGTTTTCTTGGACCCTGATATGGTGTTAGGGAGTATAGATGTCGAGGCCTTATACTCCTCCATTCCACATGACAAGGGCCTAATAGCCGTAGAATACTTTTTGAACACTAGAGGCACACAATTTGATGAACACAACAAATTCATACTGAAAATTCTAGAATTTTGCCTCACAAAAAACATTTTCCTTTTTGACCGGAAGCTCAGGGGCACTGCGATGGGCAGCCCGTGTGGGCCCTCGTATGCAAATTTGCTCCTGGGCTGGTGGGAGGAGACAATTGTCTTTAATGATGCTACACCATGTCTCGATGAAAAAGTAGTGTTATGGCTACGTTACATCGATGACATTCTGGTCATTTGGAGGGGCAGTTCTTCTGATTTTGGCTTATTTGTGGACGGCCTGAATACCAACAACATAGGCCTCAGATTCACATATGAGGTCAGTACTACCAAACTGTCCTTTTTGGATATATGTATCGAAAAGACTTCTAATGGGGCAATATCTACCAAAACGTATAGGAAGGATACCTCTACCAATTCCCTCTTGAGATGGGAGAGTAACCAACCAGTCCCACTCAAGAGGGGTATTCCAAAAGGACAGTACCTCCGCATGCGAAGAAACTGCTCACAAATGGAGACTTTCAAGGAACAAGCTAATGATTTACAAACAAGATTCCTTGAAAGGGGGTACCCACAGGAAATTCTGAATAGAGCTTACAAGGAAACAGTCAAGAAGGACAGGAGGGATTTGCTTATCCCTAAAACGAGGGAGCAAGCGGAAACAAAAGTTCGCTTCATTACAAAATACTCTAATGGAGCAAGTGACATTAGGAATATCCTCCAATGACATTGGTCGGTATTAGGTATGGACAATGACATCAAAGAGTTCCTTCCTGAAACACCCCAAATTACATACAGGAGGGGGAGATCCCTGGGGGATCGATTGGTCCACAGCCATTTCCAATCGAGCTCAGGGAACAATAATTTTTTGGCTACCCAAACTATGGGCTGCTTTAGATGTGGAAAGTGTAAGGCCTGCGACTCTATCCTCCCTAGCAGGTCCTTCTGCGGGAATGTAAACGGTGCCACATACTCCATCCGACATTTTATAAACTGTCGAAGCAAGGGTGTGATCTATAAGGCCACCTGTGAGTGCGGTATGGAGTATGTTGGGAAAACCAAAAGGGAATTCCGCAGAAGGATATGCGAACATGTCCGTGACATTCTGAAAAAAAGGGACACTCCAATGGCTAACCACATGAACATACATCACAGTGGTGACCACAAAAAAATCAACTTTGTCGGGATCGACAAAATTATACCATCACCTAGGGGGGGTGATTGGGACAAACAAATACTGCAAAAAGAATGTAGATGGATTTTCAACCTTCAAACCACACAACCACATGGCTTAAATGAGCAATTATCATATGGGTGCTTTTTATAATCTATTAGTACTCTTATACATATGTTATATGTGTTAGCCTATGATAGGATATGCTGTTCTACCTACCGTTTTCCCTTCTTGCTATCTATGTCTTATAGGGCGCAACAGGGACAGGATAAGGATAGTTGTCGTGGAGTGGGGGCGCCACTATGCGCAGGATTTTTAGGGTGCCAACCCCCGCGTTAGGAAATTGACAGGTGTAAACTGTCTTAGCTGTTTAAGCTTTAATGCCTAGTGGCACAAATAGCATGGTACAATCTCACCCATATGTCTTAATGTGAGAAAATGCTTCCGGCCTCATTCATATCAGATAGCGTCTCCCGACGCGTTTCGTCCTATCCAGAACTCATCAGGGGAATGACAGGGATACCTGCGAGGCTGCGTTACCTGGCGCCCGCTGTGTCTCCCATATGTACATATCAGCCGGACCGCTAAACGCCGCTCATCATTCTCGGCGTGCACCGCACTTCCGGTCCTTGTGTCCCCAGTTCTGGTTTCTCCCATACTGGAATTGCGCATGCGCACGGCGTGGAGCGCATACAACCCACGCCGTGGACCGCAAACAATTTCTCACTGTAAGGATTAACCCTACAGATATCACGGAACATTTACAAAATGTGAGGACTCATATAAGGGCAATATCCCCGAAGAAATGTGATCCAGGAGAGGTATTGCCTGATAGGCTGCTTTACCGTGCAAACTGTACACTTGCATAATAGCAAAGCAATCATGCCCAAACGGAGGCCACCTGAATTGTACTTCCAAGGTGCTGCTCCGTTTATCCATCGGTCATGGTCCGGATTTTACTCCGGTATCATTTCGTACCAACCATGGAGTAGTGGGATTTGAGGTCAAGGAGAAAAAAACTGTCATAAATTAGGCATAGGCTAGCAAAAGGAGACAAAAGGAAAAAATGGGGAGCACTATTTAAAAAAGCAAGCATTGATTCGATATACGGGACACCACAGAACCTTCAAAAGCCTATATACCCTATAGGTGAACTACACTACGTGGAGGTTGGCACCCTTAAAAACCTGCGCAGATGGCGCCCCCACTCAACGAAGGCTATCCCTAGCTATCCATCCCTATATGTCCCTACTATAGAGAGATGAGGAAGAGATGTGTAAGGTAATATGCATAGTGCCACCTGTCCCAGTTAATGGTATTTATGTTATAATATCATCCCAAAACCAAAATGTAGATCACGGGAATGCACTAATGTAACCTATCGAGAAAAGCCTATTAATGTCTACACTGTAATGCTACAAGCTGATGTGCTACCTAACGCGGGGGTTGGCGCCCTAAAAATCATGCGCATAGTGGCGCCCCCACTCCACGACAACTATCCTTATCCTGTCCCTGTTGCGCCCTATAAGACATAGATAGCAAGAAGGGAAAACGGTAGGTAGAACAGCATATCCTATCATAGGCTAACACATATAACATAAGTATAAGAGTACTAATAGATTATAAAAAGCACTCATATGATAATTGCTCATTTAAGCCATGTGGTTGTGTGGTTTGAAGGTTGAAAATCCATCTACATTCTTTTTGCAGTATTTGTTTGTCCCAATCGCCCCCCCTAGGTGATGGTATAATTTTGTCGATCCCGACAAAGTTGATTTTTTTGTGGTCACCACTGTGATGTATGTTCATGTGGTTAGCCATTGGAGTGTCCCTTTTTTTCAGAATGTCACGGACATGTTCGCATATCCTTCTGTGGAATTCCCTTTTGGTTTTCCCAACATACTCCATACCGCACTCACAGGTGGCCTTATAGATCACACCCTTGCTTCGACAGTTTATAAAATGTCGGATGGAGTATGTGGCACCGTTTACATTCCCGCAGAAGGACCTGCTAGGGAGGATAGAGTCGCAGGCCTTACACTTTCCACATCTAAAGCAGCCCATAGTTTGGGTAGCCAAAAAATTATTGTTCCCTGAGCTCGATTGGAAATGGCTGTGGACCAATCGATCCCCCAGGGATCTCCCCCTCCTGTATGTAATTTCGGGTGTTTCAGGAAGGAACTCTTTGATGTCATTGTCCATACCTAGTACCGACCAATGTCGTTGGAGGATATTCCTAATGTCACTTGCTCCATTAGAGTATTTTGTAATGAAGCGAACTTTTGTTTCCGCTTGCTCCCTCGTTTTAGGGATAAGCAAATCCCTCCTATCCTTCTTGACTGTTTCCTTGTAAGCTCTATTCAGAATTTCCTGTGGGTACCCCCTTTCAAGGAATCTTGTTTGTAAATCATTAGCTTGTTCCTTGAAAGTCTCCATTTGTGAGCAGTTTCTTCGCATGCGGAGGTACTGTCCTTTTGGAATACCCCTCTTGAGTGGGACTGGATGGTTACTCTCCCATCTCAAGAGGGAATTGGTAGAGGTATCCTTCCTATACGTTTTGGTAGATATTGCCCCATTAGAAGTCTTTTCGATACATATATCCAAAAAGGACAGTTTGGTAGTACTGACCTCATATGTGAATCTGAGGCCTATGTTGTTGGTATTCAGGCCGTCCACAAATAAGCCAAAATCAGAAGAACTGCCCCTCCAAATGACCAGAATGTCATCGATGTAACGTAGCCATAACACTACTTTTTCATCGAGACATGGTGTAGCATCATTAAAGACAATTGTCTCCTCCCACCAGCCCAGGAGCAAATTTGCATACGAGGGCGCACACGGGCTGCCCATCGCAGTGCCCCTGAGCTTCCGGTCAAAAAGGAAAATGTTTTTTGTGAGGCAAAATTCTAGAATTTTCAGTATGAATTTGTTGTGTTCATCAAATTGTGTGCCTCTAGTGTTCAAAAAGTATTCTACGGCTATTAGGCCCTTGTCATGTGGAATGGAGGAGTATAAGGCCTCGACATCTATACTCCCTAACACCATATCAGGGTCCAAGAAAACATCATCCAATTTCCTTAGAAGGTCCGTGGTGTCCCGTACAAACGAATTCAATGAACTCACAAATGGTTTGAGAACCTTATCAATGTAAATGCCCAATTTCTCAGTAAGGCTATTGTTCCCTGATACAATTGGTCTCCCCTTCAGGGGATAAGGATAGTTGTCGTGGAGTGGGGGCGCCACTATGCGCAGGATTTTTAGGGTGCCAACCCCCGCGTTAGGTAGGACATCAGCTTGTAGCATTACAGCGTAGACATTAATAGGCTTTTCTCGATAGGTTACATTAGTGCATTCCCGTGATCTACATTTTGGTTTTGGGATGATATTATAACATAAATACCATTAACTGGGACAGGTGGCACTATGCATATTACCTTAC
Organism: Ranitomeya imitator; assembly: GCF_032444005.1. Taxonomy (NCBI): domain Eukaryota; kingdom Metazoa; phylum Chordata; class Amphibia; order Anura; family Dendrobatidae; genus Ranitomeya; species Ranitomeya imitator. The sequence goes on along the minus strand of NC_091288.1, from coordinate 112,403,928 downwards.
ACAACTCTTCCTCATCTCTCTATAGTAGGGACATATAGGGATGGATAGCTAGGGATAGCCTTCGTTGAGTGGGGGCGCCATCTGCGCAGGTTTTTAAGGGTGCCAACCTCCACGTAGGTAGGGGCCAGTTAGTGTAGTTCACCTATAGGGTATATAGGCTTTTGAAGGTTCTATGGTGTCCCGTATATCGAATCAATGCTTGCTTTTTTAAATAGTGCTCCCCATTTTTTCCTTTTGTCTCCTTTTGCTAGCCTATGCCTAATTTATGACAGTTTTTTTCTCCTTGACCTCAAATCCCACTACTCCATGGTTGGTACGAAATGATACCGGAGTAAAATCCGGACCATGACCGATGGATAAACGGAGCAGCACCTTGGAAGTACAATTCAGGTGGCCTCCGTTTGGGCATGATTGCTTTGCTATTATGCAAGTGTACAGTTTGCACGGTAAAGCAGCCTATCAGGCAATACCTCTCCTGGATCACATTTCTTCGGGGATATTGCCCTTATATGAGTCCTCACATTTTGTAAATGTTCCGTGATATCTGTAGGGTTAATCCTTACAGTGAGAAATTGTTTGCGGTCCACGGCGTGGGTTGTATGCGCTCCACGCCGTGCGCATGCGCAATTCCAGTATGGGAGAAACCAGAACTGGGGACACAAGGACCGGAAGTGCGGTGCACGCCGAGAATGATGAGCGGCGTTTAGCGGTCCGGCTGATATGTACATAAGGGAGACACAGCGGGCGCCAGGTAACGCAGCCTCGCAGGTATCCCTGTCATTCCCCTGATGAGTCCTGGATAGGACGAAACGCGTCGGGAGACGCTATCTGATATGAATGAGGCCGGAAGCATTTTCTCACATTAAGACATATGGGTGAGATTGTACCATGCTATTTGTGCCACTAGGCATTAAAGCTTAAACAGCTAAGACAGTTTACACCTGTCAATTTTGATTGGAGCATAATACTATTTAAATACACGTGGAAACCCTGCTTATATAAGGGTGTTTACATTTTCCTGGTATATGTGTATGTGATTTGATGGGCTCCATTATGACGGTGTTCTCACGGCCTCTATGCTGCTGAATTTACATATGTTTACTCTTTGAGTTATGGATACGTTATCAGTTTGGTAAAGTGAAAAGATTGATTATATGGTTCAAAAGGGTATTCTGAATGTATATATACAAGCAGGGTAACTATAAATATATGACCCGATGCATCTCTAGTAGATACAGCGTATATATTTAATTTACAGTACATTATACCACTCTTTCTTTTGTCAGCACTTGTTGATATACTGACGTATTCCTCTGTGAGTAACTACTAACAGACGTGCTGGGTCTATGAGTTTTATCGGACCGGCACGAGTGTGTTAGTTATTCCCTTGTACCCTTTTGTGTCTATAAGAGTGAGCGCAAGTCCCTCTTTTTTAATTTTCCCTTGTTTGTACCTCACTTGGTGACGATATCACGTTGGTCTGTCTTTTTTAAGTATATTTATTAAAAGATAATTTTTAGTCCAATTGCTTCATATATGCAAGGACTAATGAGTCCTGCAAGCCTAAATACCCCAGTCAGAACTGCAATTAGCAGATACACCTGTCCAAGACTGCGGCCCAGGAACAACTGAATTACCATCTGCTACCACCAGAGGGAGCTCAAAAGCAGAATTCACAACAGTACCCCCCCCCCCCTTGAGGAGGGGTCACCGAACCCTCAACAGAGCCCCCAGGCCGATCAGGATGAGCCAGATGAAAGCCATGAACCAAATCAGCAGCATGGACATCAGAGGCAAAAACCCAAGAATTATCCTCCTGGCCATAACCCTTCCATTTGACCAGGTACTGAAGCTTCCGCCTCGAAAAATGGGAATCCAAAATCTTCTCAACAACATATTCCAACTCCCCATCAACCAACACAGGGGCCGGAGGATCAACAGAGGGAACAACGGACTCCACATATTTCCGCAATAAAGATCTATGGAAGACATTATGAATAGCAAAAGAGGCCGGAAGCGCCAGTCGAAAAGAAACCAGATTATTAATCTCAGAAATCCTATAAGGACCAATAAACCGAGGCTTAAACTTAGGAGAAAAAACTTTCATAGGAACATGACGGGGAGACAACCAGACCAGATCCCCAACCTGAAGCCGGGAACCAACACACCGACGACGATTAGCAAAACGTTGAGCCTCCTCTTGAGACAACACCAAATTGTCCACCACATGAGCCCAAATCTGCTGCAACCTGTCCACCACAGAATCCACACCAGGACAGTCAGAAGGCTCAACCTGCCCAGAAGAAAAACGAGGATGAAAACCAAAATTACAAAAGAAAGGCGAAACCAAGGTAGCAGAACTAGCCCGATTATTAAGGGCAAACTCGGCCAATGGCAAGAAAGCCACCCAATCATCCTGATCAGCAGACACAAAGCATCTCAAATAAGTCTCCAAGGTCTGATTAGTGCGCTCGGTCTGGCCATTTGTCTGAGGATGAAATGCAGAAGAAAAAGACAAATCAATGCCCAGCCTAGCACAAAAGACCCGCCAAAACCTAGAAACAAACTGGGAACCTCTGTCGGACACAATATTCTCCGGAATACCATGCAAACGAACCACATGCTGAAAAAACAACGGAACCAAATCTGAAGAGGAAGGCAATTTAGGCAAAGGCACCAAATGAACCATCTTAGAGAACCGGTCACAAGCAACCCAGATAACAGACATCTTCTGGGAGACCGGAAGATCAGAAATAAAATCCATCGAAATATGCGTCCAGGGCCTCTCAGGGACTGGCAGTGGCAAAAGCAACCCACTAGCACGGGAACAACAAGGCTTGGCCCGCGCACAAGTCCCACAGGACTGCACAAAAGAACGCACATCACGCGACAAAGAAGGCCACCAAAAGGACCTACCAACCAAGTCTCTGGTACCAAAAATGCCAGGATGACCAGCCAACACGGAACAGTGAACCTCAGAAATCACTCTACTAGTCCATCTGTCAGGAACAAACAGTTTCCCCACAGGACATCGGTCAGATTTGTCAGCCTGAAATTCCTGAAGAACCCATCGTAAATCAGGGGAAATGGCAGAAAGGACCACCCCTTCTTTCAGAATACCGACCGGTTCTAAGACCTCAGGAGAATCAGACAAAAAACTCCTAGAGAGGGCATCAGCCTTAATATTCTTAGAACCCGGAAGGTACGAGACCACAAAATCAAAACGGGAAAAAAACAAGGACCAACGAGCCTGTCTAGGATTCAGCCGTTTGGCAGACTCGAGGTAAATCAAATTCTTATGATCGGTCAAGACCACAATACGGTGCTTAGCTCCTTCAAGCCAATGTCGCCACTCCTCAAATGCCCACTTCATAGCCAACAACTCCCGACTGCCGACATCATAATTGCGTTCAGCAGGCGAAAACTTACGGGAAAAGAAGGCACATGGTTTCATTAAGGAACCAACAGGATCCCTCTGAGACAAAACGGCCCCTGCCCCAATCTCAGAAGTGTCAACCTCAACCTGAAACGAAAGAGAAACATCCGGTTGGCGCAACACCGGAGCAGAATTAAATCGATGTTTAAGCTCCTGAAAGGCAGAGACAGCCGCAGAGGACCAATTCGCCACATCAGCGCCTTTCTTCGTCAAATCTGTCAAGGGTTTAACCACGCTGGAAAAATTAGCAATGAAACGGCGATAAAAATTTGCAAAACGCAAAAATTTCTGAAGGCTCTTCACGGATGTGGGCTGAATCCAATCATGAATGGCCTGAACCTTAACCGGATCCATCTCTATAGACGAGGGAGAAAAAATAAAGCCCAAAAAGGAAACCTTCTGCACCCCAAAAAGACACTTAGACCCTTTCACAAACAAAGCATTGTCACGAAGGATCTGAAATACCATCCTGACCTGTTGCACATGAGACTCCCAATCATCGGAAAAAATCAAAATATCGTCCAAATATACAATCAAGAATTAATCAAGATAAGTCCAGGAGATATCATGCATGAAGGACTGAAAAACAGATGGAGCATTAGAGAGTCCGAATGGCATCACAAGGTATTCAAAATGGCCTTCGGGCATGTTAAATGCAGTTTTCCATTCATCACCCTGCTTAATACGAACAAGATTATATGCCCCGTCTCAGAGCTCGTTCTATTGTTTTTGGGTTATTGTCAGATCACTGTATGTGCTCTTATTGCTGGCACACTGTGTCACTGGATTGCCTACATAACAGTACAAGGAGCCAGGAAGACAGAATCAGGCGGAGTTAAATAACAAAGCAGCCAACGAGCTCACCAGAACACCTGAGGGAGGAAGCTCAGAAGCTGCAGTACCACTTGTGACCACTGTTGTGAATTCTGTGGCTGAATTCACTCCTATGGTCACAAGTGGTACTGCAGCTTCTGAGCTTCCTCCCTCAAGTGTTCTGGTGAGCTCGTTGGCTGATTTGTTATTTAACATCGCCTGATTCTGTCTTCCTGGCTCCTTGTACTGTTATGTAGGCAATCCAGTGACACAGTGTGCCAGCAATCAGAGCACATACAGTGATCTGACAATAACCCAAAAACAATAGAACGAGCTCTGAGACGTGGAATCTCTGTAGACCGCAATACCTGAACCTATCCTAAACACAACTAAAGGCAGCTGTGGATTGCGCCTGTCACTACCTATGCAACTCGGCACAGCCTGAGGAGCTGACTAGCCTGAAGATAGAAAAACAAGCCTGACTTGCCTCAGAGAAATACCCCAAAGGAAAAGGCAGCCCCCCACATATAATGACTGTTAGCAAGATGAAAAGACAAACGTAGGGATGAAATAGATTCAGCAAAGTGAGGCCCGATATTCTAGATAGAGCGAGGATAGCAAAGAGAACTTTGCAGTCTACAAAAAACCCTAAAGCAAAAAACCACGCAAAGGGGGCAAAAAGACCCACCGTGCCGAACTAACGGCACGGCGGTGCACCCTTTGCGTCTCAGAGCTTCCAGCAAAAACGAATAGACAAGCTGGACAGAAAAAGTAGCAACAAAAGCAAAGAAGCACTTATCTAAGCAGAGCAGCAGGCCACAGGAAAGATCCAGAAGCTCAGGTACATTGACAAGGAGCAAGGAAGACAGAATCAGGTGGAGTTAAATAACAAAGCAGCCAACGAGCTCACCAGAACACCTGAGGGAGGAAGCTCAGAAGCTGCAGTACCACTTGTGACCACAGGAGTGAATTCAGCCACAGAATTCACAACAGAGCCCGTCCTTAGTATCACACACGTCCCGACGTATGTTTCGCGTCTTCCGCTTTCTCAAGGGAGAAAAAGATAATTGCAGCATCTTCCCAAACATTGCACTTCTTCTGACAGCACCTCTGTGCTGGCACGATGGGAGGGTCTAAGAAAATTGTCCCAGAACTTTGCCATTGTTCCCCTGCCTGAGCTGGATTGTATTTCTGCCTCTCTCGCTTGGATTCCTTGGTTGTACAACAAACTCTGATATCTGCTGCCAGCGTTCTCACATGGGAATTTTCTAAGTAATTCTGCTACAAGGGCCCTCTGGTACTGCAACATTTTAGTACACCTCTATGCCTCTGGCAGAAGAGATTGAAAGTTATCCTTGTAGCGAGGGTCTAGAAGTATCACCAACCAGTAATGAGTGCCACCAAAAATATTTATAATGCAAAGGTCAGGTGAAACGCAGCGCAACATGAAGTCACCCATGCGTGCCAGACAGCTAACAGGCAAGACTTCCATGTCCTCACCAAGAAGACGACTAACCATGCTGTCCTCATTCTCATACTCCTCCTCCCTGTCCTCAGGCCATCCCCGCTGAACAGACGGAATGACAGCTGTGCTTGTACTACCATCTATAGCGCATGAAAGTAGCTCCTGTTCTTCCTCCTCCTCCTCATTGCCTACCAATCCACGTTGGGAAGACATGAGGATGGGCTGAGTGTAATCCCCCTGCATGGTTCCTTGTTCCATGTCATCATGCTCTGCCTGCAATGCATCACTCTTTAATTGTGAGCAGAGAGGTTTTCAGAATGCTGAGAAGCGGGATGGTGACGTTATGGGGTCATCGCCTCTCACCATCTTGGTGCAGTCCTCAAAGTTTTGTAGGATGGTACATACGTCTGACATCCATGTCCACTCCTGAGGTCTTATGTGTGGAGTCTTAACTGAATATCGACAGCCTTGTTGATGTTGGTAGTCAACAACTGCCCTCTTCTGCTCACAAATCATTTCCAACATATGCAGTGTAGAGTTCCAAAGCGTGGGGACATCACACACCAGTCGGTGAGCCGGAAGATGCAAATGCTGCTGAAGCACGGCAAGGGCGGCTGAAGCTGTAGCTGACTTTCTAAAATGGCAGAAAAATGACTGGCACATCCAAACTAGTGTGAATAGGTGCATACCAGAAGCAGCTATCTCCATATACAATATACAAAAAAAGGTTGCACTCTATCATGCCAAAGAATGTCAAATATGAAATACATGAAATATGAATAGCAAAATGGCTTTTTGAACATTAGGAAACATATTTGAGACGCTTTGCACAGAATTTGGTCAAATAGTGTGAGCCCATCAACCATCGTCAAGGTGGACTCATTAATCTGATGGGTCCCTGACCTCCCTGTCCAAATGTGAACACTTACCGAAGGCTAATGTCTGTATGCATGGGTGAATGTGGACACCTCTCTCAGTAAAGCATACATATATGGGTTGGCTGGAACCAAGTGTGATTAGGTGTAATTAAAAACCACATGGTGAATGGAGGAGTGCTCAGTCAGTAAGCCAACATAGAAAGGTCCGACTGGGACTTCTACTATGTTAACCCAGAGTGCGGTCAGTGAGATGTACTGTCCCTGCCCCCAAGCACTTGTATACGTGTCCGTGGTTAGGTGGACTTTCCCAGTAACAGCATTGTTGAGGGCACGAGTAACGTTGTGGGACACGTGTAATGTCAGTACGGCACATCGGGAGAAATAGTGGCGACTGGGTACCAAGTACCTTGGGACGGCCACCACCATCAGGTTGCAGAAAGCTTCCATTTTAATGAGCCTGAAAGCACAAGCTGAAGAGAAATGTTAGAATTTAGTACTGTAGCCTGTGGGGCGTTGGTTGGGTATTTCCGCTTGCATTCCAATGACTGGGTTACAGACAACTGAAGGCTGTGCTGGGACAAGGACATGGAAAGGGCTTGATGATGGTGCTGCTTGACTATGGGCAGCAACAGATGCAGGGCTACAGGCATCTTCACATACACAGTGGAATTGGGATTGGCTTCTACTCAAAACAGTGGAAGAAGCAGTGGTGTCACCTGAAGGCAGTGTTCCTGGAGCCTGGGGTTTGGCCCACACAGTTGGGTGCTTTGCTGCCATGTGCCTGATCATGCTGGTGGTGGTCAGGCTGGAAGTTTTGCTACCCCTGCTGATGGGGGCATGGCTGGTGCTGCAAATGGCCTGTTTGGAGTTATTGGCAGAGTCTTTAAAAAAATAACCAGACGTGGGAAGCTCAGTTGGAATGACATATTCCCTCATGTTGGTATTACGGGGAACGGATACACGCCTTATGTCTGTGGCTACCACACTGCTTCTTCCTGCCTGTTGGGGTGATGCCTCCTTCACAAAAAGAGGACTTAAAAAATCCTGCAAAAATTATTTCAAAAAGTCACAGAGAAAGAAGCAGATATGTTTACCTGTTCTGGCCTCCAAAACAAATGCACTGGCAGGGTACAGCAGACCCGATTAATGATGGCAGAAACACCGATGCAACAATACCAATGAAACAACCACTTTCAATCTAGTGTTGGCTGTATGGTATTTAAGTGCACAAAAAGATAAAAGATACTAGTCTGTATGTGGCATTATTCACACAGGCAATGCAGAGCATTTGGCTTACAGCCTATTACTAACGCACATACAGGCGGGTTGCCCAGTGCTACAATATGCATGCTGTGCGAACACAGTGACTGGAAGCATTATCCGCTATCCAACAAACGACCGTTTCACACTGCTCTGGCTTCAATAGTGGTGTGCTGCGATCCCCTAGAAACTGGGACAGGAAGTTCGAGCGGGAAGATGTGGGTCTTTATTGTGGCCCACTTTAAGCTTGGCCATGGCCTCTTCCTCTACATGCACCATCAGCATCACGTCCACTTCCCCATCCCTTGCCTTACCCATTTTAAATGGACTACTGCACTATTTCAAAAGTTCAACACAAATGTATTTATTTTGAACTAAATTATATCTGATCTGAGTATGCCTGCAAAGCTACGAATTTTCAAACACAGAAACACCAGGCCTCAGCCTGGCATAAAGGTACCGTCACACTAAGCGACGCTGCAGCGATACCGACAACGATCCGGATCGCTGCAGCGTCGCTGTTTGGTCACTGGAGAGCTGTCATACAGACAGCTCTCCAGCAACCAACGATCCCGAGGTCCCCGGTAACCAGGGTAAACATCGGGTTACTAAGCGTAGGGCCGCGCTTAGTAACCTGATGTTTACCCTGGTTACCAGCGTAAAAGTAAAAAAAAACAAACACTACATACTTACCTTCTGCTGTCTGTCCCCGGCGCTGTGCTTTCCTGCACTGACTGTGAGCACAGCAGCCGGAAAGCAGAGCGGTGACGTCACCGCTCTGCTTTCCGGCCGCTGTGCTTACACAGGGCAGAGAAGCAGAGCGCCGAGGGATAGACAGCGGAAGGTAAGTATGTAGTGTTTGTTTTTTTTAACTTTTACGCTGGTAACCAGGGTAAACATCGGGTTACTAAGCGCGGCCTTGCGCTTAGTAACCCGATGTTTACCCTGGTTACCAGCGAAGACATCGCTGAAACGGCATCACACACACCGATTCAGCGATGTCAGCATGAAGTCCAGCGATGAAATAAAGTTCTGGACTTTCTGCAATGACCAACGACATCACAGCAGGATTCTGATCGCTGCTGTGTGTCAAACTGAACGATATCGCTAGCCAGGACGCTGCAAGGTCACGGATTGCTAGCGATATTGTTTAGTGTGACGGTACCTTTACAGACTGTGTTAAATTTTTTTGGCCTTTTTGGTGAATTTAAACCCCCCCAGAAAAGAGTGGCACAAGGCTGGCACACAGGACTATGCTATGTATGCCTGCGGAAATACGATTTTTCAAAAACAGATACACAAGGACTCAGCCTGACATAACAGACCGTATTAATGTGTTTTTTGCTTTTTGGTGAATTTTCCAAAAAGAAAAATTTAACAATGCTATCAAATTGAACTATGCTACATATGCCTGCGGAAATACGATTTTTCAAAAACAGATACACCAGGACTCGTGGTCGTGAGTAAAAGAATGGCGCTCTGCTCCTTCCTTGTTGTTACCACTGGTGTCGATGTCTGCTGTCCTGTGTTGCTTGAAGAATCCCGGCTTCTGGCTGTAGTCACTGCTGCCTCGCAGTGCGCGATATCGGAGCAGGACCTGCCGTGACGTCACTGGTCACATGGAGTCGCGGGATGGTTTGAAGTTCTAGCGGTATGGAGATACGAGTAGCAGAAAAGACCAAAAATCCAACGCGTTTCAGAAAGAAGCGCTTTCCTTCATCAGGGATGGTCCTAGGTGCCTAGATTAACCCTTATATAGGGAGAAAGTCAAATCTGCTAATCCTGCATGAAACCAAACAATTCTAACTCACTATTCAGTCCTTTTGGGATAAGAGTGTCTAGTATGAAGATCCACTTGCTTTCTGCTCTAGACATAATTGCAATATAATTTCCTTTTCTCCAAGGTACTGGTATTTTTTCCAACCCTATTTTTTCCATTGAATTTACATCACTGTTATGTTTTTCTACAAAATGTTTGGACAGAGGGTGGCCTATAAATGTTTGTTTGATATTGCACATGTGCTCACTAATCCTCACTTTGAGGCTGCCGTCACACTAGCAGTATTTTGTCAGTATTTTACATCAGTATTTGTAAGCCAAAACCAGGAGTGAAACAATTAGAGGAAAAGTATAATAGAAACACGTCACCACTTCTGCATTTATCACCCACTCCTGGTTTTGGCTTGCAAATACTGATGTAAAATACTGACCAAATACTGCTAGTGTGACGGAAGCCTGAGTGGGCGTTTGATCCTGCCCACGTATAGTTTGTCGCATGGGCATTTTATGCCATATATAACCCCTTCTGTAGTGCACGTAATATATTGTTTAATGCCGCAGTTCTTCCCATTTCTGACAACTGTAAGTTGTTTTTTACTTTGTGTTTTTCTGCACATTGTGCATTTGAGGCAAGGAAAAAAGCCTGTAATATTTTTATCAAAGAATTTTTTTGTATTAGGGACATGATGGTATTGTACTGTTGGTACAATCAAATTTCCCAAGTTGCGAGCTTTCTTATATATGAAGCGTGGGTGAGTGGGGATATGATTCCCCAAGATTTTGTCATCTTTCAAAATGCCCCAATGTTTATTCACAATCTTTCTAAGCAGGAAGGCATTTGAATTAAATTGTGTTATAATTGGAACAAACCCCATTTTCTCAATATTCTTCTTCTGGGGTTTTCCTTTTAATAAATCCTTACGGGGTAGGATGGAGACCTGATTTTTGGAGGCCTCCAGTATTTTTAAGTCATAACCTTTTTCCAAAAATTTTGCAGTTAATTAATTGGCTTCTTTATCATACTGTGGGTGTTTTGAACAGTTTTGGTATAGCCTCATGTACTGGCTTTTTGGTACATTTATCAGCCATGTGGGTAAATAGCAACTGTTGATGTGAATTAAACTGTTGATGTCAGTGGGCTTGTTGTAAGTGCAAGTTTGTATACACGAATCCTCAATAAAACCTTTAGGTCTAGAAAATTGATATTTTGAGTGCTAACAGTAGCATTAAAATTCAAATAAAAATCATTTTTATTAATATTGGTTAAAAATAGTTCAAGGGATTGAGGGCCTTCTGCCCAAATAAACATGACGTCATCAATTGAACGACGCCAAAGGACCAGGTCTGCGCGCAAGATACCGCCAGGGTGGATATAGATATCTTCCCACCGTCCCACATAAAGATTTGCGTAGCTTGGCGCGAACCTTGTCCCCATTGCTGTACCCCTTTGCTAGGTATAGTAGTGCTCCTGGTATTTAAAATAATTGTGTGTTAAAATAAAAAACATGCATTCCTTAAGGAATTCGATTTGTTCCTTAGGTGTTGGCAAAACTTTTTCCAGAAAGTAAGCAGCAGCTTCACAGCCTTTCTGGTTTTCAATCACCATATAAAGTGATGTAATATCCAGGGTGCCCATTATATAATGGTCTTTCCACTCGATATCATTCAATATGTTAAGTATATGAGTACTGTCTTTGAGATGGGCCGGAAGAAGAGGCACAATTTCCTGTAGATGTTGATCCACGAAATGCGACATGTTTGCTGTTAGGCATTGTATGCCTGATATGATGGGAGGCCCCGGTGGATTTATTGGGTTTTTGTGAATTTTTGCTAAGTAATAGAAGGTGGCTAGCCTTGGGAAGGGATTATTTATAAACTCAAATTCATGTTTACTTAGAAAGCCTTTGTTCAATCCAATAGTTAACATCTTTTTCATGTCTGCCATATATCTCTCAGTGGGGTCCGTTTTGAGTACTCTGTATGTGCGTGAGTCATTTAGAAGGTGGAGGGCTTCTGTTTGATAATCATCTTGGTTTAAGATGCTGCTATTTTTAGGCTGTTGGGGTCAATTTCCATGGCCCCTTACCAACCTGAGAATACCAGCCCCCAGCTGTCTGGTTTAGCAAGGCTGATTGTCAAAAATGGAGGACCCTATGCCGTTTTCTTAATTATTTATTAAAATAATTAAGAAAACAGCGCAGGGACCCCTCTATTCTTGATAACCAGCCTTGCTAACACTGACAGCTGAGGGTTGCAACCCCCAGCTGTGAGTTTTGCCTGGCTGTTTATAGAAAATACAGGGGAACCCAGGTAATTTTTTTCTTTCCCATCAGCCGCTCCTGCTGTCACAGTTATTAGTGGCAGAAGGTGGAAGCTGATTTGAGTAATAGTCCCAAAAGCCACCGCCTACTGTCATTGTTCTCACTTGAATACAACTCTCATTAGTCTCCCCTGCTGATCGTCAGCAAAGGAGGGGAGAATGATTAAAGTCGTCTTTAGTGCCAGGTACCAGGAAACAGCGTTGACTTTACCGCTGCTACCAGTGTGCCACCGTGTGGTACTGATGCGGCACACAGTTGCCACACATGTGCCATACGTATTACACACACGGACACTGACATCTCCAGTACCGATTTGACATTAGCATGACCATCGTGGGAACATTTCTATCGGCGCTCACGCTGACGTCAGATAGGTGAATTGAGTTCATTGGCTGTGAACTTTCAGGACCTTTCTGATGGCCCCGACTAAATGTTTTTAAAAATATAAAAAAAATAAAAAAATATAAAAGTTCAGATGCTGGTCAGTGTCTCTGCTGGATGACAGGCTGAATGGTCGCATCATGCAGCGTGCCATCTAGATGTAGCAGAGCTAGGCCCATCGTGGTAGATTATCATCTTCTCTGTGGCAAGGTGAGGAATATTGTTATTTTTTTTAACTCTTTAGCAGGAGACAATGGCGTCTGTGGAATAGACGATGTCGTAAGTATGGTTTAATTAAGATTTATTAAAGGAGTCTGTCATTTTTTCAATGAAAGAACTTTTTCTAGGTGTCTGTGTTTTTATGCAAAATGACTATGGGGTTAGTAATGGGGACATCTTATTGACGCCTCTATATTACTAACCTCTGAGTTTGATGTCACCTGACAATATAAAGGTGATATCAACTCCCCGACTATCACCCCACTTGCCACTGCAACAGGGCTAGTGGGAATAGCGAGGCTAGGTGCATGAATTGGCACACCTTATAGATGTGCCTTTTCTGGGGTGGCTGAGAGCTGACGTTTTAGCCGGGGGGCAGTATCTATGGCCCCTTCCTAGGCTATTAATGTCAGCCTGCAACTGTCTACCTAGCATTTTCTGGTTATTAATTATAGGGGGACCCTACAACATTTTTTTGGTGTCCCCCATTTTAACCCCTTCCAACATCGGGCGTAATAGTACAACGATGTCAGAGTCCATCCCTTTGATGTGGGCTCCGGCGGTGAGCTCAGATTTTTCCCAGCACATGTCAGCTGTTTTGAACAATTGCACAGGAAATCCACCCATTATTGCTCCCCATCATGTGATCGCGAGTCACTGATGGGTTGGCATGACAACCAGAGGTCTCCTGCAGACCTCTATTGTTGTCACTGCTGGTTTGCTATGAGCACCGCCTGGTGGTCGGCACTCATAGCGACTGAGTAATTCTGCTACATACAGGCGATCTGACCATCGTCTGTATGTAGCAGAGGTGATTAGGTTATGGTTGCTTCTAGTCTCCTATGGAGACTACTGAAGCATGCAAAAAGTGAACAAAAGTTTTTAAAATCATAAAAAAATATATAAAAGTTCAAATCAACCCCTTGTGCCCCATTCAAAATAAAACAGTAAAAAAAATCTAACATATACATATTTGGTATCGCCGCATTCAGAATCGCCCGATCTATCAATGAAAAAAAGGATTAACCTGATCGCTAAACGGTATAGCGAGAAAAAATTAAAAACGCCACAATTGTGTTGCATTTACAGGTGATCAAAAGATCGTATCTGCACCAAAATGGTAAAATTAAAAACAATCGCTCAGTGTGCAAAAAATAAGCCATCAGCCAACCCGAAATCACTAAAAAAGGTAGACGCTACGAGTATCGGAAAATGGTGCAATTTTTTTTTTTACAAAGTTTGGAATTTTTTTTTCACCACTTAAAATGCTGACAGGTTGAATGTTATCAAAAAGAACAAGGGCTGGATTGGCCCAGACTACTAAACACCACCAGATGTCAGGAGCGGAACATAAACTCAAATCCATTGTTTTCGCTGGTCTATTCCCATGCATGATTTCCCACCCAAACATGGGTATAGGCTTTAGGATTTCATCCTTTTTGTGACGTCTTCCACCACCTTATCAACAGTGTGATCATGTTGCCCTCTCAAAACATTTTTAAGGGTGTCTATGATACTTGCATTAAGAATTTTGAGAGGCCAGCCTCTAACATTCTTTGATACAGTTGATCCCTTGCTGATTTTTTAAGTTTGCCCACTGACAAAGACAAGAAAAGTCTATAATTTTTAAGAGTAGGTTAATTTTAACATTGAGAGATAGAATATCAAAAATACAATCCAGAAAATCACATTGTATAAATTATATAAATTTATTTGCATTTTACAGTGATTCTAAACAGCAATAGCACAAAAAGAGGATTCAGAGATCCTAAAATTCCTCCTGACATGTGCGAAAACCTCATCATCAACTACAAAAAATGTCTGACTGCTGTGCCTGCCTAAATAAATCACCGCTTCCCCTCTCTGACCACAACATTCTCTCCTTCACGCTCAGAAATCCTTGCCCACCCCAGCACACTCCTACCTACGTTTCAGTCAGAAATCTACACGCCATTAACCCTCATACACACATATATGCAGCATCAATAGTAAAAAGATCTAATGTTAAAAATAATAAAAAAAATAAAAAATCATCATATACTCACCTTCCAGTGCCTTTCCGGCTCCTCGCGACGCTCCGGTGACCGGTCCATGCATTGCGATCTTGCGAGATGATGACGTAGTAGTCTCGCGAGACCGCTACATCATCATCTCGCGAGACCGCAATGCACTCTTGAGACCGGAGCGTGCGAGGAGGGTCAGTAAACTCTTCCTGGATCCACGGGCCAACGGAAGGTGAGTATATAACTATTTTTTATTTTAATTCTGTTTTTAACAGGGATATGATGCCCACATTGCTATATACTACATGGGCTGCGCAATATACTACGCGGGCTGGGCAATATGCTACACGGGCTGTGCAATATACTACGTGGATTGTGCAATATACTACGCGGGCTGTGCAATATACTATACTACGCGGGCTGTGCAATGTACTACGCGGGCTGTGCAATGTACTACGCGGGCTGTGCAATGTACTACGTGGGCTGGGCAATGTACTACGCGGGCTGGGCAATGTACTACGCGGGCTGGGCAATGTACTAAGCGGGCTGGGCAATGTACTACGCGGGCTGGGCAATGTACTACGTGGGCTGGGCAATATACTACGTGGGCTGGGCAATATACTACGCGCGCTGGGCAATATACTACACGCGCTGGGCAATATACTATGCACGCTGGGCAATATACTACGTGACTGGGTAATATACTAAGTGGCTGGGCAACATGCTACGTGACTGGGCAATATACTACGTGGCTGAGCAATATACTATGTGGCTGGGCAATATAGTACGCGACTGGGCAATATAGTACGTGACTGGGCAATATACTACGTGGCTGGGCAATATACTATGTGGCTGGGCAATATACTACGTGGGCTGTGCAATATACTACGTGGACATGCATATTCTAGAATACCCGATGCGTTAGAATCGGGCCACCATCTAGTCTATATATATATATATATATATATATAATTGTCTAAGGGTCTGTTTTTCTGTAACCGAAATCCTGCGTCGCTGATTCGTTGCGCCCGGCCGTCCTCGACCAATCAGCATTCATAAATAAACTACATACATACAGTATACTAGAATGAGAATAACATGAAGGACTGTCTGTGAGGGAGAGAATAACATGGAGGACAGTCTGTGAGGGAGAGAATAACATGGAGAACAGTCTGTGAGGGAGAGAATAAGATGGAGGACAGTCTGATGGAGAGAATAACATGGAGGACAGTCTGTGAGGGAGAGAATAACATGGAGGACAGTGTGTGAGGGAGAGACTTGACTCTTAAAATAAGGACAGGAGAAAAACAATGCCAGTGTGTCCAATGGGTTACAACATAAATGTAAGCACCAATGTTTATATGAATAATAGATATTGGCCCGATTCTAACACATCAGGTATCTACTATATAATCGTCTAATTCTGTCTGTTTGTCTGTAACGGAAATCCCGCGTCGCTGATTGGTCTCACCAGCTGCCCATGACCCATCAGAGACAGGCGCAGTTCGGCCGCAAATTGGCAAGGGATTTTAAACACGCTTCACTGATTGGTCGCGGCCATCCGGGCGCGACCAATCAGCAATATTGGTGCTGGATTTAAACACCGCTTCGCTGATAATGTATATATTTTACCCGGAAAATCCTGTATATTCATTGCATTATTCTTAAATCTTCATAAATAAACTACATACATATTCTAGAATACCGGATGCGTTAGAATCGGGCCACCTGTTATGTAGGCAATCCAGTGACACAGTGTGCCAGCAATCAGAGCACATACAGTGATCTGACAATAACCCAAAAACAATAGAACGAGCTCTGAGACGTGGAATCTCTGTAGACCGCAATACCTGAACCTAACCTTAACACAACTAAAGGCAGCTGTGGATTGCGCCTAACACTACCTATGCAACTCGGCACAGCCTGAGGAGCTGACTAGCCTGAAGATAGAAAAACAAGCCTGACTTGCCTCAGAGAAATACCCCAAAGGAAAAGGCAGCCCCCCACATATAATGACTGTTAGCAAGATGAAAAGACAAACGTAGGGATGAAATAGATTCAGCAAAGTGAGGCCCGATATTCTAGATAGAGCGAGGATAGCAAAGAGAACTTTGCAGTCTACAAAAAAACCCTAAAGCAAAAAACCACGCAAAGGGGGCAAAAAGACCCACCGTGCCGAACTAACGGCACGGCGGTACACCCTTTGCGTCTCAGAGCTTCCAGCAAAACGAAATGACAAGCTGGACAGAAAAAGTAGCAACAAAAGCAAAAAGCACTTATCTAAGCAGAGCAGCAGGCCACAGGAAGATCCAGAAGCTCAGATCCAACACTGGAACAATGACAAGGAGCAAGGAAGACAGAATCAGGTGGAGTTAAATAACAAAGCAGCCAACGAGCTCACCAGAACACCTGAGGGAGGAAGCTCAGAAGCTGCAGTACCACTTGTGACCACAGGAGTGAATTCAGCCACAGAATTCACAACAGTACCCCCCCCTTGAGGAGGGGTTACCGAACCCTCACCAGAGCCCCCAGGCCGACCAGGATGAGCCACATGAAAGGCACGAACAAGATCTGGAGCATGGACATCAGAGGCAAAAACCCAGGAATTATCTTCCTGAGCATAACCCTTCCATTTAACCAGATACTGGAGTTTCCGTCTAGAAACACGAGAATCCAAAATTTTCTCCACAATATACTCCAATTCCCCCTCCACCAAAACCGGGGCAGGAGGCTCAACAGATGGAACCATAGGTGCCACGTATCTCCGCAACAACGACCTATGGAATACATTATGTATGGAAAAGGAGTCTGGGAGGGTCAGACGAAAAGACACAGGATTGAGAATCTCAGAAATCCTATACGGACCAATAAAATGAGGTCTAAATTTAGTAGAGGAAACCTTCATAGGAATATGACGAGAAGATAACCAAACCAGATCCCCAACACGAAGTCGGGGACCCACACGGCGTCTGCGATTAGCGAAAAGTTGAGCCTTCTCCTGGGACAAGGTCAAATTGTCCACTACCTGAGTCCAGATCTGCTGCAACCTGTCCACCACAGAATCCACACCAGGACAGTCCGAAGACTCAACCTGTCCTGAAGAGAAACGAGGCTGGAACCCAGAATTGCAAAAAAATGGAGAGACCAAGGTAGCCGAGCTGGCCCGATTATTAAGGGCGAACTCAGCCAACGGCAAAAAGGACACCCAATCATCCTGGTCAGCAGAAACAAAACATCTCAGATATGTTTCCAAGGTCTGATTGGTTCGTTCGGTCTGGCCATTAGTCTGAGGATGGAAAGCCGAGGAAAAAGATAGGTCAATGCCCATCCTACCACAAAAGGCTCGCCAAAACCTTGAAACAAACTGGGAACCTCTGTCAGAAACAATATTCTCAGGAATGCCATGCAAACGAACCACATGCTGGAAGAAAAAAGGCACCAAATCAGAGGAGGAAGGCAATTTAACCAAGGGCACCAGATGGACCATTTTAGAAAAGCGATCACAGACCACCCAAATGACTGACATCTTTTGAGAAACGGGAAGGTCAGAAATGAAATCCATCGAAATATGTGTCCAAGGCCTCTTTGGGACCGGCAAGGGCAAAAGCAACCCACTGGCACGTGAACAGCAGGGCTTAGCCCTAGCACAAATCCCACAGGACTGCACAAAAGTACGTACATCCCGTGACAGAGATGGCCACCAGAAGGATCTAGCCACCAACTCTCTGGTACCAAAGATTCCAGGATGACCAGCCAACACCGAACAATTAAGTTCAGAGATAACTTTACTAGTCCACCTATCAGGGACGAACAGTTTCTCCGCCGGACAACGATCAGGTTTATTCGCCTGAAATTTTTGCAACACTCGCCGCAAATCAGGGGAGATGGCAGACACAATGACTCCTTCCTTGAGGATACTCGCCGGCTCAGATGAACCCGGATAGTCGGGCACAAAACTCCTAGACAGAGCATCCGCCTTCACATTTTTAGAGCCCAGAAGGTAAGAAATCACAAAATCGAAGCGGGCAAAAAATAACGACCAACGGGCTTGTCTAGGATTCAAGCGCTTGGCAGGCTCGAGATAAGTAAGGTTCTTATGATCAGTCAATACCACCACGCGATGCTTAGCTCCTTCAAGCCAATGACGCCATTCCTCGAATGCCCACTTCATGGCCAGCAACTCTCGGTTGCCCACATCATAATTACGCTCAGCAGCCGAAAAGTTCCTGGAAAAGAAAGCACATGGTTTCAACACTGAGCAACCAGAACCTCTCTGTGACAAAACCGCCCCTGCTCCAATCTCAGAAGCATCAACCTCGACCTGGAACGGAAGAGAAACATCTGGTTGACACAACACAGGGGCAGAACAAAAACGATGCTTCAACTCCTGAAAAGCTTCCACAGCAGCAGAAGACCAATTAACCAAATCAGCACCCTTCTTGGTCAAATCGGTCAATGGTTTGGCAATGCTAGAAAAATTACAGATGAAGCGACGATAAAAATTAGCAAAGCCCAGGAATTTTTGCAGACTTTTCAGAGATGTCGGCTGAGTCCAATCCTGGATGGCTTGGACCTTAACCGGATCCATCTCGATAGTAGAAGGGGAAAAGATGAACCCCAAAAATGAAACTTTCTGCACACCGAAGAGACACTTTGATCCCTTCACAAACAAAGAATTAGCACGCAGGACCTGGAAAACCATTCTGACCTGCTTCACATGAGAGTCTGAATCATTTGAGAAGATCAAAATGTCATCCAAGTAAACAATCAGGAATTTATCCAGATACTCACGGAAGATGTCATGCATAAAAGACTGAAACACAGATGGAGCATTGGCAAGTCCGAACGGCATCACTAGATACTCAAAATGACCCTCGGGCGTATTAAATGCAGTTTTCCATTCATCTCCTTGCCTGATTCTCACCAGATTATACGCACCACGAAGATCTATCTTAGTGAACCAACTAGCCCCCTTAATCCGAGCAAACAAGTCAGATAACAATGGCAAGGGATACTGAAATTTCACAATGATCTTATTAAGAAGGCGGTAATCAATACACGGTCTCAGCGAACCATCCTTCTTGGCTACAAAAAAGAACCCTGCTCCCAGTGGTGATGACGATGGGCGAATATGTCCCTTCTCCAGGGATTCCTTCACATAACTGCGCATAGCGGCGTGTTCAGGCACGGATAAATTAAATAATCGACCTCTAGGGAATTTACTACCAGGAATCAAATTGATAGCACAATCACAATCCCTATGCGGAGGTAGGGCATCGGACTTGGGCTCTTCAAATACATCCTGATAATCAGACAAGAACTCTGGGACTTCAGAAGGAGTGGATGACGAAATAGACAAAAATGGAACATCACCATGTACCCCCTGACAACCCCAGCTGGATACCGACATAGAGTTCCAATCCAATACTGGATTATGGGTTTGCAGCCATGGCAACCCCAACACGACACATCATGCAGATTATGTAGCACCAGAAAGCGAATAACCTCCTGATGTGCAGGAGCCATGCACATGGTCAGCTGGGTCCAGTACTGAGGCTTATTCCTGGCCAAAGGTGTAGCATCAATTCCTCTCAACGGAATAGGACACCGCAACGGCTCCAAGAAAAACCCACAACGTTTAGCATAATCCAAATCCATCAGATTCAGGGCAGCGCCTGAATCCACAAACGCCATGACAGAATACGATGACAAAGAGCATATCAAGGTAATGGACAGAAGGAATTTGGATTGTACAGTACCAATGACGGCAGACCTATCGAACCGCTTAGTGCGCTTAGGACAATCAGAAATAGTGGAATCACCACAGTAGAAACACAGACCATTCAGACGTCTGTGTTCTTGCCGTTCAACTCTGGTCATAGTCCTATCGCACTGCATAGGCTCAGATTTAATCTTAGACAATACCGCCAAATGGTGCACAGATTTACGCTCGCGCAAGCGTCGACCGATCTGAATGGCCAAAGACATAGACTCATTCAAACCAGCAGGCATAGGAAAACCCACCATGACATCCTTAAGAGCCTCAGAGAGACCCTTTCTGAACAAAGCTGCCAGCGCAGATTCATTCCACAGAGTGAGTACTGACCACTTCCTAAATTTCTGACAATATACTTCTATATCATCCTGACCCTGGCACAAAGCCAGCAAATTTTTCTCAGCCTGATCCACTGAATTAGGCTCATCGTAAAGTAATCCGAGCGCCAGGAAAAACGCATTGACATTACTCAATGCAGGGTCTCCTGGCGCAAGAGAAAATGCCCAGTCCTGAGGATCGCCGCTCAAAAAAGAAATAATAATCAAAACCTGTTGAATAGGATTACCAGAAGAATGAGGTTTCAAGGCCAGAAATAGCTTACAATTATTTTTGAAATTAAGAAACTTAGTTCTATCACCAAAAAACAAATCAGGAATAGGAATTCTTCGTTCTAACATAGATTTCTGATCAATAGTATCTTGAATCCTTTGTACATGTGTAACAAGATTATCCATTGAAGAGCACAGACCCTGAATATCCATGTCCACACCTGTATCCTGAAACACCCAAATGTCTAGGGGAAAAAAAAAGACTGAACACAGAGCTGAGAAAAAAAAATGATGTCAGAACTTCTTTTTTCCCTCTATTGAGAATCATTAGGTTGGCTCCTTGTACTGTTATGTAGGCAATCCAGTGACACAGTGTGCCAGCAATCAGAGCACATACAGTGATCTGACAATAACCCAAAAACAATAGAACGAGCTCTGAGACGTGGAATCTCTGTAGACCGCAATACCTGAACCTAACCTTAACACAACTAAAGGCAGCTGTGGATTGCGCCTAACACTACCTATGCAACTCGGCACAGCCTGAGGAGCTGACTAGCCTGAAGATAGAAAAACAAGCCTGACTTGCCTCAGAGAAATACCCCAAAGGAAAAGGCAGCCCCCCACATATAATGACTGTTAGCAAGATGAAAAGACAAACGTAGGGATGAAATAGATTCAGCAAAGTGAGGCCCGATATTCTAGATAGAGCGAGGATAGCAAAGAGAACTTTGCAGTCTACAAAAAAACCCTAAAGCAAAAAACCACGCAAAGGGGGCAAAAAGACCCACCGTGCCGAACTAACGGCACGGCGGTACACCCTTTGCGTCTCAGAGCTTCCAGCAAAACGAAATGACAAGCTGGACAGAAAAAGTAGCAACAAAAGCAAAAAGCACTTATCTAAGCAGAGCAGCAGGCCACAGGAAGATCCAGAAGCTCAGATCCAACACTGGAACATTGACAAGGAGCAAGGAAGACAGAATCAGGTGGAGTTAAATAACAAAGCAGCCAACGAGCTCACCAGAACACCTGAGGGAGGAAGCTCAGAAGCTGCAGTACCACTTGTGACCACAGGAGTGAATTCAGCCACAGAATTCACAACAGCCACCATCTAGTCAATATATAATAAACCAAATGTTGCGAGTCACCATATTTAGCAACTTTCCCCACAGTTAGTTTCTGCTTAGCAGCCAATAGAAATAGCTTGCTGCCTTTCTTGTTTTTCAGTTTTGGTGCTGTGCAATGGAAAATGGGCCACTGTGCAGAGAATTGGCTGTGGGGTGACTGCTGGGCAGGATGAGGAGGAAACACAGATATAGGCCCAAATAAGAAAGTAGGCTAAATCCAGTTCCAATTTGGTAACAGGACTAAACAGGCGGCATTGCTTTGTTCAGCGGAGGAGGACAACTGTAATGAGAGGCTCACACAGACTTAGTAGGCTTAAAATAAAAAAGTAGGCTAAATGCAGTTCAAAATTGGTAAGAGGAGTACACAGGCGGCATAGCTTTGTTCAGCGGAGAAGGACAACTGTAATGAGAGGCTGACACAGTTACTAGGCCCAAATAAGTAAGTAGGCTAAATGCAGTTTAAAATTGGTAAGAGGAGTACAAAGCCGGCATAGCTTTGTTCAGCGGAGGACAACTGTAATGAGGGGCAGACACAGTTAGTAGGCCCAAATAAGAAAGTAGGCTAAAAGCAGTTCAAAATTAGTAACAGGACTAAACTGGCGGCATTGCTTTTTTCAGCGGAGGACAACTGTAAGGAGTGGCTGACACAGTTACTAGACCTAAAATAAAAAAGAAGGCTAAATGCAGTTCAAAATTGGTAAGAGGAGTACACAGGCGGCATAGCTTTTTTCAGCGGAGGAGGACAACTGTTATGAGAGGCTCACACAGTTACTAAGCCCAAGTAAGTAAGTAGGCTAAATGCAGTTCAAAATTGGTAAGAGGAGTACACAGGCGGCATAGCTTTGTTCAGCGGAGGAGAACAACTGTAATAACTGGCTCAGACAGACTGAGTAGGCCTAAAACAAACAAGTTGGCTAAATGCAGTTCAAAATTGGTAACAGGAGTACAGAGGCGGCATAGCTTTGTTCAGCGGAGGAGGACAACTGTAATGAGAGGCTCACACAGACTTAGTAGTCCTAAAATAAAAAAGTAGGCTAAATGCAGTTCAAAACTGGTAAGAGGAGTACACAGGCGGCATTGCTTTGTTCAGTGGAGGACAACTGTAATAAGTGGCTCAGACAGACTTAGTAGGCCTAAAATTAAAAAGTCGGCAAAATGCAGTTCAAAATAGGTAAGAGGAGTATACAGGCTGCATTGCTTTTTTCAGTGGAGGACAACTGTAATAAGTGGCTGACACAGTTAGTAGGCCAAAATAATAAAGTGGGCTAAATGTCAGCCCAAAAAATGTTCATAAATAAACTGGTGGCATAGCTAGGTACAGGGGTGGGCTCCTCTGCTGAGTAGTAGACAGTGGTAGTAGGCGCAAAGTATTAACTGGTCTAAATGGAGGCCAGGGTCCCTGTATATTTTTACTATCATCTATCATTTCAACAAATTTGTATTGGCAGTGCCATTGAAGGATTTAACAGCACAGACTACACAGTGGTGGAGCAGGGAGAGGTAAGTTTTGCAAGTGGTAGAGCATTGTTCGAGCTGGAGGGGGAACACTCTGTCGTGGGCGGCGGTACTGGCACAGGGCCCCTCATATTACGACGGTGTGTCTGACATTGGTTGTGCACCACCACCATCAGACATTTTTAAGGCAAGCTACGTATCAGCAGGGGAAGGTGGGGCAAAATAATTTGAAATCCATGATTGGTTCATTTTAATGAAGGTTAGATCATCAACATTTCTGGTAGCCAGACGTGTCCTTTTTTTCGGTCAGTATTGAACCAGCAGCACTGAAGACTCTTTCTGATAGCAGACTAGCAGCTGGGCAAGCGAGCTCCTGTAATGCATATTCTACCAATTCAGGCCAGGTGTCTATTTTAGACGCCCAGTATTCAAAGGGGAGTGACCTGTGAGGGACAACATCGATAAGGGAGGAAAAATACTTGGTAACCATACTGGATAAATGCTGTCTCCTGTCACTTTGAATTAATGCAGCAGTACCTGTCGTGTCTGCGGTCATTGAGAAATCACTCCACAACCTGGTCATAAAACCCCTCTGTCCAATGCCACTTCGGATTTGTGCACCTCTAACACCTCTGCCATGTTGCCCCTACAGCTCGTCTGAGAACCATCACCGCCCCTGTGTGCTTGGAATGCCTGAACCAAACGGTCTACAAGAGTTGCTTGTTTGGTAGCCAATATTTGCTCAAGGTTCTCATGTGGCATGATATTTTGTCATTTTCCTTTGTATCGTGGATCCAGGAGGCAGGCCAACCAGTAATCGTCATCGGTCATCATTTTGATAATGCGGGGGTCCCTTTATAGGATACGCAAGGCATACTCTGCCATGTGGGCCAATGTTCCAGGAGTCAATTCACTGCTTGTGCTGGGTTGAGGAGCACTGTTGTGAATTCTGTTGTCAAGCTCCCTCCTGTGGTCATGAATGGTACTTCGGCTGGTTCTGTCCATGGGCTTCCTCTGGTGGGTGTGAGTGGAGCTGCGGCTTCTGAGTTTCCTTCTACAGGTGACGAGGTTAATTCGTTAGCTGGCTGCTCTATTTAACTCCACCTAGATCATTGCTCCAGGCCACCTGTCAATGTTCCAGTATTGGTCTAGCTCTCTCCTGGATCGTTCTTGTGACCTGTCTTCTCAGCTGAAGCTAAGTTACTGCTTACATAGTTACATAGTTATTAAGGTTGAAGGAAGACTATATGTCCATCTAGTTCAACCCATAGCCTAACCTAACATGCCCTAACATGTTGATCCAGAGGAAGGCAAAAAAACCCCATGTGGCAAAGAGTAAGCTCCACATTGGGGAAAAAAATTCCTTCCCGACTCCACATACGGCAATCAGACTGGTTCCCTGGATCAACGCCCTATCAAGGAATCTAGTGTATATACCCTGTAACATTATACTTTTCCAGAAAGGTATCCAGTCCCCTCTTAAATTTAAGTAATGAATCACTCATTACAACATCATACGGCAGAGAGTTCCATAGTCTCACTGCTCTTACAGTAAAGAATCCGCGTCTGTTATTATGCTTAAACCTTTTTTCCTCCAACCGCAGAGGATGCCCCCTTGTCCCTGTTTCAGGTCTATGATTAAAAAGATCATCAGAAAGGTCTTTGTTCTGTCCCCTCATATATTTATACATTAAAATAAGATGCTTGTTTTTCTCTGGTTTGCTATTTTTCTGTCCAGCTTGCTATTTTGATTTTGTCTTGCTTGCTGGAAGCTCTGGGACGCAGAGGGATCGCCTCCGCACCGTGAGTCGGTGCAGAGGGTCTTTTTGCGCCCTCTGCGTGGTCTTTTTGTAGGTTTTTGTGCTGACCGCAAAGTTACCTTTCCTATCCTCTGTCTGTTCAGTAAGTCGGGCCTCACTGTGCTAAATCTATTTCATCTCTGTGTTTGTAATTTTCATCTTTACTCACAGTCATTATATGTGGGGGGCTGCCTTTTCCTTTGGGGAATTTCTCTGAGGCAAGGTAGGCTTTATTTTTCTATCTCTAGGGCTAGCTAGTTTCTTAGGCTGTGTCGAGTTGCATAGGGAGCGTTAGGAGCAATCCACGGCTATTTCTAGTGTGTGTGATAGGATTAGGGATTGCGGTCAGCAGAGTTCCCACGTCTCAGAGCTCGTCCTATATTATTAGTAACTATCAGGTCATTCCGTGTGCTCTTACCCACTAGGTCCATTATTGTCCTAACCACCAGGTCATAACAGTACAGGTGGCCCAAAGTATTAAATGCATCTCAATAGAGGGATAAGAGAAGTTCTGAGACCATTTTTTTTTCTTTGCACTGTGTTTTGCCTTTCTTTTCCCCTAGACCTCTGGGTGGTTCAGGATACAGGTGTGGATATGGACATTCAAGGTCTGTCCTCTTGGATGGATAATCTCACTACAAGGGTACAAAACATTCAAGATTTTGTGGTTCAGAATCCGATGTTAGAGCCTAGGATTCCTATTCCTAATTTGTTTTTTGGGGATAGATCTAGGTTTCTGAATTTCAAAAATAATTGTAAATTGTTTCTTGCTTTGAAACCTCGCTCCTCAGGTGACTCTGTTCAACAAGTGAAAATCATTATTTCTTTGTTACGTGGCGACCCTCAAGACTGGGCATTTTCCCTTGCGCCAGGAGATCCGGCATTGCGTGATGTTGATGCGTTTTTTCTGGCGCTCTGATTGCTTTATGATGAACCTAATTCAGTGGATCAGGCAGAGAAAATCTTGCTGGCTCTGTGTCAGGGTCAGGATGAGGTAGAAATATATTGTCAGAAGTTTAGGAAGTGGTCTGTACTCACTCAGTGGAATGAATGTGCCCTGGCAGCAATTTTCAGAAAGGGTCTCTCTGAAGCCCTTAAGGATGTCATGGTGGGATTTCCTATGCCTGCTGGTCTGAATGAGTCTATGTCTTTGGCCATTCAGATCGATCGACGCTTGCGTGAGCGTAAAGCTGTGCACCATTTGGCGGTATTATCTGAGCATAGACCTGAGCCTATGCAATGTGATAGGACTTTGACCAGAGCTGAACGGCAAGAACACAGACGTCGGAATGGGCTGTGTTTTTATTCTGGTGATTCCACTCATGCTATCTCCGATTGTCCTAAGTGCACTAAGCGTTTCGCTAGGTCTGCTACCATTGGTACGGTACAGTCGAAATTTCTTTTATCCGTTACTCTGATTTGCTCTTTGTCATCCTATTCTGTTATGGCATTTGTGGATTCAGGCGCTGCCCTGAATTTGATGGACTTGGAGTTTGCTAGGCGCTGTGGTTTTTTCTTGGAGCCCTTGCAGTATCCTATTCCATTGAGAGGAATTGATGCTACGCCTTTGGCCAAGAATAAGCCTCAGTACTGGACCCAATTGACCATGTGCATGGCTCCTGCACATCAGGAGGATATTCGCTTTTTGGTGTTGCATAATCTGCATGATGTGGTCGTTTTGGGGTTGCCATGGCTACAGGTCCATAATCCAGTATTGGATTGGAAATCTATGTCTGTGTCCAGCTGGGGTTGTCAGGGGGTACATGGTGATGTTCCATTTTTGTCTATTTCGTCATCCACCCATTCTGAAGTCCCGGAGTTTTTGTCGGATTACCGGGATGTATTTGATGAGCCCAAATCCAGTGCTCTACCTCCTCATAGGGATTGCGATTGTGCTATCAATTTGATTCCTGGTAGTAAGTTTCCTAATGGCCGACTGTTCAATTTATCTGTGCCAGAGCACGCCGCTATGCGGAGTTATGTAAAGGAATCCTTGGAGAAGGGTCATATTCGCCCGTCGTCGTCACCATTGGGAGCAGGGTTCTTTTTTGTGGCCAAGAAGGATGGTTCTTTGAGACCTTGTATTGATTACCGCCTTCTTAATAAGATCACAGTCAAATTTCAGTACCCTTTGCCGCTGCTGTCTGATTTATTTGCTCGGATTAAGGGGGCTAGTTAGTTCACCAAGATAGATCTTCGTGGTGCGTATAATCTTGTGCGTATTAAACAGGGCGATGAATGGAAAACTGCATTTAATACGCCCGAGGGCCATTTTGAGTACCTGGTTATGCCATTCGGGCTTTCCAATGCTCCATCAGTATTTCAGTCCTTTATGCATGACATCTTCCGAGAGTACCTGGATAAATTCCTGATTGTATATTTGGATGATATTTTGGTCTTCTCGAATGATTGGGAGTCTCACGTGAAGCAGGTCAGAATGGTGTTCCAGGTCCTTCGTGCGAATTCTTTGTTTGTGAAGGGGTCAAAGTGTCTCTTTGGAGTTCAGAAGGTTTCATTTTTGGGTTTCATTTTTTCCCCTTCTACTATCGAGATGGACCCTGTTAAGGTCCAGGCCATTTATGATTGGACTCAGCCGACATCTGTGAAGAGTCTGCAAAAGTTCCTGGGCTTAGCTAATTTTTATCGTCGCTTCATCAGTAATTTTTCTAGTGTTGCTAAACCGTTGACTGATTTGACCAAGAAGGGTGCTGATGTGGTCAATTGGTCTTCTGCGGCTGTGTAAGCTTTTCAGGAGTTCAAGTGTCGTTTTTCTTCTGCCCCTGTGTTGTGCCAGCCAGATGTTTCGCTTCCGTTTCAGGTCGAGGTTGATGCTTCTGAGATTGGAGCAGGGGCTGTTTTGTCGCAAAAAAGTTCTGATGGCTCGGTGATGAAACCATGTGCCTTCTTTTCTAGAAAGTTTTCGCCTGCTGAGCACAATTATGATGTTGGCAATCGAGAGTTGTTGGCCATGAAGTGGGCATTCGAGGAGTGGCGTCATTGGCTTGAAGGAGCCAAGCATCGCGTGGTGGTCTTGACGGATCACAAGAATTTGACTTATCTCGAGTCTGCCAAACGGTTGAATCCTAGACAGGCTCGTTGGTCGCTATTTTTCTCCCGTTTTGATTTTGTGGTTTCGTACCTTCCAGGCTCTAAGAATGTGAAGGCTGATGCCCTGTCAAGGAGTTTTGTGCCCGACTCTCCGGGTGTTCCTGAGCCGGCGGGTATTCTCAAAGAGGGGGTAATTTTGTCTGCCATCTCCCCTGATTTGCGGCGGATGCTGCAAAAATTTCAGGCTGATAGACCTGACCGTTGCCCAGCGGAGAAACTGTTTGTCCCTGATAAATGGACTAGTAGAGTTATCTCTGAGGTTCATTGTTCGGTGTTGGCTGGTCATCCTGGAATCTTTGGTAACAGAGATTTGGTGGCTAGATCCTTTTGGTGGCCATCTTTGTCGCGGGATGTGCGTTCTTTTGTGCAGTCCTGTGGGACTTGTGCTCGGGCTAAGCCCTGCTGTTCTCGTGCCAGTGGGTTGCTTTTGCCCTTGCCGGTCCCGAAGAGGCCCTGGACGCATATCTCTATGGATTTTATTTCGGATCTCCCTGTCTCTCAAAAGATGTCGGTCATTTGGGTGGTTTGTGATCGCTTCTCTAAGATGGTCCATTTGGTACCCTTGTCTAAATTGCCTTCCTCCTCTGATTTGGTGCCATTGTTTTTCCAGCATGTGGTTCGTTTACATGGCATTCCGGAGAACATCGTTTCGGACAGAGGTTCCCAGTTTGTTTCGAGGTTTTGGCGAGCCTTTTGTGCTAGGATGGGCATTGATTTGTCTTTTTCCTCGGCTTTCCATCCTCAGACAAATGGCCAAACCGAACGAACTAATCAGACTTTGGAAACATATCTGAGATGCTTTGTTTCTGCTGATCAGGATGATTGGGTGTCCTTTTTGCCTTTGGCTGAGTTCGCCCTTAATAATCGGGCCAGCTCGGCTACTTTGGTTTCGCCGTTTTTCTGCAATTCTTGTTTCCATCCTCGTTTCTCTTCAGGGCAGGTTGAGTCTTCGGACTGTCCTGGTGTAGATACTGTGGTGGATAGGTTGCAGCAGATTTGGACTCATGTGGTGGACAATTTGACATTGTCCCAGGAGAAGGCTCAACGTTTCGCTAACCGCCGGCGTTGTGTGGGTCCCCGACTTCGTGTTGGGGATTTGGATTGGTTGTCGTCTCGTTATGTTCCTATGAAGGTTTCCTCTCCTAAGTTTAAGCCTCGTTTCATTGGTCCGTATAAGATTTCTGAGGTTCTCAATCCTGTGTCGTTTCGTTTGACCCTTCCAGCTTCTTTTGCCATCCATAATGTATTCCATAGGTCATTGTTGCAGAGATACGTGGCGCCTGTGGTTCCATCCGTTGATCCTCCTGCCCCGGTGTTGGTTGAGGGGGAGTTGGAGTATGTGGTGGAGAAGATTTTGGATTCTCGTATTTCGAGACGGAAACTCCAGTACCTGATCAAGTGGAAGGGTTATGGTCAGGAAGATAATTCCTGGGTCTTTGCCTCCGATGTTCATGCTGCCGATCTGGTTCGTGCCTTTCATTTGGCTCGTCCTGGTCGGCCTGGGGGCTCTGGTGAGGGTTCGGTGACCCCTCCTCAAGGGGGGGTACTGTTGTGAATTCTGTTGTCAAGCTCCCTCCTGTGGTCATGAATGGTACTTCGGCTGGTTCTGTCCATGGGCTTCCTCTGGTGGGTGTGAGTGGAGCTGCGGCTTCTGAGTTTCCTTCTACAGGTGACGAGGTTAATTCGTTAGCTGGCTGCTCTATTTAACTCCACCTAGATCATTGCTCCAGGCCACCTGTCAATGTTCCAGTATTGGTCTAGCTCTCTCCTGGATCGTTCTTGTGACCTGTCTTCCCAGCTGAAGCTAAGTTACTGCTTGTTTTTCTCTGGTTTGCTATTTTTCTGTCCAGCTTGCTATTTTGATTTTGTCTTGCTTGCTAGAAGCTCTGGGACGCAGAGGGAGCGCCTCCGCACCGTGAGTCGGTGCGGAGGGTCTTTTTGCACCCTCTGCATGGTCTTTTTGTAGGTTTTTGTGCTGACCGCAAAGTTACCTTTCCTATCCTCTGTCTGTTCAGTAAGTCGGGCCTCACTGTGCTAAATCTATTTCATCTCTGTGTTTGTAATTTTCATCTTTACTCACAGTCATTATATGTGGGGGGCTGCCTTTTCCTTTGGGGAATTTCTCTGAGGCAAGGTAGGCTTTATTTTTC
The DNA here is from genome assembly GCF_032444005.1 of Ranitomeya imitator. Classification (NCBI taxonomy): domain Eukaryota; kingdom Metazoa; phylum Chordata; class Amphibia; order Anura; family Dendrobatidae; genus Ranitomeya; species Ranitomeya imitator. The sequence continues at coordinate 112,373,413 of NC_091288.1, read as the reverse complement.
TATCTCTAGGGCTAGCTAGTTTCTTAGGCTGTGTCGAGTTGCATAGGGAGCGTTAGGAGCAATCCACGGCTATTTCTAGTGTGTGTGATAGGATTAGGGATTGCGGTCAGCAGAGTTCCCACGTCTCAGAGCTCGTCCTATATTATTAGTAACTATCAGGTCATTCCGTGTGCTCTTACCCACTAGGTCCATTATTGTCCTAACCACCAGGTCATAACAGAGCACTTTCTTGCAAATCAACATCACTTGTGGCCCGCAAAAACCCTGTACCTGACCTTGCAACGCCAACAGTTTCTATTGCCCCCTGAGAAGCATCCTCCCCCCATAAATATTCATCCCCATCATCCTCCTTCTCTTCATCCGCCACCTCATCCAGGAAAGTTCCCTGACCAGACAATGGCTGACTGTCATCAAGGCTTCCCTCCTCCTCGGCTGCAGATGCCTGCTCCTTGATGTGCATCAAACTTTGCATCAGCAGACGCATTAGTGGGATGCTAATGCTTATGATGGCGTCATCTGCACTTACCAGCCGTGTGCATTCCTCAAAACACTGAAGGACTTGACAATGGTCTTGGAGCTTCGACCACTGCACACCAGACAGCTTCATGTCTGCCATCCAACTGCCTGCCCGTGTATGTGTATCCTCCCACAAATAAATGACAGCACACCTCTGTTCGCACAGCCTCTGAAGCATGTGCAGTGTGGAGTTCCAGGTTGTTGCAACGTCGATTATTAGGCAGTGCTGGGGAAGATTCAGCGATCGCTGAAGGTTCTGCATACGGCTGGAGTGTACGGGCGACCGGCGGATGTGCGAGCAAAGTCTTCGCACCTTCAGGAGCAGGGCTGGTAACTCCGGAAAATTTTTCAGGAAGCACTGCACCACCAGGTTCAAGGTGTGAGCCAGGCCAGGAATGTGTTTCAGTTCTGAAAGGGCTATGGCAGCCATAAAATTCCTTCAGTTATCACTGACTACCTTGCTTGCCTCAAGATGTACACTGCCCAGTCATGACTGAGTTTCTTGCTGCAAGTACTCGGCCATTACTTCCGCGGTGTGTCTGTTGTCGCCCAAACACTTCATTTGTAGCACAGCCTGCTGATGCTTACCACTAGCTGTTCCATAATGGGACACCTCGTGTGCAACACTGGCAGCTGCGGAATGAGTGGTCGTGCGACTGCGCTCTGTGGACGAGCTTTCACTTCTGGAGGAGGAGGAGGGGTGGCGAATGCCTACCGCAAACTGTTTCCTAGACTGTGGGCTAGGCAGAACTGTCCCACTATGGCTGTCCCCTGTGGACCCTGCATCCTCCAAATTAACCCAGTGCGCCGTGATGGACACTGTTGTGAATTCTGTGGCAGAGCTCCCTCCTGTGGTCACAAGTGGTACTTCGGCTGATTCTCTCTGTGAGCTTCCGTTGGTGGAGGAAAGTGGTACTGCGGCTTCTGAGTTTCCTTCCTCAGGTGATGTGGGGAAGTCGTTAGGTGCTGCTCTATTTAACTCCACCTAGTGCTTTGATCCTGGCCTCCAGTCAATGTTCTAGTATTGGACCTGTTTCCTCCTGGATCGTTCCTGTGGCCTGCTGCTCTGCATAGCTAAGTTCTGCTTTGCTATTTTGTTTGCTGTTTTTTTCTGTCCAGCTTGTCTATTTGTTTTTTCCTGCTTGCTGGAAGCTCTGGGACGCTGAGGGTGTACCTCTGTGCCGTTAGTTCGGTACGGAGGGTCTTTTTGCCCCCTTTGCATGGTTTTTGTAGGGTTTTGTGTTGACCGCAAAGTTACCTTTCCAATCCTCGCTCTGTTCAGAAAGTCGGGCCTCACTTTGCTAAATCTATTTCATCTCTACGTTTGTCTTTTCATCTTAACTCACAGTCATTATATGTGGGGGCTGCCTTTTCCTTTGGGGTATTTCTCTGAGGCAAGGTAGGCTTATTTTCTATCTTCAGGCTAGCTAGTTTCTCAGGCTGTGCCGAGTTGCATAGGGAGCGTTAGGCGCAATCCACGGCTGCCTCTAGTGTGGTTGGAGAGGATTAGGGATTGCGGTCAGCAGAGTTCCCACGTCTCAGAGCTCATTCTATGTTTTTGGGTTATTGTCAGGTCACTGTATGTGCTCTGACCTCTATGTCCATTGTGGTACTGAATTACCTTATCATAACAGGACACGTAACGTCCCTGGCCATGCCTACTGGTCCATGCATCTGTTGTGAGGTGCACCTTTCTACTGACTGATTGCCTCAGTGCATGGACAATGCGGTCTTTGATATGCTGGTGGAGGGCTGGGATGGCTTTTCTCGCAAAGAAGTGTCGACTGGGTAGGTCATAGCGTGGTACTGCGTAGGCCATCAGGGCTTTGAAAGCTTCACTTTCAACCAACCAGTAGGGCATCATCTCTAACGAGATTAGTCTAGCAATGTGGGCGTTCAAACCCTGTGTACGCGGATGACAGGATGAGTACTTTCTTTTCCTAACGAGAGTCTCTTGTAGGGTGAGCTGGACTGGAGAGCTGCATATGGTGGAACTAGCGGGGGTGGTGGTGGACATGGCAGATTAAGAGAGGGTTGGTGATGGTATTCTTGATGTTGGCCTACATACAGTGTTTCCTACCAAGAACCTTGTGAATCCCTGACTGCTTTGGCCTTGCGACGATACCTCCACATTTGCTGCTGGTGGTATCCTAACCGGTGGGCTTGCTGTGAGGGAAGCAATGTAGCATTGCTGACTACCTTCATTCTGAGCAGGTGCACCAACGGTACTGGACGTTTGGTAGTTAGTTCAGGCTTGCAAGTGCATGCTGGTTAAATGTCTACTCATGCACGTTTTATTTAAATTTAGGAGATTCTTCCCTCTGCTAAAGGTCTTTGAGCACTTCTTACAGATAACTTTGCACTGATCATTCGGTTCTTGGTTAAAAAATTCCCACACTGCACTCTTCCTACTATGGATTACCTTTTCAGGCATTGCACGCTGTGCTACTTTCACCGGATGGCCACGTTGTCCTAAAATGGTTTTTGGTTTTGACAAACATTTTTGGCCAGATACGGGCCTGCCAGATGAAAGCTGTTGCGATGTAGATGGCTCCGCTTCTGAGCTACTGGCAGTGGCCCCCTATTCCCCCAATGGCTGCCAATCTGGGTCAACAACTGGGTAATCTATCACCTCCTCTTCAATGTCATGTGCACCTTCCTCTGTGTCACCGTGTAAGGTGCTATAGCGTTCGTGACGGGGCACCATAGTCTGATCAGGGTCAGATTGTACACTGCGAGGGCAATGCAGTGATCTGAGTCAATGGAACAGCATAATAATCTAGCTAGCATCTGTGCACTCCATGTCCGATTCATCTTGTAGTGGGCTTTTAACAATTTCCCTCTCTAACCCAGGCACGGTATATGTAAAGAGCTCCATGGAGTAAACTGTAGTTTCGCCTGCCGCATCCTTCACTTTTGGTTTGGAGGAAGGACACAAGGAAGCGACTTGTTCCTGACTGGGAGCATCCACTGAAGACTCGCTGCTTTTAGATTTCGAAGCTTCTGAAGAGGAGGCGAAAGAGCTAGAGGCTGAGTCAGCAAGGAAAGCCAAAACTTTCCTGCTGCTCTGGCTTTAAAAGCTGTTTTCCTACTCCCAGATAAGGGTGCCTTCGAGGCCTTGTGTAGCCAGACGATGATGCTGGCTCAACACCTCGAGCCTTTGGTGCTATTTTCCCACTACCACCAGATGCTCCACCACCACCACCATCAGTACCAGCTGGCAACGACCGCCCACGGCCTCTTCCACCAGACTTCCTAATTTTTGGAAAAATCTAACCAAATAGCAACCGTTATATGGTACTGTGAAACAAGGTAGAAGGTGTATATAAACTTGTGGAGAATTTAAATCTCCCTTCTTTGGGGGGGGGGGGGAGACTGCAACAAAACTCAGGCGTAGTGTATTATACTACACAATGTAAGTGGCAGAATGTGGCTGGAAGATGTACAACAAACTAGCAGAACTGTGACATGAAATCCACTTAGTGCCAATTTAAATCTCCCTTTTTTGGGGGGAGACTGCAGCAAAACTCAGGCCCAGTGTATTACACTACACAATGTAAGTGGCAGAACGTGGCTGGAAGATGTACAACAAACTAACAGAACTGTGACGTAGATCCACTTAGTGCCAATTTAAATCTCCTTTTTTTGCGGGGGAGGCTGCAACAAAACTCAGGCGTAGTGTATTACACTACACAATGTAAGTGGCAGAACGTGGCTGGAAGATGTACAACAAACTAACAGACCTGACGTAGATCCACTTAGTACCAATTTAAATCTCCCTTTTTTGGGGGGGGAGACTGTAAATACTCAGGCCCAGTGTATTACACTACACAATGTAAGTGGCAGAATATGGCTGGAAGATATATAAAAAAATACAAGGGCTGCAGTACAATTTCAATCTCCCTACAATGATCTCAGGACAAGTATGGCAGCAATAAAAAGGACTGCTACACACAAAAGTGTGGACAAAGAACAAGAGAGCTGTGCAGAAAGGAGCAACAGGATTTTTGCTTTTAAAAAAGCAGTTGGTTTGCACAGCGGCGTACAAACAGCAATGCAGCTATCAGGGAGCCTTATAAGGCAGCCTAATAAGCTACTGAGCTGATGCACAAAAAATTAAACTCCACTGTCCCTGCAAAGAAAAGGTGGTGATGGACAGTGGAAATCGCTACAGCACAAGCAGTTTTGGGGTTAATCTTCCCTCCCTAACTCTATACCTTCTTCTGATGAAGCTGCAGCAACCTCTCCCTATGCTAAGATCAGCAGAAGTAAGATGGCGGTCGGCGTGCACGCCCCTTTATAGCCCCTGTGACGCCGCAGAAAGCAAGCCAATCACTGTAATGCCCTTCTCTAAGATGGTGGGGACTGAGACCTATGTCATCACGCTGCCCACACTCTGCGTCCTCCTTCATTGGCTGAGAAATGGCGCTGAAAGCGTCATACGAAACGCGATTTTGGCGCGAAGATTGACGACCTCATGGCTGATCCCACACTAGGATCGGGTCGGGTTTCACGAAACCCGACTTTGCCGAAAGTCGGTGACTTTTAAATTTGTCCGATCTGTTTCGCTCAACCGTAGTCATTACTCTTCAGTAAATATTTTTAAAGGTCAAATATTGTTAATTTTGTATTATTTATTCTTTATTTCTTTCTAAAGTTGAGCCAACCCCTCAAAGCATAAAAAAATAAGCAAACATATCTTATATAAACTCATTATGTATAGAACGATAACAAAAATTATAATTGAATCCAATGTAAACTTGGTGCAAGACTGAAAATATCTTCGTCTTGAATAGGTCAATCATTTTAGTTCAGCTTCAGGGAATATGAAATAGATTATTTTGCACATGGTTAGATGCCTTTTGAATTTGTATTTATTTTTCTTTTTATCAGGTTTTCTTTTTAACTTTACCAGTCTAAAATATCTCGGCACATAATCATATTAATTAACTTACATCTGCTTGGATTCAATGTTCCTGCGGAACATTGATTAGGTATTTCTTTGTTGCACTGAAATTTCCTGTTAATTAATACCTTGACACATGGCAGTTGTTTCCTTTAGTTAATTGGTACGGTTTATTATGAACTTCAAACACTGGGAATTGTCGACATGAAATAATAACCTTCTCTGTGAACAAAGGCAAATACTGACCTGACACTTTGCTAAATGTGGGAAATAAAAGATATGGCTTCCTCAATACGACATAACTTCGAACAAAGTCCTAACTGGAAATCATTCAAACCGCCACTTAGTAAAATGAAGTTAAGCTTGAACTTAATGACTCTTTGGAGTTATTTTAGTGTAATTGCATAATGCTAGGATGAAATTAATACAATATAAGATATTTGAATTAAATAGCTCAAAATGTCTGCAGGCTTGCTGAAAGCTTAATTCTGTAGAGCAGAATATTTTTTTCTTTGTTTTAATTATTGTTTTTATACTTCAATGTTGTGAAGGTTAAATACACAATAGACATTTTCCCATTTTCCAGTACAGGACAAAAAAACAAGGACAAAAATTGTTCATGATTGCAAGAAAATAACCTGATAAAATTACAACACACAAAATTTGCAAATGCATTGCCGAATTCTAAAAATTTTATGTTTCTTACTTTTTTCTGACAAAGTCATATAAAAGCTTGTTTTCTTGTGGAACAAGTGGATGTTTTTAGTGATGCTATATTTTTCTACATACAAATTTTCGATTGCTTTTTATTCCATCTTTTAAGTCATCATGATGGAAATAGTGAAAATTTGCTTTTTGGTACCACCGAACAACCCCCTTCTTTCAGCCAGGGACTGGAAGCATAGCACAACTCCTGACGCCATCAGCTTTCTGCTCCAGCGACGCTGCCTCCTTGACTTCTCCATGGTAAACTACATTTGGATTATAAGATGCACCTGCATTTTCCCTAAAACGTTTTGGGCAAAAAAGTGCATCTTATAATCTGAAAAATATGGTATTTATTTTACTCACTTATATAGCACAGTTAATTCTACAGTGCTATACAGACATCATCATCATCTTCATCACTGACCCCCAATGGGGCTCACAATTTAAATTCCTTATTAGTATGTCTGCGAGTATGTGAGGAAACCAGAGAAAACCTATTCAAAAATGGGGAGAACATACAAACCGCTTGCAGATATTGTTCTAGGTAGGATTTGAACCCAGGACCCCAGTGCTGCAAGCCAACAGTATTAACCACTGAGCCATTATCCTGCCCTTTTTTGTCCTCTAACAATCTGAATAATTATCTAATCAATAATCCATGTATACAGTTATACAGTATGACAAATAAAGGAAGCTAAGTATGAGAAAAGGAAGTCTACAGCTAGATTAATCTTTCATTATGTGAACTAAATTATTATATTTATTATGTGAAAAGGGAATGGGAAAATAAAATATACTCCCTATTCAGAGACCTTGAACAGAAAACTAATTAAGTTAAGAGAACTATTGTGTAAACAAAAAAAAAGGAATACTTGATAAGATTGTAAATCAGAAAGATTAAAGTACAATTAGCAGTAGCTAAGAACAAGAAAGCATCTAAAAATGGAGAGAGCGAACTTGTGAGTGTTTTGATTTCCAAGTGTGTTTTTGTTTTCATGCTGCCTGCTTGCATCTCCCCCAATTTAACCCATACCAACATATGACATTCTGGATTGTTATGTTAGTTTCCTATTTTTTTTTTCATTAATTGTTTCTTCATTACTAACTTCTGGGCTTGATTTAGGCTTACATTACAAAGCTGACATTAACCCCACAACTATTACCCTACTTGCCAATGCACCAGGGCAAGTGGGAAGAGAAAGGCTAAGCTCCAAAATTCTAATGAATGCACCATTTCTAAAGTGGCTGAGAACTAATGTTTTTAGTCTGAGAGGGGGCCAATAATATCCATGGCCCTTTCCTAGGCTATAAATATCAGCCTTCAGCTGTCTGTTTAGCCTTTGATAGTTATTGAATACAGGGGGATCCCACATCATTTTGTGGCGGTGATCTGCCCATTGACTAACCAGTAAAGGCTAAGCAAACAGCTGTGAGCTGATATTAATAGTCTGGGAACCTTTATAGCTATTGGCCCATTCCCAGAATATTAACATCAGCTCCCAACCATAAGCGTTCCCGCTGCTGGTTATGAGAATTTTGGGGGACCCCACATCATTTATTTCCATTTATTTTTTTATTTATTAAGTATAGCAAAATACACAACCAAGGTATCCTTAGTTCACAGCATTCAGGTGTTTCAGCAGCTGGAAACTCCAGTAACAATAAAATGTCTCTCAAAGTTTCCCATGAGGTTTCTGGGCCTCGAAGCTGCTGGAAGATCCAGTGGCTATGAACTCTGATAATGGTTAACTGAGTTCTCACGGTAGCACAAGTGCTGGTTTGATGAAGCCGAAGTGTTGAATGCTGGACTCATGGTCATTTATCAAAGCAAGAGAACCAGCTGCCATGAACTCAGGTGAACTTACTGAAATTGTTAATAAATAAAAAAATAAATGATAAAAACGGCACTGGGTTCCTCCCTCGTAATTTTTATAATCAGAGAAAAGAAGATGTCTGGGGGCTGATGTTAATATTCTGGGAATGGGACAGTAGCCAGAAAGGTTCCCAGGCTACTAATATCGGATCACTGCTCTTTGCTTAGCCTTTACTGGTTATTATTGAAATTCCCCCCTATAATCAATAACCAAGGGAGGGTAAACAGACAGCTAAGGGCTGATATTTAAAGCCTAGGAAAGGGCAAAGGATATTGGCCTCTACTCTCAGACTGAAAACATCAGCTCTCAGCCGCCCCAGAAATGGTGCCTCCATTAAATGCCCCAATTATGGCACTTAGCCTCATTCTTCCTACTTGTTGTGGTGTGATTGCAAGTGGGTTAATAGTTGCAGGGGTTGATGTAAGCTTTGCAATGTTAGTTGACATCAAGCCCACAGGTTAGTAATGGAGAGGCGTATTCCTCACCTGTCTGACGAGAAGATAATCCATATCTACAGTTATATGAAAAAGTTTGGGCACCCCTATTAATCTTAAGCTTAATGTCTTATAAAAACTGTTTTTTTTTGCAATAGCTATTTCAGTTTCATATATCTAATAACTGTTGGACACAGCAATGTTTCTGCCTTGAAATGAGGTTTATTGTACCAACAGAAAATGTGCAATCTGCATTCAAACAAAATTTGACAGGTGCATAAGTATGGGCACCCCACCAGAAAAGTGACATTAATATTTAGTAAACCTCCTTTTGCAAAAATAACAGCCTCTAGTCGCTTCCAGTAGCTTTTAATGAGTTCCTGTATCCTGGATGAAGGTATTTTTGACCATTTCCTTTACAAAACAATTCCAGTTCAGTTAAGTTTGATGGTCGCCGAGCATGGACAGCCCTCTTCAAATGATCCCACAGATGTTCAATGATATTCAGGTCTGGGGACTGGGATGGCCATTCCAGAACAGTGTAATTGTTCCTCTGCATGAATGCCTGAGTAGATTTGGAGCGGTGTTTTGGATCATTGTCTTGCCGAAAGATCCATCCCCTGCGTAACTTCAACTTTGTCACTGATTCATGAACATTATTGTCAAGAATCTGCTGATACTGAGAGGAATCCATCTGTCCCTTAACTTTAACAAGATTCCCAGTGCCGGCAGGGTGCCCATACTTATGCACCTGTCAAATTTAGTTTGAATGCAGATTGCACATTTTCTGTTAGTACAATAAACCTCATTTCAAGGCAGAAACATTACTGTGTCCAACAGTTATTAGATATATGAAACTGAAATAGCTGTTGCAAAAAAAAAAACAATTTTTATAAAACACTAGCTGAAGAGCCCGGCGTTGCCTGGGCATAGTAAATATCTGTGTTTAGTTATAGCACCTCACTTCTCTTATTTTCCCATCACGCCTCTCATTTTCCCCATCACATCTTTCATTTTCCCCCTCACATCTCTCATTTTCTCCCTCACACCTCTCATTCCCCCTAACACTTGTCATTTCGACCTCACATCTGTCATTTTCCGATCACTTCACTATTTTCCCTCAGTCCTCTCATTTTGCACTCACACCTTTTCATTTTCACCTCACAACTCTCATTTTCACCTCAGTATATACATGTTTGTCATCTCCCTTATATATAGTATACACCTGTATGTCATCTCCTGTATATAGTATATACCTGCTGTGTGTCATCTCCCCTGTATATAGTATATACCTGTATGTCATCTCCTCCTGTATATAGTATATACCTGTGTGTCATCTCCCCTGTATATAGTATATATCTGTGTGTCATCTCCTCCTGTATATAGTATATACCTGTATGTCATCTCCTCCTATATATAGCATATACCTGTATGTCATCTCCTCCTGTATATAGTATATACCTGTAGGTCATCTGCTCCTGTATATAGTATATACCTGTGTGTCATCTCCTCTTGTATATAGTATATACCTGTATGTCATCTCCTCCTGTATATAGTATGTACCTGTATGTCATCTCCTCCACTATATAGTATATACCTGTGTGTCATCTCTCCTGTATATAGTATATACCTGTGTGTTATCTCCCCTGTACATAGTATATATCTGTATGTCATCTCCTCCTGTATTAGACCTCGTTCACACGTTATTTGCTCAGTATTTTTACCTCAGTATTAGTAAGCTAAATTGGCAGCCTGATAAATCCCCAGCCAACAGGAAGCCCTCCCCCTGGCAGTATATATTAGCTCACACATGCACATAATAGACAGGTCATGTGACTGACAGCTGGCGTATTTCCTATATGGTACATTTGTTGCTCTTGTAGTTTGTCTGCTTATTAATCAGATTTTTATTTTTGAAGGATAATACCAGACTTGTGTGTGTTTTAGGGCGAGTTTCGTTTGTCAAGTTGTGTGTTGAGTTGCGTGTGGCCACATGCATGTGGCAACTTTTGTGAGATGAGTTTTGTGTGGCAACATGCGTGTAGCAACTTTTTGTGTGTCGAGTTGCATGTGACAGGTTAGTGTAGCAAGTTGTGTGCAGCAAGTTTTGTGCATGGCGAGTTTTGCGTGTGGCGAGTTTTATGTGTGGTGCCTTTTGAGTATGTGCAAGTTTTGTTTGAGGCAACTTTTGCATGTGTTGCAACTTTTGTGCATGTGGCAATTTTTCCGCGGGTGCAAGTTTTGCGTGAGCCTAGTTTTGCATGTGGCGTGAGTTTTGCATGTGGCGAGTTTTGAGCGGCGACTTTTGTGTTTCGACTTTTATGTGGCGAGGTAGGTGTATGTGTGGTGAAATGTGTGCTGAGGGTGGTATATGTGTTCAAGCATGTGGTAGTGTGTGGTGCATTTTGTGTGTGTGTGTTCATATCCCCGTGTGTGGTGAGTATCCCATGTCGGGGCCCCACCTTAGCAACTGTACGGTATATACTCTTTGGCACTATCGCTCTCATTCTTTAAGTCCCCCTTGTTCACATCTGGCAGCTGTCAATTTGCCTCCAACACTTTTCCTTTCACTTTTTCCCCATTATGTAGATAGGGGCAAAATTGTTTGGTGAATTGGAAAGCGCGGGGTTAAAATTTCCCCTCACAACGTAGCCTATGACGCTCTCGGGGTCCAGACGTGTGACTGTGCAAAATTTTGTGGCTGTAGCTGCGACGGTTCAGATGCCAATCCCGGACATACACACATACATACACACATACACACATTCAGCTTTATATATTAGATTAAGCGTAATATTAATAGGGATGCCCAAACTTTTTCATATAACTGTATCCCTTGAAGAACTCCAGCTCTGCTACATCTGAGTGGTTTTTTGAGCTGTGACATCATGCTACAGCTCAACAAGCCATCCAGAACTCACTGAGACAGGAGTGTTAATACGCTCTTGCAGTGTGTAGTGCTGACGTGAGAAAGGTCACCGGAGTTAATAGCTGATGAATAGCGATGAGGAAATAGTGAAATAGTGAAATATTCAGATTCAGGAAACTCGGCACAAATCATTTCTAATACCCATGTATTCGTAACGAATAGCAAATCCAATGCAAGTCATTGGGAAAGCCGAATATTTTTCTTATTCAAAATTGTTTTATAATACACAACAAAAGCAAACATATTAACAGGTTCAAATGAACATACCATATGGCATAGTAACTACTGAAATAGAGAATTGTTTAGTTACATGAAAACAAATAACTCCATACGGTATCAACAATAGTTTGCAAAATACAATTGACAACCTGTTAAACTAAATAGCAAGAAGGAGGAGAGAAAAGAGAAGAAATGTTTATAGAGACCACGAGGCCAAATCACAAAGGATTCCCAATGAGACCATTTCGCAGACACTTTGTTAGCTGCCTCTTGTGTATGGGCTATCAGGGATTCCATCCGGTGAACTCTAGCCACCTCCCCAAACTATTCCTCTAGTGATGGTGGGTCTAAGGACTTCCATTGTCATGGAATTACCACCTTATTGGCCTAAAGAAGGTGCCTCAATAACAATTTCTTAAAAGCATTCTTAGGCATGGGAAACATAAATAGTAGAATTGCTTAAGGGATTTTAGGGATTGACACCCCATCATTTCTTTAATCGCTTTAAGAACATCTTCCCAGAAGGCCTCCAATGCCTGGCATGCCCACCTTATATGAGACATTGAACCCACATGGGCCCCAAATCGCCAGCACAAGTTGAATGCTCCCGGGAACCATTTATGCAAGACCGAAGGAACACGATACCATCTAGATACTGTTTTATAACTAGTTTCTTGAGCTCTAGTGGCTATTGTCATGACTCAGGATGGAACAGTTCTGGCTCCTGGTCAGGTCAGGGTTAAGTTTGTCCGCCTCTCTTTGGTTCTGGGGCCGCTATTTAATGCTGGTAGTTCCTGGGTCCAGTTTTGGTTGATACTTCTGTTTGCTCGGCTAGAGATTGCTGACCCAGGTTACTCATCTGTAGTCGCTGTTTCTCTGCATGTGTGAGTTTCACTGTGTATGACCTGGTTTGTACCTTTACTACTGTCTGTGTCTTCCTGCTCAGTACTGCTTTGTCCCTCCTGGTATTCTGACCCTTTGCCTCATCTCTGTTTAATCATCTGTCTTGTCCCTAGTTATCTTGTTCTTGTTTGGCTTCTGACCCTTGGCTTTGCTTTGACTATGTTATTTGGTTTGCGCTCCTTTCTCGGCACCATGGTCGGCTCTCCATCTGTTCCTGGCTTAGCTCCACCCCCTGTGATCACATGCACACCTCGGTCTTCTTGCTCCATGTGTATCAGTTCGCATTCCTGGCTAGCGCCCCTGGCCTTAACCTCGGTGACACTATCCTCATGTCACCACAGCTTTATTAAATTTATGACAGAGATGGAAACATTTATACCATTGTTCTCTTGAAAAAGGTTTGATGGAGCTCCTTTTCTCATATCTTACAAATAGGGGGAAGCATATCCGGATCACTACCTAATAGAATCTTATAGGTATCTGAGATTACATGAGCAGGAATAGTGGTAGCCATACATAGGGACTAAAATGAAGAAAGGGGGAGCACCCATTCTAAATGATTGGCAAATGTAGAGAAAAAATGCCCTAGTAGAATATATTCAAAAGAATATCTCGCTTTCTGTGGACAATCACCTAGAATAGCTGAGTGGGGAAGCAAAACACCCTCAGGGGCCACATGATAAAGACTCAAGGAGTTTTTCTAGTTGCTAAACAGAAAAAGGCTTGAGCAGACACCGGATGGGAATTTTGGGTTAACTGTTATTGGGGATAATGGTACTAATGGGTTAATTAGAATTCCTGTTATACTGGGAATGTGGACAGGGACAGTTTTGAGTGTTTGCCAGAGACTAAATGAAATAGAGATTTTATTTCAGCCCAAAATAGGCCAAGTCCATGGTAGAGTGGAAACTGATAAGACTTTTAGACCATATGTACCCACAGTTTAGATTCTCTTCAGTGCAGAATATCTAAGATTCTTGCATGGGCGGACGCTGACTAGGGCCGTGGGGCTACACGTGTGGAGTCCTGAAAAGGGATAATGGGTAAGAGCGTTAATACATAGCATTGGATAGATGGCAGCATGGTACCATATTAGTACATAGCACTTTTGCACATTTTTGTCCATTTTTGGACTGGTATATTGATATGAAACCATGCAAATGTCTGCTCATGGTAGTACTAACACCTTATAATGTAATATGACAATTTATGCTGTACCCACATCATTATATATAATTTATATCCAGGACCCACAGATTTCTGTTCTTACTAATCCCCTTCTCTGTAGAAACAGCTTTTGTCATAATACCATCCTGTTTTTGTGCTTTTTTGCAATTTAATAAAGGTAAAAACTTTTTAAGTACTTCTCTTTTTGGATTATTCACTCCAGGTTGCTGTTGCTGTTGCTATGTATATTGAATAGGAGTGTCCATTGGGTATTACCCAAGTCTCATCTATTCAGGCAAGGGACTTTATTTAAGATGTTACAGTGATGCATCCTGCTCTGATTTTGTTAAGCCCGAAACACTGTCTGCAAATTGAGACACTAATTTGGCTTTTATCCTAAGTCATATTGCAAGACTCGCTAAAGGGTTGATTGTGACTTGTAGGATCGCTACTTCCAACAGGTGGCGCTATAGAGTTTAAGTCCTCTTTTTCTCTGAAGAGGAAATTTGCACACAAGCCGAAATAAACATTTATATGAAGAATCAAGTAATTTTTTAGCTTCTAATCTTGCTTTGAGAAGATCTCTGAGGGTTGCAGTGCTGAGTGCCTTTTTATGAATTAATTCCAAATTAGTGACTCTCTGTAAGGCTAGTTTGATTGCCTGACCTCTGTTTTTTTTATTTGGGACCCATGATTCATAAATACCCCTAAGAACACACTTGACAGCTTCCCATTTAAATGCGGGGGCTGTGTCATCATTTCATAGTAACATAGTAACATACAGGTGCATCTCACAAAATTAGAATATCATCAAAACGTTAATTTATTTCAGTTCTTCTATACAAAAAGTGAAACTCAAATATTATATAGAGTCATTACAAACAGAGTGATCTATTTCAAGTGTTTATTTCTGTTAATGTTGATGATTATAGTTTACAGCCAATGAAAACCCAAAAGTCATTATCACAGAAAATTAGAATACTTTATAACACCAGCTTGAAAAAATGATTTTAAAATCCGAAATGTTGGTCTACAGAAATGTATGTTCAGGAAATACAGTCAATACTTGGTCGGCGCTTCTTTTGCTTCAATTACTGCATCAATAAGGCATGGCATGGAGGCGATCAGCCTGTGGCACTGGCTGAGGTGTTATGGAAGCCCAGGTTGCTTTGATAGCAGCCTTCAGCTCATCTGCATTGTTGGGTCTGGTGTTTCTCATCTTCTTCTTGACAATACCCCATAGATTCTCCATGGGGATAAGGTCCGGCGAGTTTGCTCGACCAATCAAGCACAGTAATACTGTTGTTTTTAAACCAGGAACAGGTACTTTTGGCAATGTGGACAAGTGTCACGTCCTGCTGAAGAATTCAATTTCCATCTCCAAAAAGCTTGTCAGCAGAGGGAAGAATGAAGTGCTTTAAAATTTCCTGGTAGACGGCTGTGCTGACTTTGGTCTTTATAAAACACAGTGGACCTACACCAGCAGATGACATGGCTCCTGAAACCATCAATAATTGTGGATACTTCACATTAGACCTTGGAAATCAAGGTCCCAGAGTCTAGAGGAAGAGTGGAGAGACAGACAATCCAAGCTGCTTACGGTCTAGTGTGAAGTTTCCACAATCAGTGATGGTTTGGGGAGCTATATCATCTGTTGGTATAGGTCCACTGTGTTTTATCAAGGCCATCTACTAGGAAATTTTAGAGCACTGCATGCTTCCCTTTGCCGACAAGCTTTTTGGAGTTGGAAATTTCATTCTCTAACAGGAATTGGCACCTGTCCAGACTGCCAAAAGTACCAATACCTAGGTACCATAGGGTACCATAGGGTATTGTCTTAGAGGAAGATGAGAGACACCAGACCCAACAATGCAGATGAGCTGAATGTTGCCATCAAGGCAACCTGGGCTTCCATAACATCTCAGCAGTGCCACAGGCTGATCGCCTCTGTGCCACGCCGCATTGATGCAGTAATTGATCCCAAAGGAGCCTGGACCAAGTATTGAGTGTATTTACTGAATATACATTTCAGAAGGCCACCATTTTGGATTTTAAAATCATTTTTTCAAGCTGGTGTTATAAAGTATTCTAATTTACTGAGATAATGATTTTTGAGTTTTCGTTGACTGTAAGTCATAATCATCAACAGTAACAGAAATAAACAGTTGAAATACATCACTCTGTTTGTAATGACTATCTACTGTAATATATGAGTTTCACCTTTTGTATTAAAGAACTGAAGAACTTAAATGAATTAACTTTTTGATGATATTCTAATTTTGGGAGAAGCACCTGTAGTTATTAAGGTTGAAGGAAGACTTAGGTCCATCTAGTTTAACCCATAGCCTAACCTAAACATGCCCTAACATGTTGATCCAGAGGAAGGCAAAATCAAACCATGTGACAAACAGTAAGCTTCACATTGGGGAAAAAAATTCCTTCCCGACTCCACATACGGCAATCAGGATTAGTTCCCTGGATCAGCGCAATATCAAGGAAACTAGAGTATATAACCTGTAACATTATACAAGAAAGGTATCCAGTCCCCTCTTAAATTTTAGTAATGAATCACTCATTACAACATCATACGGCAGAGAGTTCCATAGTCTCACTGCTCTTACAGTAAAGAATCCGTCTGTTATTATGCTTAAACCTTTTTTCCTCCAGACGTAGAGGATGCCCCCTTGTCCCTGTCTCAGGTCTGAGTAAAAAGGTCATTAGAAAGGTCTTTGTACTGACCAATCATATATTTATACATCGAAATAAGATCACCCCTTAGCCTTCGTTTTTCCAAACTAAATAACCCCAAGTGTAATAACCTATCTTGGTATTGCAGACCCCCCAGTCCTCTAATAATCTCGATCGCTCTTCTCTGCACCCGCTGTAGTTCAGCTATATCTTTCTTATACACCAGAGACCAGAACAGTACACAGTATTCTAAGTGTGGTTGAACTAGTGACTTGTATAGAGGTAAAATGATGTCCTCCTCATGAGCATCTATGCCTTTTTTAATACATCCCACTATTTTATTTTCCTTTGTAGCAGCTGCCTGACACTGGCCGCTAAATGTGAGTGTGTCATCCACCCATATCCCCAGGTCTATTTCATAGATGGTTTTTCCCAGTGTTTTACAATTAAACAAATAATTATACATCTTATTTGCTCTACCCAAGTGCATGACCTTACATTTATCCCCATTAAAGCTCATTTGCCATTTATCAGCCCAAGCTTCTAGTTTACATAAATCCTCCTGTAATATAAAATTGTCCTCTGTATTGATTACCTTGCAGAGTTTAGTGTCATATGCAAATATTTGAAATACTACTCTGTATGCCCCCTACAAGGTCATTAATAAATATGTTAAAAAGAAGAGGGCCCAATACTGACCCCTGTGGTACCCCACTGCTAATTGTGACCCAGTCCGAGTGTGCTCCACCCTTTGTTTCCTATCCCTGAGTCAGCTCTTAACCCACTTGCATAAAATTAGAACAATGGAGATAGAGGAAAATATGTGTATCAACTTTTTGTTTGCCACCGTATCAAAAGCTTTTCAAAAGTCCACATACACTACGCCCACTGGGTTCCCTTGGTCCAGTCCGGAACTTACCTCTTCATAGAAACTGATCAGATAGTCTGACATGAACGGTCCCTAGTAAACCCATGCTGATATTGGGTCATGAGGTTATTCTTCTTCAGATACTCCAGCATAGCATCTCTTAGAATGCCCTCCAGGATTTTACCCACAGTAGAGGTTAAGCTTACTAGCCTATAATCTCCAAACCCTGGAGATTATAGGCTCCAGGGTTTGGAGATTATAGGCTAGTAAGCTTAACCTCCAGACCCTGTTATTGTGGAATCTTTAAAGATTTAAAATAATGGTCTATCAATGACTGTACTTAATTCCTACAGTACTCGGGGGTGTATCCCATTTGGGCCTGGAGATTTGTAAATTTTAGTCATTTTTAGAAGTCGCTGTTCTTCCTGCTGGGTTAAGCAGGTGACATTTAAAGAAGTTGTCCACTACAATAATTTTTTTTTCATAAATCTTGCTATTATGTGCCACTGAAAACATCCACTGTGTTTATTTTAGCAATATTACCTTTTATCACGCTGTAGCAGCACATCTTCAGTGCTGGATCCGGCTCTCATGGGGTTAATCAACAACTTCCTTTCCCCTGAGTTATTGTCGTCTAATACTACAAGTTCCATGATGCATTGCACTGGCCACGAAGCCCGAACTTACCACACCCACTCCAAAACACACCCAAACCCCTCCCTCCTCTCTCTTCAAAAAGATTTGTGATGTCATTTCTGTCCAACCTCCTCTTTTACATTTGTCCAACCCACACTCCATTACACACAGATCGATAGATAGATAGATATGTATCTATATATCTATGTCTATTTCCATAGATATGTCCTTGTCCATGTTTCTAAACCCCTTCACCCCTGGAGTTTTTTTCGTTTATCGCTCCCCTTCTTTCCAGAGCCATAATTTTTCCGTCAATATGGCCATGTGAGGGCTTGTCTTTTGCGGGACAAGTTCTACTTTTGAACGACACCATTGGTTTTACCATGTCGTGTAACAGAAAATGTGAAAAAAATTCAAAGTGCGATGAAATTGCAAAAAAAGTGCAATCCTGTTAAATATTAATTAATTGAATTATTCTCAATTCTGTACTGAGCACATTGCTTCTTGCTGACACTATCAAAAGCTATTTCTGTGTATGTAGCTCAGAGTATAAGTTAACACCATATACAGAGGACACGTGGTCTGTAGGAAATGTATATAAACGTCTCTTAGGAGGGTGTGGGGGGCTTTTGTCACGTGGGACTGTCACTCCTGCCTTCACCATGGACGTCGGACAAAGAAGGAACAACAGCTGATAGCCATGATGATTTCGGACTTCACACAGACAGACGGTTTTACCATTCAGGATCTTGGGAAAGATGAGTAACAAGACAAGCGCTGATTTTTACACATGGAAAATCTGTTCATAACTATTTAATCTACTTTAATGTTATTGCTGCAATGTGGTCTTCCTATGGATAATTCAATAAACCACTATATTTTTCATGAGAATACCGTGACATTTTTCTTTTAAGAGTAAGCACCTGGTGAATAGTCCTGATTAGATATTTTTGCGAAATAACCATTTTTAACATTGGCCAAGCCAGCCAGTTTTGATTTTTTGTGCTATTTTTGCGTGAATTTCCTTCAATCTTGCACACGGGGGAGGAGAGAAGAGCTCCGCTAGATGTTATGCAAGTTTTCAGAAATTTCACTTCAAAACTTCAAGTCACAAAGATCTCACAAGAACCTATGAAGCAGACTAACAGGTGCAAGACGGTTTGACAAGCACTAGCATCGAAAGTGTTGTAAATTCTGTGGCAGAGTTCACTCCTGTGGTCACAAGTGGTACTTCGGCTGATTCTCTCTGGGAGCTTCCGTTTGTGGAGGAAAGTGGTACTGCAGCTTCTGAGTTTCCTCCCTCAGGTGATCTGGTGAGGTCGTTAGCTGCTTCTCTACTTAACTCCACCTGATGCTTTGATCCATGCTTCCTGTCAATGTTCCAGTGTTGGACTTGTGTTTCTCTGGATCATTCCTGTGGCCTGCTGCTCTGCATAGCTAAGTGCTTCTTTGCTATTTGTTGCTATTTTTTCTGTCCAGCTTGTCTATTTGTTTTGCTGGAAGCTCTGGGACGCAAAGGGTGTACCTCCGTGCCGTTAGTTCGGTACGGAGGGTCTTTTTGCCCCCTTTGCGTGGTTTTCTTTAGGGTTTTGTGTAGACCGCAAAGTTATCTTTCCTATCCTCATTCTGTCTAGAATATCGGGCCTCACTTTGATGAATCTATTTCATCCCTACGTTTGTCTTTTCATCTTACTCACAGTCATTATATGTGGGGGGCTGCCTTTTCCTTTGGGGGTATTTCTCTGAGGCAAGGTAGGCTTATTTTTCTATCTTCAGGCTAGTTAGTTTCTCAGGCTGTGCCGAGTTGCATAGGGAGCATTAGGCGCAATCCACAGCTGCCTCTAGTTGTGTTTGGAGAGGATCAGGAATTGCAGTCTACAGAGTTTCCACGTCTCAGAGCTCGTTCTATTATTTGGGGTTATTGTCAGATTACTGTATGTGCTCTGATCGCTATGTACATTGTGTTTCTGAATTGCCTTTCATAACACGAAAGTGCTGAAGACAGACGTGCTGAAAATAGCTGTGCTGATGACCAGAGCCCAGCGTTGTGCAGTAAAGGGATTACAAGCTGAGATTTCAAGGTAAGACAAATGGATTTGATTAATTCATATGCTAAATCAAGTCAGATAGAATTTGTAAGTTTGTACAGATCTAGCTTAGAAATATTTTGGCTTTCTTTATTTGCAGAATGCAAAATCGCCAATCTGAAGTTAGATTCTAAGCTAATGTCTAGGAAAAAAGAAAAAGAGCAACTGAAAAATATTTTACATATGGTTTATGTATTTAACGAGTTTGTTACAGAGAAGTCCAAAAAAGACAATGTAGAAAGAATTTCTAAGGAAATGGAAATTAATGATGTTCCCAAGATTGACTGTAATTTGAAGAGTGAGGAAGATGTTACACACGTGTCTGTGATGACAATGACCACCCAAGGTGACCTTGACTTTGTGACACATGATGAAAAACAAGATGGAGGAAGCGTAGGAGACATGACAACTGACAAAGATGATCTACGAGGGACAGATGTACCATTGCCATTAAAAATAGACGACTCAGAGGCCCAACTCCAACCTAAATCTAGGAAAATCCTGTTAAAATTATGCAAAACCATTCCTGCATATGATGACAAAATCCATGTGTGCAGAAATTCAGAGATATTTGAGAGTTTTGCTGATAAGTTTGATTTGACTAATGTGCAGAGAAATCAATTGTTTAAAATTTGGCTTCCGGTAACTTTTATCAGAAGATTTTCATTAAAAATGCAGAATGATGAGTTCTATGAAGACATGACTGATGTAGAAAGATTAAAAATTTTGATTTTCTGTGGATTAAAAGAAAATTATCCAGATCTTGATATTCTTCTAAAATTGAAGATTGGCCGGAAGGAATGTACGTTTACTTTTATGTCCATTTTTGAAAGGGTTTATAAATTGGTCTGTACGAATTTGAATCCACAATCCATGATAAATTGTTTTGTAAACAAATTTAGATTCTTAAATCCTGTATCTCGTGTAATTGCGTCACAGAAAGATTCTTTATATGAATGTGCAAAATCCCTTGATTTTTCTAGAAAACACGAGAATCTTGAAAGGAAAACAAATTTTAATAAGTTTTTGAAACCAGGCAGAAGTCAATCTTATCAAAAGCCAAAATCAAAATCTCCAAATCTGACCCAAAATCAAATCTATGAAGTACGAAGAAAATTACATATTTGCTACAAACCCTATGAAACGATTCAGGAGTCTATTAAAGAAGTTCCTCTGAAAGGGTTAAAAGTTGAAGGATCAGATCTCTCTGTAAAGATGGCGGAAATTGACAAATGGAAGTAGGTGAGTATCTTAGGGGGTGCTCAGCTGAACACTCCATTATCACAGCTCTTCAAAGAGTCCATAGGGTTAAAAATGACCTTAATAAATAGAGCTTTCCAACAAATTATCGACAGAGAGTTAAATTTTGGGATAGGAATTGGCTAAAAATGTAATTATATTATATGATGAGTTATACAATGTATTATTTATTAATGTAATTATTTTATTCAATATAATTCTGCAGTTATATATATTAATATAATATACAGTAAATACTGTAGCATATTTATATAAGTAGAGATTATATTAACTGTATTTTTATATGTATAGTGAAATAATTAAAATTTACTCCAGTAATAATATTTAGAATTACATTAAATACATTTATTAAATATATACATACCGTATATACTCGAGTATAAGCCGACCCGAGTATAAGCCGACCCCCCTAATTTTGCCACAAAAAACTGGGAAAACTTATTGACTCGAGTATAAGCCTAGGGTGGAAATGCAGCATTTACCGGTGAATTTCAAAAATAAAAATAGATCATTATTTCCCCATAGCTGTGCCATATAGTGCTCTGCACCGTTCATATTTCCCCATAGGTGTGAACCATATAGTGCTCTGCACCGTTCATTGTGCCCCCTAGCTGTGCCATATACGGTGCTCTGCACCGTTCATTGTGCCCCATAGATGTGCCATATACGGTGCTCTGCACCGTTCACTGTGCCCCATAGCTGTGCCATATACGGTGCTCTGCACCGTTCACTGTGCCCCATAGCTGTGCTGTGCCATATACGGTGCTCTGCACCATTCACTGTGCCCCATAGCTGTGCCATATACGGTGCTCTGCACCGTTCACTGTGCCCCATAGCTGT
This sequence comes from Ranitomeya imitator, assembly GCF_032444005.1. NCBI lineage: Eukaryota > Metazoa > Chordata > Amphibia > Anura > Dendrobatidae > Ranitomeya > Ranitomeya imitator. Next base: position 112,351,378 of record NC_091288.1, on the reverse strand, counting down.
GCTGTGCCATATATGGTGCTCTGCACCGTTCACTGTGCCCCATACATAGCTGTGCTGTGCCATATACGGTGCTCTGCACCGTTCACTGTGCCCCATAGCTGGGCTGTGCCATATACGGTGCTCTGCACCGTTCACTGTGCCCCATAGCTGTGCTGTGCCATATACGGTGCTCTGCACCGTTCACTGTGCCCCATAGCTGTGCTGTGCCATATACGGTGCTCTGCACCGTTCACTGTGCCCCATAGCTGTGCTGTGCCATATACGTTGCTCTGCACCGTTCACTGTGCCCCATAGCTGTGCCATATACGGTGCTCTGCACCGTTCACTGTGCCCCATAGCTGTGCTGTGCCATATACGGTGCTCTGCACCGTTCACTGTGCCCCATAGCTGTGCTGTGCCATATACGGTGCTCTGCACCGTTCACTGTGCCCCATAGCTGTGCTGTGCCATATACGGTGCTCTGCACCGTTCACTGTGCCCCATAGCTGTGCTGTGCCATATACGGTGCTCTGCACCGTTCACTGTGCCCCATAGCTGTGCTGTGCCATATACGGTGCTCTGCACCGTTCACTGTGCCCCATAGCTGTGCTGTGCCATATACGGTGCTCTGCACCGTTCACTGTGCCCCATAGCTGTGCTGTGCCATATACGGTGCTCTGCACCGTTCACTGTGCCCCATAGATGTTCCACATAAATTTGTGCCGCCGCTGCCGCAATAAAGAAAAAAAAACACATACTCACCTCCCTTGATTGCAGCTCCCGGCGTCTCGTTCCGGCGCCTCCATCTTCCCGGCGTCTCTGCTCTGACTGATCAGGCAGAGGGCGCCGCGCACACTATACGCGTCATCGCGCCCTCTGCCTGAACAGTCAGAGAGCAGAGACGCTGGGAAGATGGAGGCGCCGGCCGGGAAGATGGATCGGAGCCCGGCGGCTGGAACGAGGACAGGTGAATATGCTATACTCACCTAGTCCTGGCGATCCTCGCGCTGTCCCCTCCTGTCTTCGGTGCCGCAGCTTCTTTCTCTATCAGCGGTCACCGGCACCGCTGATTAGAGAAATGAATAAGCGGCTCCGCCCCTATGGGAGGTGGAGCCGCTTATTCATTTCTGTAATGAGCGGTCCCACGTGACCGCTGAAGAGAGGAAGAAACTGCAGCGCCGAAGCCCGTGGGACGGCAGGGACAGCGCGAGGATCGCTGGGACTAGGTAAGTATACCTCAGCGCCCTCACCCCCTCACCCGCCGACCCCACCGCTACCGTGACTCGAGTATAAGCCGAGGGGGGCACTTTCAGCCCAAAAATTTGGGCTGAAAATCTCGGCTTATACTCGAGTATATACGGTATGTAGAAGATATTTAAATTATTTTGTTTTTAAATAAATATGAAATTAACCTTTATCTTATTTTTCCTTAGAGTTTTCATTTCAAAACAGGAATTGGAAAAAACACCTCTTTCATGAATTTATGTCTTATTCACACAGGAAGTTATTTCAACTGCATGATTTTTAAATATTTAACACTTTAAATATATAATATATAACTAACAACATAAAATTTGTGTTATTGTAAGTTTTTCTGTAACATTATGGTTTTTTTCCCACTGCATGGTGCATGGTGTGACATATGTGAGCTGAAAATAAAGATATCATATAGCCTTGTTTTACTAAGAAGAAACTTTAGGAATTTCCTCAGCCTTTACATTCAAACGGATTCAGTTACAGGCCTTGTTCCAGGAATAGCTGTGGAACAAACAAATGTTCAAGTTTTTGTTTATGAAGGACTATCCATAGGTTAGAACATAGTGTAATTGAACATAGTGTTAGAAAATATTTGGGGAATATTCAAAGAAATATTAGAATACTAAATTTAATAGATTACAATGCGCATTGATTGATAATTAGGATACAATATTTTGGGTTAATATATACATGTATTTTTTATTCTTTGTATGTGAAATATGTAGTTTCAACGTCTATGTGTGAGTCACAGTCTGAGTGACAGATGACAGATGAGCGTATGAGCAGCTGCTGAGAGTGAACTTAACGTAAGAGTGATGAACGTGGAATGTGGAATGTATGCACGGTATGAAACAGGCCTCTATCAGCCTCATGATTATGGTATGTTGGGAAGAAAAAAGAAAAAAACTTGTGTTAATGAGAAAATAAGATTTAGTTAATAGTGAATAAGTACAATCACACATCAATATGGTTTATCAAGAAAATCTACATTTAGAACATTTTTCCTAATGATAATTTTATGATATTCAGTGTTTTTTTAATATTGACATAGATGAGTACACATCTTCAAACAAATGTAATCATAAAGCTGATATGAGTTATAAAAATAATTATTTTTCACTTGAGTTTTTACAAATGAATGTTTTCATAAAATAATATTTTTTTATTTTAAGGGGGAAATGTGTTTTTGATCCTGATCACATCATCACATCATCACATTTCATCAATACCTCTTCTTCACACATTTTAATAAAGAAGAAATATTAATAAGGTATTTGTTAGGTCTTGAGTTCCCACTTCTGCACAGGGGGAATCTCGAGCCATCTCCGCTGCGGTCTCCCATTCTTATCCAGCCGCAGTGGAGTCTGCTCAGCAGGGACGTCGGTCCCAGCGTCTTGCTCAGTCTCACTCTGTACAGAGAGTTACTGCTGCTTCTTCAGCTTCTGCCATTAAAGCCAGTGCTGGTCAGCAGCGAGCAGACTTCTCTGGGACTAAGTCCTTGTCTGCACACACTGAGCATGCCCAGGGCAAGATCTCCCGTTGGAGATCGAGGGTCATGTGCTCAGGCCCTGCAGCACATTCCATTGGTCCTCTTGGCAGGTCTTGGAAGGGCAAAGTTTCTGTGGCCACTTCCTGTGCTGCAACTATATAAACTGCGCATGACCGCACGGCCATGCGCTAGTGTACATTTGCATACGTGTGTTTGTTGTGAGTGCAAGTCGTCCTTGGATACCCCTTCCCTATTGAATGTCTGTTCGCGGAAGGTGTATGGTTGCTATCTAGCGCCCGACTTATCCTACAGCACAAATCACACATTACAGCGTCCAGTTGCTGTGACCGCCAGTACGGCGCCATGCACTTCCTCTGTGCTTTCCTTACCCAAGCCTGGGTGGTTAGTGGCGTTCGTCAGTACGGCACCGCATGCACTCTTGTGCCCTAATATTGTTATTTAGCTTCCTTACACACCCAGTTGCGGTGTTGTGCCAGCAAGGGTCTAATCGGACTTCAATCCTAGTTGGGGTTGAGTTCGCTGACTACTTGCTCGCGCTCTATGTACCGCGATCCTGTGACGCAACAGGATCGCTTCCTTCACGCTGGGTGAAGTCTAACCCACGTGTGTATACTTATGAGTACCGCCATATAGTCCGTCATTACTTGGCAGCAGGTTCCATCTCTGCACGGTGGACCCCGGGCTGCGAACGCACCATACTCTATCTGTCTCATTATTTGGTGCGTTCCGCTAGCCCTAACATTACACTAGCGCCAGGGTCTGGCTAGTAATGACGGACAAACAGCAATCCTTGCGGTATATCCAGCAGCTGGAGGGTAGGTTGGCGGCTCTTGAGAGCGCAACCTCAGCTGTGGATGTTACCGCAGTTGCTGTACAGGCTGCTAGCGTGGCTGCAGCAACCCTGTCCATTGCCACCCCTGCTCCGACATTTTCTCGCCTCCCGCTGCCAGTAAAATTTTCTGGTGATAGCAAATTTTGTAGGGGATTTGTGAGTCAGTGCTCTATTCACCTCGAGCTCCTGGCTGCACGTTTTCCCACAGAGCGGGCTAAGGTGGGATTTATAGTGTCTCTCTTGTCGGACAGGGCGTTGGAATGGGCTACGCCGCTGTGGGAGCGTGGCGATCATGTGGTGCAGAGTGCTCCGCTGTTTTTGAGCACTCTGAAACAGGTCTTTTTAGGACCTCAAGTCACCCATGATACTGCGCTCCAACTGCTGGCATTAACTCAGGGTGAGTCCTTGGTCAGTCATTTTGCCGTCCAATTCCGCACTATAGCTTCTGAGCTGGATTGGTCGGATAAAGCTCTTATCCCCATATTTTGGAGGGGCCTGGCTGACCACGTTAAGGACGTTCTGGCCACTAGGGAGATTCCTGCCACACTGGAGGAGTTAATAACTGTCTCCACTCGAATTGACCTCCGTTTTAACGAGCTGAGGTTAGAGCGAGCCGAGTGTAGGCAGAGGTTTCGGCTGGCTCCTACCTTCGCCAAACCTCTGGAATCTCCGGTCCTGGTTCCTGAGTCACATGAGGCCAGGGAAGTGTCATAAGCGGGATCTAAGTCCCGGACCGCTTGTGCACTCAAGGTCTGTCATGTTTTCCAGCAGTCAGGACATCTAGCCACCAGATGTTCTCAGCGGTCGAGGAAACGTCAGCGTCTAGTGGTAGTAGGTGGAGGTACACTAGACACGGCGACGTTTGCCTCTAAATTGTCGTTTAAGGGGACAATTACTATAGGCTCATTCTCCCACTCGGTAGAGCTCTGCGTGGATTCTGGGGCGGAGGGCAATTTTATGTCTTCTGCCTTCGCCCAACGTCACGCAATACCCCTGGTTATGCTAGCTCAACCAGTAACGGTACGAGTGGTGAATGGGTCGACACTGCCCTCACAGATAACACACCAGACCATCCCTTTTACTCTGTCCATGTCGCCATCTCATCAGGAGATTATATCTCTGCTCGTCATTCCTGAGGGAATTGATGAGGTCCTGTTGGGAATACCTTGGCTACGGTACCACTCTCCTCATATCGAGTGGTCCTCTGGCAGAATCCTGGGATGGGGCGAATCTTGTGGGGGTAGGTGTCAGAGGGAGTGCGTTCAGGTTGCTACTACAGAGGTACCCGCAGATCTTTCCTCTCTCCCCAAGCAGTATTGGTCTTATGCAGACGTGTTCTCCAAAAAGGCGGCGGAGATCCTTCCGCCCCATCGCCCCTATGACTGTCCTATTGATCTCTTGCCTGGTGCTGAGCCTCCCCGGGGTCGAGTCTATCCGCTATCTCTCCCGCAGACGGAGGCAATGTCACAGTACATCCAGGAAAATCTGGCAAGAGGATTCATTAGGAAGTCAGTGTCACCTGCTGGGGCAGGGCTCTTCTTCGTGCAGAAGAAGAATGGGGAATTGCATCCATGCATAGACTACAGGGGTCTTAACGCCATCACCGTTAAAAATAAGTATCCTTTGCCCTTGATATCTGAGCTCTTCGATAGGCTTCGGGGAGCAAGGGTATTTACTAAACTAGATCTGCGGGGTGCTTACAACCTGATTCGCATCCGTGAGGGGGACGAATGGAAGACGGCTTTTAACACCAGGGATGGGCACTATGAATATCTGGTGATGCCCTTCGGACTCTGTAATGCCCCAGCCGTTTTCCAAGACTTTGTGAACGATATCTTCCGGGATATGCTTTCCACCTCGGTCGTAGTCTATCTGGATGATATTCTCATCTACTCTCCAGATATTGACTCCCACCGGAGAGATGTTTGCAAAGTCTTCGACCTCCTACGGGCAAACTCCCTCTATGCCAAGTTGGAGAAGTGTATGTTTGAGCAGGAGTCCTTACCTTTCCTAGGCTACATCATCTCTGCCCAGGGATTGGCTATGGATCCTGCCAAACTACAGGCTGTGATGGACTGGCAGGAACCCCATTCTCTTAAAGCGGTGCAGCGCTTTATGGGGTTCATTAATTATTATCGCCAGTTCATTCCGCACTTCTCAACTTTGGTAGCTCCCTTGGTTGCCCTCACCAAGAAGGGGGCGAATCCCAAATTGTGGTCTGTGGAGGTCTCCAAGGCCTTTAACTCTATAAAGTCACACTTCGCTAGCGCTCCCATCCTACATCGCCCCGATGTTGATAAGCCATTTATCATGGAGGTGGATGCCTCTTCTGTTGGTGCTGGAGCAGTCCTCTTCCAAAAGGATGCTCAAGGTCGGAAGCATCCTTGCTTCTTTTTCTCCAAGACCTTCTCACCAGCAGAGAGGAATTATTCCATCGGGGACAGGGAGTTGCTAGCCATGAAGTTGGCTTTCTCGGAGTGGAGACATCTCTTGGAGGGAGCACGTTTTCCCTTCCAAGTCTTCACAGACCATAAAAATTTGGTGTACCTGCAGACAGCCCAGCGGTTGAATTCTCGCCAGGCCAGATGGTCCTTATTCTTCTCCCGGTTTCATTTCACTCTCCATTTTCTTTCTGGGGAGAAGAACATTCGGGCCGACGCTCTCTCTCGCTCCGTTGTGTCATCTGCGGAGGAGGAGGAGGAGCCTCAGCTTATTGTCCCCACCGAGAGCTTGAGAACTGTGGCCCCGGTTTCGCTAGAGTCTGTGCCTCCGGGCAAGACTTTTGTACCATCCAGTTTGCGACCGGAGGTTCTCTCTTGGGCACACTCGTCCAGGGTGGGTGGACATTTTGGTACCAAAAGGACATCTGAGTTACTGGCGAGGACATACTGGTGGCCGCATATGGCTCGTGATGTCGCAGAGTATGTTCGGGCGTGTGTCTCTTGCGCCAAGAACAAGACTCCTCGGCAACGGCCAGCTGGTTTGCTATATTCTCTGCCGGTGGCGGACAGGCCCTGGGAGATGGTCGGGATGGACTTTGTGGTGGGCTTACCCAAGTCTCGTAACTGCACCATTATCTGGGTGATCACCGACCATTTTTCCAAAATGGTGCACTTGGTGCCTCTTCCACGGCTACCTTCTGCACGGGCGTTGGCTGTCTTGTTCGTCAAGCATATCTTTCGCCTACACGGTATGCCAGACAAAATTGTTAGTGACCGGGGTCCCCAGTTTGCGTCTCGATTCTGGAGAGAGCTTTGTCGTCTACTCAGTATTGAGTTGAATCTCTCTTCGGCATATCATCCCGAGACGAATGGGTTGGTAGAGAGGGCCAACCAGACCTTGGTCACATATTTACGACATTTTGTTTCTGCCAGGCAGGATGACTGGGCATCCTTGCTACCGTGGGCAGAGTTTGCACTTAACAATGCCGTAGCCGACTCCACCGGTCAGACTCCATTCCTCCTAAATTACGGCCAGCATCCGCGTGTTCCTGTGCCCATGCCTGTGTCTTCTGCTGACTCCAGGGTGGCAGACTGGGCTGTGGAGGCACGGGACATTTGGGACCGCACGCAGGATGCCATTCGGGCCTCCAAGGAGAGAATGAGGTCCTCCGCCGATGTTCATCGGCGCCCCGCTCCGACCTTTGCTCCTGGCGACTTGGTGTGGCTCTCCGCCCGTAACATCAGGCTGCGAGTTGAGTCCACTAAGTTTGCTCCTCGCTACTTGGGTCCCTTCAAGGTTCTCGAACAGGTTAATCCTGTGGTCTACCGTTTGGCTCTTCCTCCACGCTTGGGTATCACTGACACCTTTCATGTGTCCGTCTTGAAACCCGTATACATGTCCCGGTTTTCCGAGTCATCTGCCGGGACATCGGGTTCGTCTACGGACGATTACGAGGTGAACGCTATTTTGGGGTGCAAGGTGGTACGCGGCAAAAAGTTCTATCTGGTGGATTGGAAGGGTTATGGCCCAGAGGACAGGTCATGGGAGCCTGCTGAAAACATTCGGGCCCCACAGCTCATTGCTGCCTTCGAGCGTAGCGAGGCCCAAGGAGGGGGGGGCCATGTTAGGTCTCGAGTTCCCGCTTCTGCACAGGGGGAATCTCGAGCCATCTCCGCTGCGGTCTCCCATTCTTATCCAGCCGCAGTGGAGTCTGCTCAGCAGGGACGTCGGTCCCAGCGTCTTGCTCAGTCTCACTCTGTACAGAGAGTTACTGCTGCTTCTTCAGCTTCTGCCATTAAAGCCAGTGCTGGTCAGCAGCGAGCAGACTTCTCTGGGACTAAGTCCTTGTCTGCACACACTGAGCATGCCCAGGGCAAGATCTCCCGTTGGAGATCGAGGGTCATGTGCTCAGGCCCTGCAGCACATTCCATTGGTCCTCTTGGCAGGTCTTGGAAGGGCAAAGTTTCTGTGGCCACTTCCTGTGCTGCAACTATATAAACTGCGCATGACCTCACGGCCATGCGCTAGTGTACATTTGCATACGTGTGTTTGTTGTGAGTGCAAGTCGTCCTTGGATACCCCTTCCCTATTGAATGTCTGTTCGCGGAAGGTGTATGGTTGCTATCTAGCGCCCGACTTATCCTACAGCACAAATCACACATTACAGCGTACAGTTGCTGTGACCGCCAGTACGGCGCCGTGCACTTCCTCTGTGCTTTCCTTACCCAAGCCTGGGTGGTTAGTGGCGTTCGTCAGTGCGGCACCGCATGCACTCTTGTGCCCTAATATTGTTATTTAGCTTCCTTACACACCCAGTTGCGGTGTTGTGCCAGCAAGGGTCTAATCGGACTTCAATCCTAGTTGGGGTTGAGTTCGCTGACTACTTGCTCGCGCTCTATGTGCGGTACCGCGATCCTGTGACGCAACAGGATCGCTTCCTTCACGCTGGGTGAAGTCTAACCCACGTGTGTATACTTATGAGTACCGTCATTACTTATAGTCCGTCATTACTTGGCAGCAGGTTCCATCTCTGCACGGTGGACCCCGGGCTGCGAACGCACCATACTCTATCTGTCTCATTATTTGGTGCGTTCCGCTAGCCCTAACAGTATTATTGGGTACAATAACATTAAGTATTATAAAAGTCATTTTTTCTCTAATGAAGGTTATTATATGCAAAGCTGCATAATTTCAATATTTTGATAATCCAAGGTTATGACAACATTTAGATGATGAAAATATTAAGGGAATGTGTTACTGAGACATAACCTCAGCATTTTTCCATCAACATATAAAGGCCTTATTTTTATTTTTTATTCTCATTTTTATTTTTCATTTTTCATTTTTACTTAATTTTTATTTTTAATTTTTCACTTTTTCTTCAATTTTTATTCTTAAATTTTATTTTTTATCTCAAGAAGAAAAATCAATATTTAATAAAGTAAAGTCTATACAAGAATATTGCTTTATCTAATATATAATTGCCTAGAATACTACTTCCTGCAATTTGTGCCAACTTCCGTGGCTTTGTCCGGAGCTAATGTCCGGAGCTAATGTCCGGAGCTAATGTCCGGAGATTAATTGCCTAGAATACTACTTCCTGCAATTTGTGCCAACTTCCGTGGCTTTGTCCGGAGCTAATGTCCGGAGCTAATGTCCGGAGCTAATGTCCGGAGCTAATGTCCGGAGATAAGTGACGTCAACAGTATCCAGTGTCTGATTGGTTGCCGCCTGCTGCGAGCGACCAATCAGAAACGTGCCGTACTGTGACACACTCCGCCCGCCATTTTGGTGTGATTTTTGAATTTTTACCTCACAGCAAGTTTCTACTGCGTGGAGGCGGGCCCAGTGACGTTGCTCTTCAAGCTCCTGCCGAATTTCGTCAAAAAAATGATAATACCATTTACCAAAACTATATATATTTAGTTGTGAAGTGGTTCAGTGACATTTTCACACCAATTTTGAACTTTTGTTTGGTGTTTTCTCCATATACTGCCTATTATTCACTGACTGTTATACTGAGAGACTGCCGTTTATTAACCTCTTCTTTGCCACATTGGGTATATTGCTCTATTATTTGCCACATAAGGACATTGTCCATTATTGCCCAGCAATTTCTCTGCAATATAAACTGCCTATTTATTAATATCTGCATTCCTGCAAAGAACTATTGCCTATTATTAACTGGCTATTTTCCTACTACCTGACACTGCCTCTTATTAACCTGTTGTTTGCCACCACCACGCTTAAAGCTGTTTAGCTTAGCCAACATGAGCTCTAATAGTAAGGATACTAATGACACAGAGCCCAAAGCTGCTGATGGCGCACGTAAGATTAGGTCTGATAGAAAGTATACTAATAATGCAGAGCAAAAAGACGCCGATGCCGCACGTTAGCGCAAACAGCGTGCTAACAAGAGTACAGAGGATAGATGCAAGCGCATGGACACTGTTAAGTATACTAATGACACAGAGTCCAAAGCTTATGATGGCGCACGTAAGATCAGGTCTGATATAAAGTATGGTAATGATGCAGAGCGAAAAGCCGCCGATGCCGGACGTAAGCGCAAACAGCGTGTTAACAAGAGTACAGAGGATAGATGCAAGTGCCTGGATACTGTTAAGTATACTAATGACACAGAGCCCAAAGCTGCTGATGGCGCACGTAAGATCAGGTCTGATATAAAGTATGGTAATGATGCAGAGCGAAAAGCCGTCGATGCCGCACGTAAGCGCAAACAGCGTGTTAACAAGAGTACAGAGGATAGATGCAAGCGCCTGGATACTGTTAAGTATACTAATGACACAGAGTCCAAAGCTGCTGATGGCGCACGTAAGATCAGGTCTGATATAAAGTATGGTAATGATGCAGAGCGAAAAGCCGCCGATGCCGCACGTAAGCGCAAACAGCGTGCTAACAAGAGTACAGAGGAGAGATGCAAGCGCCTGGACACTGTTAAGTATACTAATGACACAGAGCCCAAAGCTGCTGATGGCGCACGTAACATCAGGTCTGATAATAAGTATACCAATGACGCTGAGCGAAAAGCCGCCGATGCTGCACTTAAGCACAAACAGCGTGCTAACGAGACTACAGAGGACAGACATAAGCGCCTGGACACTGTTAATGCTGCTTGCAATAAACGCATTACTAATGAGTCTTTTGAGGACAAAACTAATCGATTAAGTAATAAAGCTGCTGCTGCACGCTCTCAATGTTGCAAACATAATATTTCCACGTCCTCAGTCATAGATTCTGCCCACAATACAGCTTCTTTGTCTCCATTCATAGAATGTGTGCAGCTTGAAGCTCCTTTAACCGTTGGTAAATCTCCACGTAAGCGCAAACACTGTCCTACTTACACTCCAAATGATAAACGCCGTCGCCTGCACACTGTTAAGTCTGCTTATAAGACATGCTTCACACCTGACTCTTCTAAGGCAACAAACAAACCATTACCAAATGCAGCTGGTGCACGCCGTGAATGGCGCAAAAAAACCACTTGCACCTCCATATAAATAAACTCTGACCACGATACACCTTCCAACTCCTCAGTGATTGAATCTGTGGACAGTGAAGATCCTCTACCAGGTCCACGCTTTATATATGTTGGCTTACAGAAACATTCCAATTCTCCGTTATCACAACCTGTACCTCAACATCCTACAGGTTTTACTAATGATGACAGTACCATAGTAGAACACTCCTGTGGTCCTATGAACTATTTATGTGAACATTGTCAAGCATTACATTTTAATGCTGAGATACCAGCAGATAAAAATTTTACTCTGTGTTGTCACAAGAGTAAAGTGCATATACCTATACCCCAATATCCCGAGGTCTTTAAACGATTGCTGACAGGGGAGAGTGAGTTCAGTAAGAATCTCATGGAAAATATTCGTAGTATTAACAGCTCATTTGCTTTCGCCTCCATGGGTGCCAATATATCCCCTCCACCTGGACATGGCCCTTACTGTTTCCGTATACATGGACAAATATATCATCGTACTGGAACTCTACATCCCAGTGATGATCAAGTTCCAGCTTATGCCCAACTGTATATTTTGGATACCGCTACCGCGAATGAACAACGTTTAAACTGTGAACAAAATCAAAAATGTCATCCCACTTTGATGAGTATAATTGCTCTTCAGTTAGACAATGTGAATCCCTTTGTTGCTGCCTACAAAATGTTACGAGATGTGGAACATGAAGAACATCTTAAAGCTGAAGCTAATGGCACTCTCATGCCAAATATCATCATGGCCCTTAAACAAGATCGGAATCAAGACCCTCGCCGATATAATAATCCAACTGTCAATGAAGTTGCTGTCGTATTTGAAAATGACAATGGAGAGCCACCATTTAATCGTGATATTTTAATACATTTACAACCGGACCCCAAAAATCCTTTGGCGCCAAGAACACAACAGGTCAGCATTCTACACAGTAATTTAGATGCTTTACTCTATCCTTTATTTTTCCCTTACGGAGACCAGGGCTGGCATGATGGCCTCAAGCAACAAGGCCAAAGTCCACGCAGAGTTACACAACTGCAATATTACTGCTATGTGCTGTCTGTCCGTAATCAGTTTAATCCACTCCTGAATGGTGGCAAACTCACTCAGCAGTACTTAGTGGATGCTTATGTGAAAATCGAGGCAAATCGCCTAAATTATATCCGTCAACACCAAAAGGATTTGAAAGTAGAGGATTATTGTGTACTCCAGGAACATCTCCAGAAAAAATCCATTGAGAAGGGCATCCCCATTGGAAAAACGGTAATTTTACCATCTTCGTTTGAAGGCAGTTCCAGGAATATGCAGCAGCGGTACCAGGATGCCATGGCTATTGTGACTAAATATGGTCGTCCTGATCTATTCATCACCATGACCTGTAATCCGAAATGGAATGAGATTACTGAGAATTTGGAACCTTGGCAGCGTGTGGAACATAGACCTGATTTGGTGGCACGTGTTTTCAAAATAAAACTGGAAGCACTCTTAAAAGACATTAACAATGGATTATTTGGGAAAGTTTGCGCTATGGTTCATGTAATTGAATTTCAAAAACGTGGCCTTCCACACGCTCACATTTTGATTATTCTGGACAGCAACTCCAAATTAAGGACTGAGGAGGACATAGACAATACAGTGTGGGCTGAAATTCCCAATCCTACCCACTACCCTCAGCTCCATAAAATTGTTCTCCAACATATGATTCATGGTCCGTGTGGAGAACACAACCCAAATTCTCCCTGTATGGATCTGGGGAAGTGTACAATAGGTTTCCCTAAAGATTTGCAACCAAGAACCATCATAGCTAAGGACGCCTATCCTACTTACCGCAGACACTTTGGCCAATCTTTTCAACACCATTCTAACATGATTGATAATTTGTGGGTGGTTCCATATAATCCGTTCCTGCTATTAAAATACAAGTGTCATATAAATGTCGAAGTTTGTGGTTCCATTCAGGCTGTGAAATATTTATTTAAATACGTCTACAAAGGACATGATAAAGCCAATCTTGAAATCTGCCAGACTAACATCCAACATGATGAAACACACCAATTCATGGATTCAAGATATGTCAGTGCACCAGAGGCAGCTTGGCGAATATTCTCATATCCAATGCATAAACAATCTCATAGCATCATTCGCCTTGCTGTACATCTACCGCATTCTCAGCCACTCTATTTTCATGAGGATGACTCTATTGGAAACATCAAACAAAAGCTCCATCAAAATTCTACACTTATGGCCTACTTCAAGCTTAATCAGAACGACCATCATGCTCATATTTATTTATACCGTGAAATTCCCGAAAACTATGTTTGGAAAGAAGGTTCTTGGGAAGTTAGAAAGCGAGCAGGTGGTTCTGTGATTGGACGAATGTATACTGTCAGTGTGAAAGACCAAGAACGCTACTATTTAAGATTGTTATTGTTACATGTCAAAGGTACAACCAGTTTTGACAGCATAAAAACTGTACACGGAGTCACACATGAAACCTTCAAAGATGCGGCATTAGCTCTTGGCTTACTATTTGATGATAGTCTGTGGAGAAATACATTACTTGATGCCAGTATTCTCAACATGCCAGCAGAGCTACGTGACATGTTTGCCTACATTTGTATTTTTGGTCCTCCAGCTAAACCTCGGGACTTATGGGATGAATTTAAGGAACACTTTGTAGAAGACTACTGCCATGCATACCACTCCGACACTCTGGAGTGTGTCAATTGTGAAGGCTATGCTATGACAGATGTCCAACATGTTCTTAAAGCTCATGGCAAAACTTATATTGATTTTAATTTGCCACGTCCAGTCAAGAAACAACACCTCCTCCCACAGTATGATAAAGATTATGAGTTATCAGCAGCTGCTGAAATGAAAGCTACTCTAAATGAGGACCAACTTTTTTCTTTTGATGCTATCACTCAAGCTTTAGAAGACACTAATTCTACAGCAAAGTGTTTTTTCCTTGATGGTCCTGGTGGCAGCGGAAAAACGTACCTATATCATCTACTCCTACATCAGCTAAGAGGACAAGGAGACATTGTGTCACCTGCTGCCACTACTGGAATTGCCGCCAACTTGCTACAAGGTGGACGAACCATTCATTCTCTTTATGGGATTCCAATTCCTGTGAATGAAACATCTGTTTCCAGGATTAAGAATGATACCGATGCAGCAAAAGATTTGCACAGCACTAAACTTTTTATTATTGATGAGTGCACAATGCTATCCAAATATGCATTGCATGTCATTGATAGAGTTTTACGTGATGTCATGACAACAAATGTAGCTCACAAAGAAAAAACACCGTTTGGAGGTAAAGTGATTGTTTTTGGAGGCAACTTTAGACAATGTCTTCCTGTCATCCCTCATGTGACAAGAACTGATGTTGTAGAGAGCTGTATAAAATATTCACAACACTGGCAACATTTTACTCGCCTGCCACTTATTAACAACATGCGCTCCATTGATCCTCACTACAGCAGTTGGTTGCTTCAACTGGGAAATGGTGAACTATCTAATGAACATAACCTTGGAGATGATGTAATTGAAATTCCTCCAGATATGGTATGTACTGGCTCTTTAATAATTGAAATTTTTGGAGATAATCTTTGTATTGATGTGAATGACACCGAAAGTATAAATACAGCTGCATCTCATGCAATTTTATGTCCAAAAAATGTGGACGTTGAGAAAGTCAATTCCCAAGTCATGGATTTATTGATAGGTGACTATACTGAATATATCAGTGATGATTCCATCGATCCTGATGAAGCTGATGACCTTGATCAATACCCACTTGAGTTTTTGAATTCACTAACACCAACTGGTATGCCTTCACATCGGCTGAAACTTAAAATTGGCACCATTGTCATGTTATTACGTAATGTGAACACGAACAAAGGTCTCTGCAATGGTACGCGGCTCATTGTCACTGCCTTACATGCCAATATCATACTGGCTAAAGTAATTAGTGGGTCAGCAGCAGGAAATGTGGTATTCATTCCACGAATTGATTTGTGTCCATCAGAGACTGGATTACCTTTTAAATTAAGACGGAGACAATTTCCCATCAAGCCCGCATTTGCAATGACCATAAATAAATCTCAAGGCCAGACCCTCCATCGAGTTGGCATTTATCTACCAGAACCTGCTTTTGCCCATGGTCAATTGTATGTTGCTTTTTCCAGGGTGAAGCAATGTTGCAATGTGAGGGTTAAAGTGGTTAATGCACCACTTCAAGGACAATTATTGGCTGATAGTACTAAAGTCTTCACACGTAATATTGTGTACAAAAATATTTTAGTTTAAACTTAATTTTCTTTTTTTTCATTATTCAGTTTTTCTAATAACATAGACAGCAATAGGCAAATTCTATGTGTAGAGATAAGGAAAAAAAAAAAAAAAAAAAAAATGAGTGTAGCCATAGACATATAGATTTTAAGTACTTATGTAGGAAATACGTATATAACATACGTACTCATTAGCATATAGAGTTAATAACTCTATATCATATCTACATAAATTTAGAAATATGATATATCAATACATATTTTTATAGGTAAGTAGAACACACATTAAGAACAAGATGTAAGATGTGTATCATTCAAATGCCTGTATTTGGTGATAGGAACCTGTATTTGAAGCTCCAGCAGTATAGCTGCTGAGAGATTTCATTTTGTTTTTAAAAAGGGTGAGGTTTTTGTGAACAGGTAAGAGACGGGTGGGATGGCTGTTCACACACATCTCTATCTTCAGGTGTGTTCTGTACATAGAAATAGATATATAGATAGGTACATTTTTAGATAGATAGGGAAAGAATAGAGATTTTGCTTTCACATCAACATTTTTCTGCTATTTGGAGAATTTATGGTGGAAAAAAGGCTATTTCTGCACTTCCTGCCTAAGGGCTGACCCACGCCACTCTTGCTGTAAGTTGCATGCAATGTATACGGAATTTGTACTTCACTTGCGGCAGGTGCGGCACATGTGGTTTCTGCTGTTTTCGCCACAAAATCTCCACTTACCAGTGTTTTTGTTGTGGCTGCATTTAATGCAATTGCCGAAGCCGCGTTTGCTGCATTTACTGCAAGTTAACTCCAAGCTTCATCTACATTGCATGGCACTTGCTGAAAGTGTGTTGTAGGTCAGTTCTTTGGTGCCAAGTGTGGAAGTTGTATTGTTTTTAACATTACTTCTGCAAATATCAGAAACATGCAGATGTGAAAGAGGTCTGAGTATTAAGAAATAGGAATCAGTTAGTTAGGACCCATCAGTTCAAAGGCTACCGTGATGTGGTTGATGGGCATGCTTATATTAGCCCATCGGTGTACTATGAACGTTGATTTCTTAAATTTTACACTTCTGTAAAAATAAACACAAAAAATTTGTGTACACAAAAAGGCTTTTATTTCTGTTGTACCTATTAGAATTATTTAAAATGAAGGCTTAGCTAAGCCCAAGAGATGATTAAAACGTTTCATACCAACCCATCAGATGTAAAATTACTGTGAAAATACAAGTATGCGCCAGTATGGGTACTAAGAGCCTTTCCACATAATAATGAAATATTTTAAAATGTCATAGAACATACCAATATACATAGTTATTGATACATATTATTTATTATTTACATTATTGTTCTTAAGCAAAGAACCGTTGTTGTGGCATTTGCCACAACACGCAAAGTTGTCGTCTGATGTCTTTCATCCCTCCCCTCATAAGCATGTTCATGGATCCTGTGTAACTGTACCTTAAATAACAAGAATTGTCAAGAGCTGGTGAGTGCAGCCATTTTTTGTTCTTTCTTACTATTATTTATTAATTGTATTATTCTTACATTTGAATAAATAAAGTATATATGGATTCTAGACTCCCGATTCTTTAGAATCGGGCTGCCATCTAGTTAAATATAATGATCATATGGTTTCATTATATAAGAAATGTTTCAATTCTTTCACTCATTCATTCATTCATTCATTTATTCATATATATATTCTTATTTTGGTTCATGGCTACACATTCTTACATATCATTTATTATTAAAGTTTTAATAATAAATGTCAGCACTTGTTACATAAAAGACACACTGACATCTATGGGTTCAAAAAGAAATTACACCTATTACATAAAAATGTCCAATCATATGAAGAATATGGTTAATAATATATTATTATTTTTATTATTTTATTTTTCCAAATATGAATTCCATATTAATATCATTTAATAATTATATGGATATTACTGATTGCTATGGTAAGCTATGATATTATAGGTTAGGAAAATTACCAGATTTGGTATAGAATAGGGAATGAAGACTTCAATCAAGATACTAAAGACGTTAATAAAGACTTTTCATATTTATAAATTCAATTGATTCTTAAAAGTTACAAGAAGAAAAAGCCGCTATCCAGAAGTTCCACAAGGTAACAATGCTAGGATTTCTGAATAATAACAGACTGTGTCAAATGCAATTCATGTCACCACTGACAACTACAGCATCCATCACTGACAACTGAGCACAGTATCTAAGATGAACGGTGTTATTACATTCCAGTGGTTTCCTATCACCTATAAGACTTCCATGAAAGCTGGTGAACAATCACGTAATTGTTACAACCCTGACATGTGTACTAAGGACTGGTTATGCTGCTATGTTTAGCAAGGAAGAGTCAATGTAACCCTTGCTGTGCTGACCAAAGACGTCACACCTGTCCCAAGACCAATGCGGACGATATGGAGATTCCAGATCCAAGGCGAGCCAATGTAAGTCCAGGTCTCTAAAAGTGACACTGCACAGATATTAAAGCGACATTTCATCTATGAACTTTGTTTTCTTATCAACATTTGAATTTATGGACTTTGATTGACACATGACACACAGTCTCTACATATCTACATGCTATCATCTATTTCAAAAGACTTATATTAAAGATTGTTTTAAAAGAACCAAGAAGACATCAATATGAAGACCTGAGATGCTTCAAGTAAATATAGGGAAGTATAATTATATATTTTATATGAATATTAGTCACGGCTTACCATAACATGAATTTACATATCATTATATTATTGAGAACATATAACAATATTATTATAGATATTATTTATTAAATTATTTTGCCAAAGAAGAAAGTACCGTATATACTCGAGTATAAGCCGAGATTTTCAGCCCAAATTTTTGGGCTGAAAGTGCCCCTCTCGGCTTATACTCGAGTCAATGTGGGTGGCAGGGTCGGCGGGTGAGGGGGTGAGGGCGCTGAGGCATACTTACCTAGTCCCAGCGATCCTCGCGCTGTCCCTGCCGTCCCACGGGCTTCTGTGCTGCAGCTTCTTCCCCTCTTCAGCGGTCACGTGGGACCGCTCATTAGAGATATGAATAAGCGGCTCCACCTCCCATAGGGGCGGAGCCGCCTATTCATTCCTCTAATCAGTGGTGCCGGTGACCGCTGACAGGAAGAGCTGCGGCACCGAAGACCAGGCAGAGGGACAGCGCGAGGATCGCCAGGACTAGGTAAGTATAGCATATTCACCTGTCCTCGTTCCAGCCGCCGGGCGCCGCTCCATCTTCCCGGCCGGCGCCTCCATCTTCCCGGCGTCTGCGCTCTGACTGTTCAGGCAGAGGGCGCGATGACGCATACAGTGTGCGCGGCGCCCTCTGCCTGATCAGTCAGAGCAGAGACGCCGGGAAGATGGAGGCGCCGGAACGAGACGCCGGGAGCTGCAATCAAGGGAGGTGAGTATGTGTTTTTTTTTTTTATTGCAGCAGCGGCGGCAGAGATTTCTATGGGGCACAATGAACGGTGCAGAGCACCGTATATGGCACAGCAATGGGGCACAATGAACGGTGCAAAGCACCGTATATGGCACAGCAATGGGACACAATGAACGGTGCAGAGCACCGTATATGGCACAGCAATGGGGCACAATGAACGGTGCAGAGCACCGTATATGGGCACAGATATGGGGCACAATGAACGGAGCAGAGCACCGTATATGGGCACAGATATGGGGCACAATGAACGGTGCAGAGCACTGTATATGGCACAGCAATGGGGCACAATGAACGGTGCAGAGCACCGTATATGGCACAGCAATGGGGCACAATGAACGGTGCAGAGCACCGTATATGGCACAGCAATGGGGCACAATGAACGGTGCAGAGCACTGTATATGGCACAGCAATGGGGCACAATGAACGGTGCAGAGCACCGTATATGGCACAGCAATGGGGCACAATGAACGGTGCAGAGCACCGTATATGGCACAGCAATGGGGCACAATGAACGGTGCAGAGCACCGTATATGGCACAGCTATGGGGCACAATGAACGGTGCAGAGCACTATATGGGGCACAGCTATGGGGAAATAATGAACGGTGTAGAGCACTATATGGCACAGCTATGGGGAAATAATGATCTATTTTTATTTTTGAAATTCACCGGTAAATGCTGCATTTCCACCCTAGGCTTATACTCGAGTCAATAAGTTTTCCCAGTTTTTTGTGGCAAAATTAGGGGGGTCGGCTTATACTCGGGTCGGCTTATACTCGAGTATATACAGTAGATCTTATTAATATTTTTAATTTGAGGGTTCCAATAAATGTCTGTCACCCTCAAAAGGGGGAATTGTTAAATATTAATTAATTGAATTATTCTCAATTCTGTACTGAGCACATTGCTTCTTGCTGACACTATCAAAAGCTATTTCTGTATATGTAGCTCAGAGTATAAGTTAACACCATATACAGGGAACACGTGGTCTGTAGGAAATGTATATAAACGTCTCTTAGGAGGGTGTGAGGGGCTTTTGTCACGTGGGACTGTCACCCCTGCCTTCACCATGGACGTCGGACAAAGAAGGAACAACAGCTGATAGCCATGATGATTTCGGACTTCACACAGACAGACGGTTTTACCATTCAGGACCTTGGGAAAGATGAGTAACAAGACAAGTGCTGATTTTTACACATGGACAATCTGTTCATAACTATTTCATCTACTATTATGTAATTGCTGCAATGTAGTTTTCCTATGGATAATTCAATAAACCACTATATTTTTCATGAGAATACCGTGACATTTTTCTTTTAAGAGTAAGCACCTGGTGAATAGTCCTGATTAAATATATGTGCGAAGTAATCATTTTTAACAAATCCCACACTTGTTTTTCGCTAGGTTCACTAAATGCTAAGGCTGTGTGCACACGTTGCGGAATTGATTGCAGATCCGCAGGGTTTTTTGCTGCACAAAATTGCATCAAATCCGCAGTGTAGTGCACAACCAATGTAAGTCTATGGGAGCTGCAGACTTGTGCACATGCTGCGGAAAAAGCCGCACCGAAACGCAGCTTTTTTTTCCGCAGCATGTCACTTCTTTTGTGCCGAACTGCAGCGGTTCTGCACCCTTAGACGTTCATCGACTCGGGCACATCCGCAGGAAAACCACAGATGTAAAAAAGATCTGCAGTGTGTGGGCGGTGAATGTGTGCATGTATGTGTGTGCGGGAAACAAAAATCGCTGTACACATTTTTGTGCGGATTCCGCAGCAGTTTTACAACTGCTCCAACAGAAAATCGTAGTTGTAAAACCGCAGTGAAATGCGCAGAAAAAACGCGGTAAATCCGCCATAAATCCGCAGCGGTTTAGCACTGCGGATTTATCAAATCCGCAGCGGAAAAATCCGCAGAGGACCAGAATACGTGTGCACATACCGAAACCCTAACCCTAACCCTAGCCCTAACCCTAACCCTAGCCCTAACCCTAACCCTACCCCTAACCCTTCCCCTAACCCTAACCCTACCCCTAACCCTAACCCTATTCTAACATTAGTGGAAAAAAAAATTCTTTATTTTTTTATTGTCCCTACCTATGGGGGTGACAAAGTGCATTTTGATCACTGAGATAGATTATATCTCAGTGATCAAAATAAAAAAATAATAAATGACCCCCCCGTCATTTATTATTTTTTTATTTTGATCACTGAGATATAATCTATCTCAGTGATCAAAATGCACTTTGGAACGAATCTGCCGGCCGGCAGATTCGGCGGGCGCTGTCATGATTCCAATGGCAGGGAATCACAAAAGGACAAGCACCAACGAGCTCTAGGGTGATGGAACCTGAGCTGACCGCGACCCTAAACCTGAACACACAAATAACAATAGCCGGGGAACGTGCCTACGTTGATCCTAGACGTCTCGCACCAGCCGAAGATCTAACTTCCCCTATTAGAAGAAACACAGACCTCTCTTGCCTCCAGAGAAATACCCCTCAGAAATAGCAGCCCCCCACATATAATGACGGTGAAATGAGAGGAAGGCACATACACAGTATGAAAACAGATTCAGCAAAATGAGGCCCGCTAAAACTAGATAGCAGAGGATACAAAAGTAAACTGCGCGGTCAGCAAAAAACCCTTCAAAAAACCATCCTGTAATTACTTGAACTCATGTTCCAACTCATGGAACATGAGGAGCAATTATAGCCCACTAAAGCAACCAGCAGCAAAGAGACAATTATATGCAAGCTGGACAAGACAAAAATAAAGCAAAACGTGGAACAAGAAAATCAAAACTTAGCTTGGCCTGAAGATTACTGAAGCCAGAAGCTGAGGTAACAAAACACTCTGATAACCTTGATAGCCGGCGGGGAAATGACAAGAAAGCCCGGTTAAATAGGAAACTCCCAAATCCTAATAGAACAGGTGGACACCAGAGACAGCAGAACACAAATCACCCAGTACCATCAGTAACCACCAGAGGGAGCCCAAAAACAGAACTCACAACAGTACCCCCCCCCTTGAGGAGGGGTCACCGAACCCTCACGAGAACCACCAGGGCGACCAGGATGAGCCCTATGAAAAGCGCAGACCAAATCATCAGCATGAACATCAGAGGCAACCACCCAAGAATTATCCTCCTGACCATAACCCTTCCACTTGACCAAATATTGGAGTTTCCATCTGGAAACACGAGAATCCAAGATCTTCTCCACAACATACTCCAATTCTCCCTCCACCAGCACCGGAGCAGGAGGCTCAAGCGAAGGAACAACAGGTAACTCATACCTCCGCAACAACGACCGATGGAACACATTATGAATAGCAAACGATGCCGGGAGATCCAAACGAAACGACACAGGGTTAAGAATTTCCAAGATCCTATAAGGACCGATGAACCGAGGCTTGAACTTAGGAGAAGAGACCTTCATAGGAACAAAACGAGAAGACAACCACACCAAGTCCCCAACACGAAGTCGAGGACCCACGCGGCAACGGCGATTAGCAAACTGCTGAGCCTTCTCCTGGGACAACTTCAAATTGTCCACCACATGACTACAAATCTGATGCAACCTATCCACCACCATGTCCACTCCAGGACAATCAGAAGGCTCCACCTGACCAGAGGAAAAACGAGGATGAAACCCCGAATTACAAAAGAAAGGAGAAACCAAGGTAGCAGAACTAGCCCGATTATTAAGGGCAAACTCGGCCAGCGGCAAAAAGGTAACCCAGTCATCCTGATCAGCAGAAACAAAACACCTCAAATAAGTTTCCAAGGTCTGATTAGTTCGCTCCGTCTGGCCATTCGTCTGAGGATGGAATGCAGACGAAAAGGACAAATCAATGCCCATCTTAGCACAGAACGTCCGCCAAAATCTAGACACAAACTGGGATCCCCTGTCAGAAACGATGTTCTCCGGAATCCCATGCAAACGAACCACATTCTGGAAAAACAGAGGGACCAACTCAGAGGAGGAAGGCAACTTAGGCAAGGGTACAAGATGAACCATTTTAGAAAAGCGGTCACACACAACCCAGATGACGGACATTTTTTGAGAGACAGGGAGATCCGAAATAAAGTCCATGGAAATGTGCGTCCAAGGCCTCTTCGGGATAGGCAAAGGTGACAACAATCCACTGGCTCGAGAACAGCAAGGCTTAGCCCGAGCACAAACCTCACAAGACTGCACAAAAGAACGCACATCCCTCGACAAGGAAGGCCACCAAAAAGACCTGGCCACCAAGTCTCTAGTACCAAATATTCCAGGATGACCTGCCAACGCAGAAGAATGGACCTCGGAGATGACTCTACTGGTCCAACTATCCGGAACAAACAGTCTCTCAGGCGGACAACGATCAGGTTTACCCGCCTGAAACTCCTGCAAAGCACGTCGCAAGTCTGGGAAGACGGCCAACAAAATCACCCCATCCCTAAGGATACCAGTGGGCTCAGAATTTCCAGGGGAGTCAGGCACAAAACTCCTAGAAAGAGCATCCGCCTTCACATTCTTTGAACCTGGCAGGTATGAAACCACAAAATTAAAACGAGAGAAAAACAGTGACCAACGAGCCTGTCTAGGATTCAGACGCCTGGCAGACTCAAGGTAAATCAGATTTTTGTGATCAGTCAAGACCACCACACGATGTCTAGCACCCTCCAGCCAATGACGCCACTCCTCAAATGCCCACTTCATGGCCAAAAGTTCCCGATTACCCACATCATAATTCCGCTCAGCGGGCGAAAATTTTCTAGAAAAGAACGCACATGGCTTCATCACCGAGCAATCGGAGCTTCTCTGTGACAAAACCGCCCCCGCTCCAATCTCGGAAGCATCAACCTCAACTTGGAAAGGCAGCGAAACATCAGGCTGACGCAACACAGGAGCAGAAGAAAACTGGCGTTTAAGTTCCCGAAAGGCCTCCACAGCCGCAGGAGACCAATCAGCAACATCAGCACCCTTCTTAGTCAAATCCGTCAAAGGCTTAACAACACTAGAAAAATTAGTTATAAAACGACGATAGAAATTAGCAAAGCCTAAGAACTTCTGCAGACTCTTAAGAGATGCAGGCTGCGTCCAGTCACAAATAGCCCGAACCTTGACGGGATCCATCTCAATAGTAGAAGGGGAAAAAATATACCCCAAGAAAGAAATCTTTTGGACTCCAAAGAGACACTTTGAGCCCTTTACAAACAAGGAATTAGCCCGCAGGACCTGAAACACCTTCCTGACCTGCTGAACATGAGACTCCCAGTCATCAGAAAAAACCAAAATATCATCCAAATACACAATCATAAATTTATCCAGATATTCACGGAAAATATCGTGCATAAAGGACTGGAAGACTGAAGGAGCATTAGAAAGTCCGAAAGGCATTACCAAATACTCAAAATGGCCCTCAGGCGTATTAACCCTTGTCAGGCTGCATAATTTTACAACCTTAACAGGCTGCATAGGTACAATTGTACCTTCACATATACCTCCACTGTGGGAAGACTTTACTTGGTTTCAGAAACTAAAGTTCATTCAGCTACAAATGTTATGCTGATATCTATTGTTCAGTGTTGTTACTGGTCACTTATGTTGCTGTCAATTAAGTTAATTCAAACTGGGAGTGGCTTCTACTTGTCTTCCTGCCTCCCTCCTCTCATTAGCCATTTTGCTGTTCATCTCATTGCTGTGAGCACACATTTCTAGGCTTGTGAAGTCTTCAATTTCTTGGAAACGAAGGTAGGAAAGTCTCACAGCATCTAACAGCCAGTTATACCTTTATTCTCATTATGTGGGGACAGAACAGTCAAATTGTCTTTCAGCCTGGACTTGGCTTACATATATTTTGTATGAAACTTATCACTATAGGTATAATTTTTATACGAAAAATGGATAATAATTAGTATCTACATATTGTTTTACGATGTTTTATTTATATTCAGCACAAAATACGAAGCCAAAATTCATCTAGCAAGTCATCATGAGTGATAGTAATGCTGGATCTAGTTTCCGCCATAATCCAAGAAAACGTGTTTGCAGGTTAGTATAATTTTGTGAAAAGCCAATAATGTAGTATTTCGGAAAATTATTTATTTTACATTTTTTCATATTTACAGATTTACGTCTGACGAAATAATGCGAATGCTAGAAGAATCTGATTCTGAGCATGAGGATGAACCATATGTTCCATCTGATGATGAAAACTATGTACCACAAGTGGATGTTACTGAAGAAGATTCAGACATTGAACAAGAAATGGTCATAGAGCATGAAAATGAATACGAATCAGACGAAAGTGTTGAGGATGATTCTGTGCCTCAAAGTGCAGGCGACATTTGGACTGCTAAGGATGAAACTCAATGGTGCAGTAATCCACTGCCAAATGCACAAACAAAATCTCGTAATGTCCTACGACAAAGAGGTGGCCCTGCAGCAATCAGCAACCTATATACAGCAAAAGAGCTATTCAAGTCCATCATGACTCCCGAGATGTGTGACATCATATTACGGGAAACGAATCGAAAGGCCAAGAGAGTTTGTGATGCTTACAACAACGAACTGGTACAACGTTTTCCTGATTCTTCCAAACGGCCACCACAAAAAACATTCAAGCAATTTACTGAAACTGAACTTCATGCATTTTTGGGCATACTGATTGCTGCTGGTGTGCACAGAGCCAACAAAGAGAATCTGGAGGAAATGTGGAATGTTGCTGCTCTGCCTCTTATACGTGCAGCCATGTCTCGTGACCGCTTCAAGATGATACTCAGATTTATCAGGTTTGACAACGAAAATACACGTGCAGAACGTGTGCAAACAGATAAAGCTGCACCAATACGGGACATCTGGACAATGCTGAACAGTAATCTGGAGAGAGCCTACAAGCCATATCATTGTATCACCGTCGACGAGCAATTATTTCCATTTAGAGGTCATACTAAATTTACCCAGTATATACCTTCAAAACCAGCTAAATATGGCATAAAGATTTTCTGGGCTTGTGACTCATCAAATGCCTACCCTTTACAAGGTCAGCTCTACACTGGGAAACCAACTGATGGTCCTCGATAAGTAAACATTGGAGAACGAACAGTATTGGACCTAGTGAGCTCGTATAAAGGCTCTGGAAGAAATGTCACCACCGATAACTTCTTTACAACCATGGAACTAGCTAAGGTATTGAACTCCTGGAACATGACACTAGTTGGTACAGTGAGAAAAAACAAAAGGTTCCTACCTAACAACATGCAGCCTGCCAAAGAAAGGCCTGTATACTCGACAAATTTTGCCTACAATCATGATGCAACAGTCTGTTCATATGTACCAAAGAAGAACAAATCAGTCGTGCGTCTATCATCTATGCACATGACGGGAGAAGTTGAAGAGACACTAGCAGCCAAGCCAGAGATAATAAAATACTACAACATAACAAAAGGTGGCGTTGATGTTATGGATAAAATGTTGGGAGAGTACACTGTGAAACGACGAACATCACGTTGGACTTTGGCATTTTTCTACAATATGATTGATGTCAGTGGGTTAGCATCCTACATCATCTACAGAGAACACAATCCAAGCTTCAGGGCAAAGGATCAACGAAGAAAGTTCCTGAAAGATCTCGCAAATCAGCTGTGTATGATTGCAATTGAAGATCGTAGTACAAACAAAATGATAATGAGAAACCATTTTCTTCGAGGTGCAGTAGAAATGGTGCTTGGACGATGCATTGTGGTAGCATCGCAGCCAGCAGCTGGCCCCAAAATACCTCATGGTAGTCGTGGACCCTCCCCTGTTGTTGGTAGTTGCTATGTCTGCAGAGACCTGAGGCGAAAACAACGCAAGACTAGAAAGTCTTGTGTGGTTTGTGTGAAACCCATTTGCGATGAACACTCTGTAGCAAAGCCAACATGCATTACTTGCAAAGAAAATCAATAAAAAAAAGTTTCTTACATTTTCTTTTATAATGTAAATGAACAGTTTTTTACTTGTTTATAATAGTTAAATAGCATTATCATTAAAAAAAAATTTATGCTTTTTGCCTTGCATTATCTTCATTCAAAATATATGAGGTACATTTGTACCTATGCAGCTTGTTATGGATGCAAAAAGATCTCGACCCCTTATCTCGGAAGCGGGTGGAGATATTTTATTGAAATTTGGCCAATATATTCTGGACCAAAAATGTAGAGATGTCACGAAATTTCAGCCCTCTACGTCTTTTCAAAAAAAAGTTATTGCAATTTTAAAACGGAATAGTTACAATTGTACCTATTCAGCCGGATAAGGGTTAAATGCGATTTTCCACTCATCACCTTGCTTTATTCGTATAAGATTATACGCACCCCGAAGATCAATCTTAGTGAACCATTTAGCCCCCTTAATGCGATCAAACAAATCAGTCAACAAAGGCAAAGGATACTGATATTTTACGGTAATCTTATTCAAAAGACGATAATCTATACAAGGCCTCAAGGACCCATCTTTTTTGGCCACGAAAAAAAAAACCTGCTCCCAAAGGGGACGAAGATGGACGGATATGTCCCTTTTCCAAGGACTCCTTAACATAATCCCGCATAGCAGTATGCTCTGGCACTGACAGATTGAACAAACGACCTTTAGGAAATTTACTACCAGGAATTAAATCTATAGCACAATCGCAATCCCTGTGAGGAGGAAGCGAACTGAGCTTATGCTCCTCAAAAACATCCCGATAATCAGACAAAAATACAGGAACCTCAGAAGGAGTAGATGAAGCGATAGAAATCGGAGGTGCATCATCATGAACCCCCTGACATCCCCAGCTTAACACAGACATTGTTTTCCAGTCAAGGACTGGATTATGAGTTTGTAACCATGGCAGACCAAGTACTAGAACATCATGTAAATTATACAATACCAGGAAGCGAATCACCTCCTGATGAACGGGAGTCATACGCATGGTCACTTGTGTCCAGTACTGAGGTTTATTCATAGCTAAAGGTGTAGAGTCAATTCCCTTCAAAGGAATAGGGACTTCCAGAGGCTCAAGACTAAACCCACATCGCTTGGCAAATGACCAATCCATAAGACTCAGGGCAGCGCCTGAATCTACATAGGCATCGACGGAAATGGATGATAATGAGCAAATCAGAGTCACAGACAGAATGAACTTAGACTGTAACGTACTAATGGCAACAGACTCATCAACCTTTTTTGTGCGTTTAGAGCATGCTGATATAACATAAGCTGAATCACCACAATAAAAGCACAACCCATTTTTCCGCCTATAGTTTTGCCGTTCACTTCTAGACTGAACTCAATCACATTGCATTGTCTCAAGTGCCTGTTCAGAAGACACCGCCAAATGGTGCACAGGTTTGCGCTCCCGTAAACGCCGATCAATCTGAATAGCCATAGTCATAGACTCATTCAGACCCGTAGGCGCAGGGAACCCCACCATAACATCTTTAATGGCCTCAGAAAGGCCATCTCTGAACTTTGCAGCCAGGGCGCACTCATTCCACTGAGTAAGCACTGACCATTTCCGAAATTTTTGACAATATATTTCTGCTTCATCTTGCCCCTGAGAGAGAGCTAATAAAGCTTTTTCAGCCTGAATCTCCTGGTTAGGTTCCTCATAGAGCAAACCCATTGCCAGAAAAAACGCATCCACATTAAGCAACGCAGGATCCCCTGGTGCCAATGCAAATGCCCAATTTTGAGGGTCACCCCGCAGGAAAGATATAATAATCTTAACCTGCTGAGCAGGGTCTCCAGAAGAGCGAGATTTCAAAGAAAGGAACAGCTTGCAATTGTTCCTAAAATTCAGAAAACTAGATCAATCTCCAGCAAAGAACTCTGGAATAGGAATTCTAGGTTCAGACATAGGAGCATGTACAACAAAATCTTGTATATTTTGAACCTTAGCAGCAAGATTATTCAAGCTGGAAGCTAAACTCTGGACGCCCATGATAAACAGCTAAGGTCAGAGCCATTCAAGGATTAAGAGGAGGAAAAAAAAATAAAAAATCAGCCTGGCTGCAATTAAGGCTAGGCAGCAACCTCAGAGGAGAGAAAAAAAAAAAAAAAACTTCCTCAGACTACTTTTCCTCCTACTTCAGCCCAAACATTTTGGCCGGCTATACTGTCATGATTCCAATGGCAGGGAATCACAAAAGGACAAGCACCAACGAGCTCTAGGGTGATGGAACCTGAGCTGACCGCGACCCTAAACCTGAACACACAAATAACAATAGCCGGGGAACGTGCCTACGTTGATCCTAGACGTCTCGCACCAGCCGAAGATCTAACTTCCCCTATTAGAAGAAACACAGACCTCTCTTGCCTCCAGAGAAATACCCCACAGAAATAGCAGCCCCCCACATATAATGACGGTGAAATGAGAGGAAGGCACATACACAGTATGAAAACAGATTCAGCAAAATGAGGCCCGCTAAAACTAGATAGCAGAGGATACAAAAGTAAACTGCGCGGTCAGCAAAAAACCCTTCAAAAAACCATCCTGTAATTACTTGAACTCATGTTCCAACTCATGGAACATGAGGAGCAATTACAGCCCACTAAAGCAACCAGCAGCAAAGAGACAATTATATGCAAGCTGGACAAGACAAAAATAAAGCAAAACGTGGAACAAGAAAATCAAAACTTAGCTTGCCCTGAAGATTACTGAAGCCAGAAGCTGAGGTAACAAAACACTCTGATAACCTTGATAGCCGGCGGGGAAATGACAAGAAAGCCCGGTTAAATAGGAAACTCCCAAATCCTAATAGAACAGGTGGACACCAGAGACAGCAGAACACAAATCACCCAGTACCATCAGTAACCACCAGAGGGAGCCCAAAAACAGAACTCACAACAGGGCGCACTGTGCATGCGCTCGCCATTTTGGAAGATGGCGGCGCCCAGGGAGAAGACGGACGGACCCCGGCAGGATCGGTAAGTATGATGGGGTGGTGGGGAGCACGGGGGGGGGGGGATTGGAGCATGGGGGGTGGATCGGAGCGCGGGAGGGGTGGAACGGAGCATGGGGGGGTGGAATGGAGCACGGGGGGTGGAACGGAGCATGGGGGGTGGAACGGAGCACGCGGGGGTGGATCGGAGTGCAGGGGGGGTGATTGGAGCACGGGGAGGGTGATTGGAGCACGGGGGGAGCGGACAAGAGCACGGGGGGAGTAAAGCACAGGACGGAGGGGAGCCGGAGCAGTGTACCGGACAGATCGGAGGGCTGGGGGGGCGATCGGTGGGGTGGGGTGGGGGCACATTAGTGTTTCCAGCCATGGCCGATGATATTGCAGCATCAGCCATGGCTGGATTGTAATATTTCACCAGTTATAATAGGTGAAATATTACAAATCGCTCTGATTGGCAGTTTCACTTTCAACAGCCAATCAGAGTGATCGTAGCCACGGGGGGTGAAGCCACCCCCCTGGGCTAAACTACCACTCCCCCTGTCCCTGCAGATCGGGTGAAATGGGAGTTAACCCTTTCACCCGATCTGCAGGGACGCGATCTTTCCATGACGCCACATAGGCGTCATGTGTCGGATTGGCACCGACTTTCATGACGCCTACGTGGCGTCATGGGTCGGGAAGGGGTTAATAACTGCATAAGAGAGATGTGATCTACTTTTAGAATTATCTAACACCGAGTCAAGAGTAAGGGTACCGTTACACTATACGATTTACCAACGATCACGACCAGCGATACGACCTGGCCGTGATCGTTGGTAAGTCGTTGTGTGGTCTCTGGAGAGCTGTCACACAGACAGCTCTCCAGCGACCAACGATGCCGAGGTCCCCGGGTAACCAGGGTAAACATCGGGTTACTAAGCGCAGGGCCGCGCTTAGTAACCCGATGTTTACCCTGGTTACCAGCGTAAAAAAACCAAAACACTACATACTTACATTCCGGTGTCTGTCCCTTGCCGTCTGCTTCCTGCACTCACTGACTGCTGGCCGTAAAGTGAAAGCACAGCGCGCTGTGCTGTGCTTTCACTTTACGGTCGGCAGTCAGTGAGTGCGGGAAGCAGACGGCAAGGGACCTGACGGACACCGGAATGTAAGTATGTACTGTTCTTTTTTTTTACATTTACGATGTTAACCAGGATAAACATCGGGTTACTAAGCGCGGCCCTGCGCTTAGTAACCCGATGTTTACCCTGGTTACAAGCGAACGCATCGCTGGATCGGTGTCACACACACCGATCCAGCGATGACAGCGGGAGATCCAGCAACGAAAGAAAGTTCCAAACGATCTGCTACGACGTACGATTCTCAGCAGGGTCCCTGATCGCTGCTGCGTGTCAGACACAGCGATATCGTATGGATATCGCTGGAACGTCACAGATCATACCGTCGTAGCGACAAAAGTGCCACTGTGAGACGGTACCCTTACATTTAGATCCCCACAAAATATTACAACACCCTGGTTTAAGGAAAGGGCATTGTCTACTATCTTATGAAATTGGCTTGATCCTGATTAGGGGTATACTGTATACAATTGTGATGTAAATAACTGGCCACTTATTAACACAAAGATAATATACGTCGCTTCCTTATCTACTACGCAGTTGATAACTTGATGCATTAACGATTTGTGAATCGCTATAGCAACACCTTTTGAGCGAGATTCAGGGTTATGAGCAAAATGACAAAATGTGTAATATTTGTGTATAATTGTAGAAGCATGGTTCCCTTTAGAGTGTCTCTCCTGGAAACATAAAATATGTACCTTTTTCTTGTGAAAATGGTGAAGGCTTTGCGTGTGTTTTTTGGACTTGTTAAATCCTTTTGCATTTAAAGAAGCAATATTTAGGTCCCTCATTCATAAACAATATGAGATTCTTCGCCTATAGATATCGTGTAAGCTGCCTGGTCCTCATGGTCAAAGAGGTAAAAGGTTAGGGAAGAAAAAATCTTAATCAAATAAATAAAAAACATGAGCAGAAGCAAAGCCTCTGAAAAAAGACTATATATGAACAGTCCAAAAAGGGAGTGCATTGGGCACATCAGAGGCTCCCACCCTATATGGGGGTTACAGTAGCTAAATATCATATATAGCTATTCCTTTAGTCAGTTGCTACAAAAAAGTTATAATAATAATAGCAATCTGAGATTTAAACTTACCAGTTATAAACATGGTATGGGCAACATATATCCAATTAAAACCTTCAGAGTTCAAAGGTTCCTTGGAAATTAAAAGAAATG
The DNA here is from genome assembly GCF_032444005.1 of Ranitomeya imitator. Taxonomy (NCBI): domain Eukaryota; kingdom Metazoa; phylum Chordata; class Amphibia; order Anura; family Dendrobatidae; genus Ranitomeya; species Ranitomeya imitator. Next base: position 112,319,360 of record NC_091288.1, on the reverse strand, counting down.
GGGGTCTTGTAAGTTATTTTACCATGGACGATTCAAAGTCAAGTAACGTTTCTTGAATCCTCATACCTGGAAGAAGGATGGCCACAAGAACACTAGGTGTTCCTTCTAGTGATGAGCGAACGTGCTCACAGCTGCTCGTTACTCGCCCAAGTATCACTACGCTCGGTGTACTCGGTGAGCATTCTGACATTATTCGGCGGTAACTGGTGTCTCCACGCAGCATTTTTGGCAGACTTTAGAGACCCAATCAGGGGTTGTTTGCCAGGCCATGAAACGCCGCAGCCATCTTTGTTGTGGTCGTGCAGTGATTGGCTTGGCCACACAGCATCATCCCGAGTATAAGAGACCTGGCGCTGCCCTGCTCGCCGCATTCTGCCCCGGATTCAGGGAGAGTAGGGAGAGCTGCTGCTGAGATATGGTCAGAATCGTGGTTTTTATAGTTAGTGTAGCTCTGTAACTCTTCAATCCACAACTCCTGAGAAATCAACAGTCCTTTTTAGGGTTAATTCGTGGGTCCCGATATTGCAGCACTAGGTAGGCAGGGCACAGAATATCCACATCAGTGCAAGGCCTGCAGGCACTGTATGTGCGTCCATTGCTCCCACTGCATCCCTCCCAAAGCTCCATAGCTGTCTGCTGCAGCCTCTTTATTATATACCTAGTTGCATTTTCTTTTTCAAAAAATTCACCCCCACCCAAAAAAAATATACAGTGTGTTCTGTCAGACTGAGGCCTGTTTAAAAATCATACTTTGTCAAGCATGCGTCGCATAGTTGTGTGTGCTAGCCTTGTGCCACTTTTTTTTGTTGTTGGTGTTTTAAATTCACCAAAAAAGGCCTCATATATCTGCGTGCTCCAAGTTTTGGCATTTTAGGCCATTTTGCCACTGTTTTTGCTGTCTGTTACTCTAATTATATGCAGCACTATTTGGTATTTAAAAAAGAATACAGGCCACATATTTGCCAGTGTGGTATTTTCGTGACAGCCCACATATATCTGCGTGCTCCAAGTTTGGTCATTGTAGGTCAGTGTACAACTTTTTTTGCGGTCTGTTACTCTAATTATATACAGCACTATTTAGCATAAAAAAATATAAGAAGGGCACATATTTGCCAGTGTGGTATTTCCGTGACAGCCCTCATATATCTGCGTGCTCCAAGTTTGGGCATTGTAGGCCGGTGTACCACATTTTTGCTGTCTGTTACTCTACTTATATACAGCACTTTTTTGCATTAATTAAGTTCACAAAAAAGCCCCCCAAAATTGAATACATTCTGTTATGTCAGGCTGATGCCTGCCTGGTGTTTGGGTTTGAAAAATCAAACATTTGCAGGCATACTGATCAAATATTATTTTGCTACTAATAAATATATTTGTGTTGAGCATTTGAAATAGTGCAGTAGTCCATTTAAAATGGGCAAGGAAAGGGACGGGGGAGTGGACGTGATGATGATGGTGCTTGCAGAGGACGAGGCCGTGGCCAAAGTGAAAGTGGGCAACAACAAAAACCCACAACAAAAATCTTCTTGCTCGACCTTCCTGTCCCAGTTTCTAAGGGACCGCACCACACCACTATTGAAACCAGAGCAGTGTGAAATTGTTGTTGGTTGGATAGTGGATAATGCTTCCAGTCACTTAGCCACCACCACCACCACCATGTCTTCCACACGGTCAAGTCTGAGTAGCTGTGAGTGTGGCCCGGATATTCCTCACCCTGATCCTCCTTCCTCCCACCTTGCTGAGTGCCTTGAGACAACTGATCCCACACTTGGACACTCTAAAAAGCTGTTCAGCTTTCCATTTCAAAATTCAGAACTCTCGGCCGGTCAACTTGAAGTGGGGACAGATGAGATTGCATGTAGAGATACCCAAAGCTTTGACAAGCTCCGGTCATGAGAAGGCAGTGGTGGTTGTTAGAAGAAGTGGCTGATGATGAGACACAACTGCCAGAAAGTCAGGAGGAGGAGCAGGGTGTGGATGTGGAAGACGAGGTAGTGACTGACCCAACCTGGCAGGAGGACATGCAGAGCGAGGGCAGCAGGACACATGTGAAAGGAGGCATATCACCTAAACAGGCAGGAAAAAGCAGTGTGGTGGCCACAGACAGAAGGCGTGCATCCATTCCCCGTAACACCAGCATGAGGGAAGTTGCCATTACAACTGTCAGATCTTCCCGCATCTGATTATTTTTTAAAGACTCTGCCGATAACCCCAAACAGGCCATTTGCAGCACCTGCCATGCCCACATCAGCAGGGGCAGCAAAACAACCAGCCTGACCACCACCAGCATGACCAGGCACATGGCAGCAAAGCACCCGACTTTGTGGGCCGAACCCCAGGTTCCAGGACCACTGCCTGCAGGTCACACCACTGCTTCTTCCACTGTTTTGCGTAGAAGCCAATCCCCAGTACACCATGCATGTGAAGATGCCTCTAGCCCTGCACCTGTTGTGGCTCACAGTGAAGCAGCACCATCATCAAGCCCATCCACGTCCTTGTCCCAGCACAGCCTTCAGTTGTCTATAACCCAGTCTTCGGAACACAAGCGGAAATACCCATCCAATGCCCCACAGCCCACAGTCCTAAGTTCTAATATTTCTCTTCTGCTTGCCCTAGAAATGCTGCCTTTTAGGCTCATTGAGATGGAACCTTTCCGCAACCTGATGGCGGTGGCTGTCCCAAGGTACTCGATCCCCAGTCGCCACTATTTCTCCAGGGGTGCCATTCCGGCATTACACCAACATGTGTCCCACAACATTACCGTGCCCTCAACAATGGGGTTACAGGGAAACTCCACCTAACCATGGAAACATGGAGAAGTGATTGTGCGCAGAGACGGTACATCTCACTAACGGCAAACAGGGTTAACATAGTGGAAGCCGGGACCCAGTCGGACCTTGGGATGGAACACAGCCTGCCCACGCAGAGGATTGCTGGCCCTACATCAATCAGAGTTGCCCCCACAGTCTACAGCTCCTGCACCTCCTCCTCCTATTCATCCTCCATCTCTGAAATCAACACATCAGTCAGAAGCTGGAAGCACTGCAGCACTGCCTCAGCCAAGCGGCAACAGGCTGTGCTGAAGCTAGTCTGCATAGGTGACAAACCACACAATGCAGAAGAGTTGTGGAGAGCGCTGAAAGAGCAGTCAGATGTTTGGATGACACCGCTGAACCTACAGCCAGGCATGGTCGTGTGTGACAATGGCCATAACCTGGTGGTGGCTCTGAGGCAAGGTGAGCTCACACATGTACCTTGCTTGGCCCATGTGCTTAACCTCATGGTTCAACGTTTTCTAATAGGCTACCCGGAGCAGCCGGATCTGCAAGTGAAATTACGCTGTCTGTCTGCCCATTTTAGAAAGTCAGCTACAGCTTCAGCTGCCCTTGCTGTGCTTCAGCAGCATTTGCAGCTTCCAGCTCATCGGCTGGTGTGTGATGTCCCCATGCGCTGGAACTCTATGCTGCATATGTTGGAAAGGATTTGTGAGCAGAAGAGGGCAGTTGTTGACTACCAACATCAACAAGGCCGTTGATATTCAGTTCAGACTCCACACATAAGACCTCAGGCGTAGAAATGGATGTCCGACATATGTACCATCCTGTAAAACTTTGAGGACTGCACCAAGATGGTGAACGGCAATGACGCCATAATTAGCATCACCATCTTGCTTCTCAGCATTCTGAAAAACTCTCTGCTCACAATTAATAGGATGCAATGCAGGCAGAGCTTGAGGACATGGAGCAAGGAACCATACAGGGGGATTACACTCAGCCCAGACTCGTGTTTTCTAAAAGTGGATTGGTAGTCAATGAGGATGAGGAAGAACAGGAGCTACTTTCATGCGCTATAGATGGTACTACAAACACAGCTGTTATACCGTCTGTTCAGCGGGGATGGCCTGAGAACAGGGAGGAGGAGGATGAGGATGAGGAGGACAGCATGGTCAGTTGTCCTGTTGGTGAAGACACGGAAGTCTTGCCTGTTAGCAGTCTGGCACACATGGTTGACTTTATGCTGCGCTGCGTTTCACGTGACCCTTGCATTGTAAAAATTTTGGGTGACACTCATTACTGGTTGGTGACACTTCTAGACCCATGCTACAAGGAGAACTTTCAATCTCTTCTACCAGAGGCAGAGAGAGGTGTACTAAAATGTTGCAGTACCAGAGGGCCCTTGTAGAGAAATTACTTAGAAAATTCCCATGTGAGAACGCTGGCAGCAGATGCCAGAGTTTGTTGTACAACCAAGGAGTCCAAGCGAGAGAGACAGAAGTACAATCCAGCTCAGGCAGGGGAACAATGGCAAAGTTCTGGAACAATTTTTTCAGACCCTCCCATCGTGACAGCACAGAAGCAAGGGGTGCTGTCACAAGAAGTGCAATGTTTGGGAAGATGGTGAGGGAGTACCTTGCAGATCGTACAAACGTCCTCCGTGATTCCTCTGTGTCTTTTAATTATTGGGTATCCAAGCTGGATACATGGCATGAACTGGCTGTCTACGCCTTGGAGGTCCTGGCCTGCCCTGCTTCTAGCGTTCTGTCAGAGAGGGTTTTTAGTGCCTCTGTTGGAGAATTGTAACAGATAAGCACACCCGCTTGTCAACTGAAAATGCTGACAGGCTGACTCTTATAAAAATTAACAAGGACTGGATTGGGAAAGACTTCTGTACACCACCAAGTGAAAACAGCAAAACATAACCTCAAATACATTCTCTCTTTTGGGGAGGTAAATTCTCATGCACCTCTTCACAACCCCACATGGGTATACACTTCCAGATTTGGTCTGTTTGTTGTTATCCTCCTCCTTATCCTCATCCTCATCATCCAGAACCACTAGATGACCAGGGTGAACGTGCTCTGTACTGTTATAGGTCGGTGCATTTTGGGGAAGGGGCTGTGATGGCACTATTTTATTTAGTAAAAACAGGACCCCACATAGGCGAATTGAGCATTACATTGCATTAGGCCTACTTCTTAACTCTGTCTCCTGCATTGTGTCCTTTAACTGCCACTTGATCACCAGGGTGAACGTGCTATGTACGGTGCATTTTGGGCAAAGGGGCTGTGATGGCACTATTTTATATAGTAAAGAAAGGACCACATATTGGGGAATTGAGCAATACATTACATTGGGCCTACTTCTTAACTCCGTCTCCTGAAATGTCTCTTCTTTACCTGCTGTTACGGATCTGCAACACAGAACTAGGATAGAATTGGGAAAACTGACCCTGCACTGAGACTAGGCTGATATTTTTCGATGGAGTGGGCGACCCATTCCTTGCGAAGAGACCAACCGATGATCCTAGGTTAATCTCAAGTGAAGACCTATAGATAAGGGTAAGGAGGTCCCTAAAAGATCTAAGGATTGGGTATAAAAACAGGTCACTTCCTAATAGAAAACACAGAGACGGCTGCAGAAACCAACTGAAAACAGAAACTAAGGACAGCAGAATCGTGGGTCCCCGAACTGCACAATATCAAACACAGAAAGCTATCAAAGCACCTAGCCAGAACTCTAGCGGATTAACACTGTTGTCCAGCAAGGACTGGGAGGCAGGTGCTGGGTAATAAAGGGTGATACAATCACCTGACCTAAGATAACCCATCACCTGGGTAAAAAGACCAGCAGCCAGAAAACCACAACAAGATGGCGGATGGTCAAAAACAAAACAGATTCTAACAGTACCTCCCTTTTACGAGGATCCTCCGGATCCTCTTGGCCAAGCCTTATTTGGAAATCTCCTGTGAAAAGCCTTAATCAGCCTTGAGGCCGAGACGTCCTCAGATTTCACACAGGAATTATTCTCAAGTCCGAAACCGTTCCAGGACACGAGATACTGCAACCTTCCTCTGTGCTACTGGAATCTAAAATGTGAGAAATCTCAAACTCACCGACCTCATCAACTGGAGAAAAATTTGGCATTGCCTCCTTATCTGGTGTGTCAACTTTCTTCAGTAAAGATACATGAAAAACTGAATTAATTCTCCAGGACAAGGGGATGTCTTATCTCACCGCTGCCGAGTTGACAACCTGAACCACTTTGAAGGGTCCTACAAACTTAGGCCCCCGTTTTTTATAAGGGATCTTCAAATGCAGATTCCTAGAGTACAACTAGACCATGTCCCCAACTGCAAACAACACCTCCTTTTTTTCTTGTCAAAATATTTATTTGACCTCCTATTTACCTCTTTCAGGTTATGGCGTACATTGGTCCAAACCCTGTCCAAATTTCAAGAAAAACTCTCCTCCTCAGGCACCGCTGACCCAATCTTTGAAAATAGACCGAAAGATGGATGCCTCCGTGTACAGCAAGAAAAATGAGAACACCCAGCTGAGGAAGATGTATGATTATTAAGAGCAAACTCAGCTGGTGGTAGATATTCCGACCACATCTCCTGACTGTCTGCTACAAAACATCTCAAAAACTGCTCGACGTCCTGGTTCTTCCTTTCGGTCTGTCTATTGGACTCCAGATGATAACCTGACAAAAATGACAAATGAACCTTTAATCTGTCACAAAAAGCATGCCAAAAGCGAGCCACAAACTGTGGTCCTCTAGCAGAAACAAATGTTCGTGGGAACCCCATGGAGCGTGCCAATCTCTTTAACAAATGCATTAGCTAGAGTCTTGGCGCAGGGTAATTTATTGAACAGGACCAGATGACACATCTTACTAAATTGGTCCACAACAACCCAGATGTCAGAAAAACCCTCAGAGACCGGCAGATCGGTGATAAAATCCATAGCAGGATGTGACCATGGCAAACTAGGAACCTCCAAAAGGCAGAGCAACCCTGCAGCCGGGGCATTCGAGGCCTTCGACCTAGCGCACAGAGTACACTGACGCACCCACTTGATGATTTCTCTTTGACACCCAGAAACTTCGACCGATTTACTTTCTAGTTTATGAAATCCCTGGATGACCAGCCAACCGAGACTCATGACATTCAGCAAAAAAGCTCTCCGCAAGGTTCTAGGCACAAATAATTTACCATACGGAGTGTTAGTTGGTGCGGAATTCTGGGCCTCTAGGATGCTACTCTCCAACTCAGAACCCAATGCTGCCACCACCACCCCTTTTTGCAAAATACATTGCTGCTTCTCAGTATTAACTGCTGGAGACAAACTATGAGACAAAGAATACGCTTTAACATTCTTTGTCCCAGGGATATATGTTACGGAGAAATGAAACCGGGCAAAAACCAGTGCCCACCTAGCTTGACGGGCATTCAAATGTTTAGCAGCATCCAGATATATCAGATTCTTATGATCAGTAAAAACTTGTATCGGATGTCTAACCCCTTCCAAAAAATGTTGCCAATGCTCAAACGCAAGTTTAATAGCCAGAAACTCTCTGTTACCAACATCATAGTTGAGCTCAGTCTCCTAAAATATTTTAGATAAGAAAGCACAGGGATGCACTCCATCCTCTCCCTCCTGGGACAGAACAGCTCCCACTCCTACTGAAGAGGCATCAACCTCTACCAGAAATGGCTTGGTCTCATCTGTCTGGATCAAAACAGGAGAAGAGTTAAACCTCTCTTTGAGATGCTCAAAAGCCTTAACAGCCTCAGAGGACCATTGGACAGTATTAGAACCCTTCTTAGTCAGTTATAGGTCTAGCGATCACAGAAAAATTAGTTATGAATTTTCTGTAATCATTAGCAAACCCTAAAAATGTCAAAACCGACTTCAAACATTAAGGCCTAGGCCACTAACAGTGTCTGAACCTTCACCGGGTCCATCTCAAACCCATCACTGAAGACAAGGTACCCCAAACAACTCATTTTCTGTACTGCAATCTCGCACTTCTCCGATTTAGCAAAGAGGGAGTTTTCACTCAAAATCTGTAGAACTTTGCGGACTCTCTGCCAATGCGACTCCAGATCAGGTGAATAGATCAAAATATCTTTCAAATAAACAATAACACTCCTACCAATCAACAACCTCAGAATGTCATTAATTAAATTTTGAAAAAATACAGGCGCATTGGTAAGGCCAAAAGGCATCACCAGACACTCCAAATGACCTTCTGAGGTATTAAAGGTTGCCTTCCATTCATCGCCCTCCTTCACCCGCAACAAATTACCGTATAAGCCGACCCGAGTATAAGCCGACCCCCCTAATTTTGCCACAAAAAACTGGGAAAACTTATTGATTCGAGTATAAACCTAGGGTGGAAATGCAGCATTTACCGGTGAATTTCAAAAATAAAAATAGATCATTATTTCCCCATAGCTGTGCCATATAGTGCTCTGCACCGTTCATATTGCCCCATATCTGTGCCCCATATATGCTCTGCACCGTTCATTTTTGCCCAATATCTGTGCCCCATACAGTGCTCTGCACCGTTCATATTGCCCCATAGATGCTGCACAGATGCCCCATACAGTGCTCTGCACCGTTCATATTGCCCCATAGATGCTGCACAGATGCCCCATACAGTGCTCTGCACCGTTCATATTGCCCCATAGATGCTGCACAGATGCCCCATATATTGCTCTGCACCGTTCATACTGCGCCATAGATGCTCCACATAAATCTGTGCCGCTGCTGCTGCTGCAATAAAAAAAAAAAAAACACATAGTCACCTTTCTTGATTGCAGCTCCCAGCGTCCGGTCCCGGCGCCTCCATCTTCCCGGCATCTCTGCTCTGACTGATCAGGCAGAGGGCACCGCGCACACTATATGCGTCATCGCGCCCTCTGCCTGAACAGTCAGAGCGCAGACGCCGGGAAGATGGAGGCACCGGGAAGATGGAGCGGCGCCCGGCGGCTGGAACGTGGACAGGTAAATATGCCATACTTACCTAGTCCTAGCGATCCTGGCGCTCCCCGCCTTCCTCCTCGTCTTCTGTGCTGCAGCCTCTTCCTGTCAGCGGTCACCGGCACCGCTGATTAGAGAAATTAATAGGCGGCTCCACCCCTATGGGAGGTGGAGCTGCCTATTCATTTCTGTAATGAGCGGTCCCACGTGACCGCTGAAGAGGGGAAGAAGCTGCAGCACAGAACACCGTGGGATGGCAGGGGGAGCGTCAGGATCGCTGGGACTAGGTAAGTATACCTCAGCGCCCTCACCCCCTCACCCGCCGACCCCACCGCTACCGTGACTCGAGTATAAGCCGAGAGGGGCACTTTCAGCCCAAAAATTTGGGCTGAAAATCTCGGCTTATACTCGAGTATATACGGTATATGCCCCACAAAGGTCAATCTTAGATAACCACTTCGCTCCGGTTAGTTGTTTAAACAAATCCAGAATTAGCGGCAACGGGTAAGGATTGCGCACAGTGATCTTATTAATTTCCCAAAAATCCAGACACAGCCTAAGGCCCCCATCCTTCTTTTTTACAAAAAAGAATCCTACAGCCACAGGGGACTTAGGGGGTCCTATATGACCTGCAGCTAAACTAATCTAATCTAATCTAATTCCTTTAAGGCCTCCCTCTCGGGAATCGTCAGATTAAATAAATGACTCTTAGAAAGTGTGGCACCTGGGACGAACTCAATATCGCAGTCATAATCTCTATGTGGTGGTAGAGCTTGCGACTCAACCTCAAAAATACCCTCCAGAAATCATGAATGGCTTCAGGTAGCTCTTTCTTCACAACGGCAGTAATGTGAACATTACATCAATTACCATAACACCCCTGGACCTTATAGTACTAGACGACCACTCCAGCAAAGGATTGTGCATTTTTAACCAGGGTAAACCCAGGACAACTGGGCAAGCTGATTTAGCAAGGACAAACAAGTCTATACACTCCTGATGTTTCATATTCACAATAAGTGGGAACCCGGTAATCTTTCGAGAAATACACCCATGTTACAGAGGAGAGTTATCAATCACCACAATAGGTGTAGGAGATGACAATGGTTCAGAATCAAACTTATATTTGTCTAGGAATTGTTGATCAATCAAATTAAGTGCAGAACCACAATCCACCAATACCTGAAAATCAATGGAATGACCATGATATGTGGTATTACCAGAAAAAAAAAACTCCTGAGGACCGTAAAAACGCAATATGAACTGGAGTGTTACTCCTACTGACCTTTTTTTTTTCTTTCCTTAAGCCAACTTCACATTGCTTAATAAAATGGTCAGCCTTACCACAATACAAGCATAGCCCTTCAGAAAACCTATTCTCCCTCTCCTGGGAATGAGAGGACATCGCCCCAAGTTGCTTCGGTTCCACGCTGTCGACAGGGCTATCCTGAGAGACTGGTTCTAGCATTATAAGAGCCTTCTCTTCAATCTGTCTGCCACTCAATCTTCTATCCACACGGATAGCTAACTGCATAGCAGTTTACAAAGCATCAGGTGCAGGATATGCAATGAGCAAATCTTTAACTCTTTCACTCAAACCTGCTAAAAACTGACTCTGACCTCTGTGGACCATCGTCTGAACTGGGTGCAATAACTCTCAGCATCAACAGAACCCTGTTTAATCCGTCTGAGCTCTGCCTCAGCTGATGTGACCCGATCAGGATCATCATATAACAACCCCATAGCAGAAAAAAATGCATCTAATGATGTCAAACAAGGATCATCAGGATGTAATGAAAATGCCCAGATTTGGGGTTCACTTCGCAATAAAGACATAATAATCCCCACATGCTGTAATTCACTCCCTGAGGATCTGGGTCCAAGCCGAAAATATAGTAAACATGCATTTTTAAACGTAAACAATTCCTGCCATTCACCAGAGAAAAACTCAGGTAATCCTACCTTAGGTTCTTCAGAGCGTGCTCCTGAGTAATTACTCATGTGCTGTTGCAGGTTGGCTACTTCCAAAATGAACCCTTGCAAGCATTGAGCAACTTCTTGGACGCTGTACATAATGAAGGAATCCGGGAATTTTTTTTTATATGTGTGGCTGGACAAACTGTTACGGAACTGCAACACAAAACTAGGATAGAAGGGGAAAACTGTTATGGACCTGGTGGTTAGGAGCACCCGGAACGACCTGATGGTTAAACTCACATAGAACAAGCTCTGGGAAGTGGGAACTCTGCTGACCGCAACCCCTAATCCTATCACACAACTAGAAATAGCCGTGGAGCGTACCTAACACGACCTAGACGCCTCTTCACAGCCTAAGAGCTAACTAGCCCTAAAGATAGAAAATAAAGCCTACCTTGCCTCAGAGAAATTCCCCAAAGGAAAAGGCAGCCCCCCACATATATTGACTGTGAGTTAAGATGAAGTCACAAACACAGAAATGAAACAGGTTTCAGCAAAGGGAGGCCAGACTTACTAAACAGACTGAGGATAGGAAAGGTATCTTTGCGGTCAGCACAAAAAACTACAAAAGACCACGCAGAATGTGCAAAAAGACCTCCGCACCGACTCACGGTGCGGAGGTGCCACTCTGCATCCCAGAGCTTCCAGCTAGCAGGGCAAGATCATGATAGCCAACTGGACAAGGAAACAATGAACAAATAAATAACTAGCAGGGACTTAGCTTCTGCTGGAGTAGACAGGTCACCAGAAAGATCCAGGAGCAAACTGAACCAGTACAAGAACATTGACAGCTGGCATGGAGTAACGATCTGAGTGGAGTTAAATAGAACAGCCAGCCAACGAATAAACTACGTCACCTGTGGAAGGAACCTCAGAAGCAGCAGCTCCACTCACAGCCACCAGAGGAAGTCCATGGACAGAACTCGCCGAAGTACCATTCATGACCACAGGAGGGAGTTCGAAAACAGAATTCACAACAGGACTGTATATGAGATGGGAGCCCTATAGGGGGGCTGTACTGTATATGTGTTTGGGGGGTGCCGTTTTGAAGTTCGCCTCAGGCAGCAGTGTGGCTAGGCTCACCCCTGGTTATGAGTTTAACCCCTTTACCCCCAAGGGTGGTTTGCACGTTAATGACCGGGCCAATTTTTACAATTCTGACCACTGTCCCTTTATGAGGTTATAACTCTGGAACGCTTCAACGGATCCCAGTGATTCTGACATTGTTCTCTCGAGACATATTGTACTTCATGATAGTGGTAAAAATTATTTGATAGTACCTGCATTTATTTGTGAAAAAAATGGAAATTTGGCGAAAATTTTGAAAATTTCGCCATTTTCCAACTTTGAATTTTTATGCAATTAAATCACAGAGATATGTCACACAAAATACTTAATAAGTAACATTTCTCTCATGTCTACTTTACATCAGCACATTTTTGGAACCAAAATTTTTTTTTTGTTAGGGAGTTATAAGGGTTAAAATTTGACCAGCAATTTCTCATTTTTACAACACCATTTTTTTTTTTAGGGACCACATCTCATTTGAAGTCATTTTGAGGGGTCTATATGATAGAAAATACCCAAATGTGACACCATTCTAAAAACTGCACCCCTCATGGTGCTCAAAACCATATTCAAGAAGTTTATTAACCCTTCTGGTGCTTCACAAGAATTTTTGGAATGTTTAAATAAAAATTAACATTTAACTTTTTTTTAACAAAAAATTTACTTCAGCTCCAATTTGTTTTATTTTACCAAGGGTAACAGGAGAAAATGGACCCCAAATGTTATTGTACAATTTGTCCTGAGTACACTGATACCCCATATGTGGGGGTAAACCACTGTTTGGGCGCATGGGAGAGCTCGGAAGGGAAGGAGCGCCGTTTGACTTTTCAATGCAAAATTGACAGGAATTGAGATGGGACGCCATGTTGCGTTTGGAGAGCCACTGATGTGCCTAAACATTGAAACCCCCCACAAGTGACACCATTTTGGAAAGTAGACACCCTAAGGAACTTATCTAGATGTGTTTTGAGCGCTTTGACCCACCAAGTTTTGTATTTTCCCGAGGGTAACAGGAGAAATTGGACCCCAAAATTTGTTGCCCAATTTGTCCTGAGTGCGATTGTACACAATATGTGGGGGGAACCATTGTTTGGGCGCATGGGAGGGCTCAGAAGGGAAGGAGCGCCATTTGGAATGCAGACTTTGATGGAATGGTCTGCAGGTGTCACATTGCATTTGCAGAGCCCCTAATGTACCTAAACAGTAGAAACCCCCCACAAGTGACCCCATATTTGAAACTAGACCCCCCAGGGAACTCATCTAGATGTGTTGTGAGAGCTTTGAACCCCCAAGTGTTTCACTACAGTTTTTTTCCCCACAAAAATTATTTTTTAGCACCCAGTTTTGTATTTCCCCAAAGGTAACAGGAGAAATTGGACCCTAAAAGTTGTTGTCCTATTTGCCCTGAGTACGCTGATACCCCATATGTTGGGGTAAACCCCTGTTTGGGCACACGGGAGAGCTCGGAAGGGAAGGAGCACTGTTTTACTTTTTCAACGCTGAATTGGCTGGAATTGAGATCAGACGCCATGTCGTGTTTGGAGAGCTGTTATGATCTGGTGTCCTAGGAGCAGCATACTCTGGAGAAGGTGGTACATGTACTGACCGCAGACCCTGAACTTAACACCGCAACTAGAAGTAGCCGTGGGACGTACCTAACACTCCCTAGACACCTCGACACAGCCGGAGGACTAAATACCCCTAAAGATAGAAACGGGAAAACTATCTTGCCTCAGAGAAAATCCCCAAAGGATAGACAGCCCCCCACAAATAATGACTGTGAGAGGAGAGGGAAATGACATACGCAGACTGAAATCAGGATTTAGCAAAGGAGGCCATTCTAGCTAAAAACAAAGAATAGGACAGAATACTATGCGGTCAGTATTAAAACACTAGAAAATATCCACCACAGAAAATACAAAAACTCCACATCTGACTAAAGACATGGAGGGTATATCTGCATCTCCAGAGATTCCAGCTTGGCTGAGAAAATCCTTACACAGACAAATCTGGACAAGGCAAAACATGGAAATGCACTGAACTATAAAGCCCACAGCATGTGGACTGCAAAAACAAAGCCAGAACTTATCTTTGTTGAAATGAACAGCAAAACAGGAGAGACCAGGCAGGGATGTGAATCCTCCAAAAACAATGGACAACTGGCACTGACTAAAGAATCAAGCAAGACTAAATAGCCCAGTCGTAATTGCAAAAAGTGGACACACCTGATGAATGCTGCGATCCAAAGACAGCAGCACTACCACTCATAACCACCGGAGGGAGCCCAAGAGCAGAATTCACACCAGAGAACCCCTGATGTGCCTAAACAGTGGAAACCCCCCAATTATAATTAAAACCCTAATCCAAACACACCCCTAACCCTAATTCCAACGGTAACCCTAACCACACCTTTAACCCTGACACACCCCTAACCCTAATTCCAACGGTAACGCTAACCACACCTCTAACCCTGACACACCCCTAACCCTAATCTCAACCCTATTCCCAACTGTAAATGTAATCTAAACCCTAACCCTAACTTTAGCCCCAACCCTAACTGTAGCCCCAACCCTAGCCCTAACTCAAACCCTAGCCCTAACCCTAGCCCTAATGGGAAAATGGAAATAAATACTTTTTTTAATGTTTCCCTAACTAAGGGGGTGATGAAGGGGGGTTTGATTTACTTTTATAGCAAGTTTTTTAGCGGATTTTTATGATTGGCAGCCGTCACACACTGAAAGACGCTTTTTATTGCAAAAAATATTTTTTGCGTTACCACATTTTGAGAGCTATAAATTTTCCATATTTTGGTCCACAGAGTCATGTGAGGTCTTGTTTTTTGCGGGACGAGTTGTCGTTTTTATTGGTAACATTTTCGGGCACGTGACATTTTTTGATCGCTTTTTATTCCGATTTTTGTGAGGAAGAATGACCAAAAACCAGCTATTCATGAATTTCTTTTGGGGGAGGCGTTTATATCGTTCCGCGTTTGGTAAAATTGATAAAGCAGTTTTATTCTTCGGGTCAGTACGATTACAGCGACACCTCATTTATATCATTTTTTTTATGTTTTGGCACTTTTATACGATAAAAACTATTTTACAGAAAAAATAATTATTTTTGCATCGTTTTATTCTCAGGACTATAACTTTTTTGCTGATGATGCTGTATGGCGGCTCGTTTCTTGCGGGATAAGATGACGTTTTCAGTGGTATCATGGTTATTTATATCTGTCTTTTTGATCGCGTGTTATTCCACTTTTTGTTCGGCGGTATGATAATAAAGCGTTGTTTTTTTGCCTCGTTTTTTTTTTTTTCTTATGGTGTTTACTGAAGGGGTTAACTAGTGGGCCAGTTTTATAGGTTGGGTCGTTACGGATGCGACGATACTAAATATGTGTACTTTTATTGTTTTTTTTTTTTTATTTAGATGAAGAAATGTATTTATGGGAATAATATTTTTTTTTTTTCATTATTTAGGAATATTTTTTTTTATTTTTTTTACACATTTGGAAATTTTTTTTTTTTACTTTTTTATTTTGTCCCAGGGGGGGACATCACAGATCGATGATCTGACAGTTTGCACAGCACTCTGTCAGATCACTGATCTGACATGCAGCACTGCAGGCTTCACAGTGCCTGCTCTGAGCAGGCTCTGTGAAGCCACCTCCCTCCCTGCAGGACCCGGATCCGCGGCCATCTTGGATTTGGGGCTGGAGCAGGCAGGGAGGGAGGTAAGACCCTCGCAGCAACGCGATCACATTGCGTTGCTGTGGGGGGCTTAGGGAAGCCCGCAGGGAGCCCCCTCCCTGCGCGATGCTTCCCTGTACCGCCAGCACATCGCGATCATCTTTGATCGCGGTGTGCCGGGGGTTAATGTGCCGGGGGCGGTCCGTGACCACTCCTGGCACATAGTGCCGGATGTCAGCTGCGATAGGCAGCTGACACCCGGCCGCGATCGGCGGCGCTCCCCCCGTGAGCACTGCCGATCGCATATGACGTACTATCCCGTCGGTGGTCATATGGGCCCACCCCACCTCGACGGGATAGTACGTCTAATGTCAGAAAGGGGTTAAAGAAGGCACTGGGGGCTGACATCTTGTGTTCACAGCAGTAGACGACACTATCAGTGTAATAATACGGCACCCCATGGTCATAGGAGATCATAGACCGCCGCGGACCCTATCTCTAACATTCCAGCAGCATTAGCAGTGAGCTGGGAACGCCTCTGTGGGCTGCACAATTCACTGCTGGAGGTGTGACTGGCCGCCATTTTATTATAGTCCTGTGCTATCTGCCGAGCTCCACTTACTCTCTATCACAGGAGAGAAGCGCTCACTGGAGCCAGAGGATGGAGAGTGGGAAGTGCGAGTGATTTACCTCCGTGCTCCTCTGTACTCCAGGCCCTGCACTGTGCATCCTGAACAGACATCCTCTGCTCCTCACAAGCTGCCCTGTGTCCTTCTCCTGCTCTGTCTCCGCCTCCCCATTCACACAGTCCCAGTGATCTCTGGTAAGCTGCACTCACAGCCTGCAGAGAGGGAGCTGATACCTGGAGAGAAAGAGCAGGACAGCTGACAGGACAGTGACTAAGGTGGGGGATGGCAAGAATGTTATTCACAAAATGGGAGAGAAGTAGCATGCACACAGCAGGGATCATAGATCCTTCCCCCATATATCTCTTCTGTGATCTCCCATAGTTCAGCACACTGCTTTCCTGAAATACTGTGCTCCTGTCACCCTGCTCCTTCCGCCATATATCTCCTCTATGTGTAAGAGGGTGAACTGTAGTCCCACTGAGAGGGCACTAGGACCCTGTGGTTTTTGCCTGTTGCAGCAGAGGACAGACCTCCCAGAGACAATGTGTGCTGCGGGGTGGGGTCTAGTGTCTCGAGTGTAAAGTGAAAGTAGGAAGTGAGAGCTGAGAGAGAAAAGGCGGGAAGAAAAGGAGAAGCTGCTCTGAGATCTTAAAAAGAGACTGTGTGGATTTACTGCAAGTGTTTTTGGAGGAAAAGAAGCTTTTGAGAGACTTTTTGTTGCTAACGTTCCCCTGGAGAAGAGCTAACCTTTTGTTTAACTCTGTGAGAGACTTGTGTTGCTAACGTTTCCTGGAGAGGAGCTAACCCTTTATCTAAGAAAAGACGGAGACTTTGCTAAGAACCCAGTACGAATTTGGAAGTCTGTGGATTCCCTGTGCATTGAGTGGAGGAACAAGTCTGGACAGACTGCTGATACAGAGACGGACGGATTGTCGTGGAACCATTCCTAGGAGCTACAGAAGCAGAGACTACATCGTGAGACCACTAACTAAGTCCCCGGCGTTTGGGCTCGGCATCGGCCGACAAGACAAGAGGAGCTTGCTGTAACTTATTGGCGCTGAAGATATGAACTGGCTACAGCCTCTGCGGATTCCTGCCTGAGAGGAAATCCATCTCAGGATACGGTACCATAGTTATAGATACCCGTGTATCTCTGCTCAGAGTGTTAAATTGTTACTTTAGAGGTGTATCTTATATTAGAGTTGTGTAAGTTATACTCAATGTGCCATTCCAGGGGCTCCCTTAATAACACTACATTCAATTTACACTTGTTCCTGTTTTTAGTTGCCTGTTAGGTAAATTTCTTACTAGTCTGCTGTAGTACACAGTTCTCAGGAGACCTTTGAGTGGCACAGTGATTTCAGCTGCTGCTGAATTAGTGTATCTTTGGGGTGCATCTGCCTTAATATTCTCCATATTACCTTGATTAATTTGCCTTTGAGTAAATACCGTTGGAGATTTCTGCCTTGGTCTTGGTTTGTGACTCACTGGATCTTATTCGGACCTCTGGTCATTACATTTTTGGCGTAGTCGGCAGGATCCAGTGTTTGTCATGGACGAGGGCGAGGGTGGAAATGACCCCGCTGTATCCGCATCCTCGGGGATTGGGGTTCCCCTGGCAGCCGCTGCAACTCCGGGAGGGTATGTGCCTGTAGGAGCTTTACTTCAGCACATGCCGAAATACGATGGGCGCAATATGGCGTTGCAAGATTGGGCTGAGAGAATCCGGAGTATTCTGCGCATGTGTAATTTGACCCCCGCGTTACGCGCTGAGCTGGCATTAAATGCACTGGAGGGTGATATTAGGCGTATGGTGATGGTGCGCCCAGAATCAGAGAGGGATACATTAGAAAAGATTTTGGAACTGTTAGAGGGGAGTTTGGGGGGCCGAGCGCGTGTGGCCCAGCTTCGGTCCCTATTCTTTAATCGTCCCCAGAGAGAGTGTGAGTCCCTGATGCAGTACTCTAATATTTTACAAGAGATGTTGAATGAGATGCAGCGACTAGACCCGGGGGCCATGGGGGCGTTCCGGGAGGTAGACCGCTTGCTCCGGGACCAATTCATCACCGGTTTAGCCCATAGACTTCTCCGGGACAAGCTGTTGGAAATGGCCCGGGTTGCACCAGAGTTATCTTTCTGGCAGATTTACCGAGCTGCAGTGGAAAGGGAAGAGAAATCAGCCTATGTTCCCAAGGGGTCAGTGAACAGTGCCCAGCTGGAGGAAGGTGTGTCATCAGGGTCGGGGGGAGAGGGGCTTGTAAGCGTGGTACAAGCTTTGCGTGCTGAGGTGAAGGAGTTGAAGCTGAAATTGTCTCAACTGACAGTTGATCCCGCCTCTACCACCTCACGGGAACCTCCTGCCCCACCCCCTGGAACGGTGACCCCGCAAATGGCCAGGTCGTCCTATCAGAATGAGTCAAGCCCTCGCCCACGAGGAACAATCACCTGCTGGAAGTGTGGCCGCCAGGGACACATCTCGCGTTACTGCCGGGCGCTTACAGCCCCAGAAACCCCGTCGCCGGCTTTAAACTTCTGGCCACTGCCATGAGAGGGCAAGCAGCAGCGGCCCCACCCACACAAAGCCCTCGACAGAATGAACAAGATTTGTTTGCATGTAGTCCAGTGATAGAAGCAGAGTTTGAAGGGCGGAAGATGAGGTGCTTGGTTGACACGGGATCCGAATGTACTATAATGCCTCTAGAAGTATATGAGAGATACTTCAGTCGACTAGTGATTCCAGAGGATGGCCGAGTGATACGACTGACCGCCGCAAATAATGGTCAATTGTCAGTCAAAGGGATCGTGTGGATGCAACTAAAAATGTTTGGTCAAGAGCTGGGGCAGAAAGGGGTAGTACTGGTGGATCACCCCCCTAGAAGAGGGATGGAAGTGACGCTCGGAATGAACGTGCTGCGAGATTTGAATCACCAGATGTATGCCAGTGAAGGACCCCGATACTGGACCCGTGCGACAAGACATCGACCCACACAGAGAATTCTACACCGTCTAGTGCTGAGTTGCGACTTGCTGAAAAGTGCGGTCCCAGGTGGCCGGGTGGGCCGGGTCCGAGTGACTTCGAGGGCCCCGATCCTGCTGGGACCCAGACAAGAGGAACTCTTAATGCTGCCTGTGGGAGCTGCACAGAGATTGAATGGGCTTGAAGTGCTACTTGAGCCCGCCCGAGAGGGTTCCTCATTTGCCAAGGTACATGTGGCCCGGTCTTTGGCGATTGTGAAGAATGGACGAGTGCCGGTCCGATGCATCAATGTTTTAGATGAAGCTGTTGCAATTCCCGCTGGGACCATACTGGCTGAACTGTTCGTGCCGGCAGAGAAGGTGCCGGAAAATGCAGGGTTCAAATTGCGACCAGACCAACAGTCATCCTGGACATTCGCGGTCGAGGTAGGCCGGACTGAACCTCCTACGGAGGAATGGAATGTTCATGTGATCATGGAGCAGATGGGAGTGGATCGGGAGAAGCTGACCCCCGTGCAGTTGGAGCAGTTGGAGAGAGTTTTGTGGGAACATCAAGAGACATTTTCCCGACATGGAGAGGACTTCGGGTGTACCCAGACGATTGAGCATGAGATCACCAACGGGGGATACTCCACCCATTAGAGAAAGATATCGTCAAATTCCTCCGGCGCTCTATCAAGAGGTGAAGAGCATGGTGGCCAGTATGCTGGACAACCAAGTGATCCGAGAGAGCCGGAGTCCCTGGGTGGCCCCTGTAGTCTTGGTCCGCAAGAAGGATGGGACACTCCGATTTTGTGTGGACTATCGGAAATTGAATGCCCACACCGTACGGGACGCATATCCTTTACCCCGTATTGAAGAATCCCTGTCGGCCCTGGGTCGGGCCAAGTATTTCTCAACGTTGGATTTGGCAAGCGGGTACTGGCAGGTCCCAATGGCTGAAAAAGATCGGGCCAAGACAGCGTTTGTCTTGCCAATGGGGCTCTTTGAGTTCAACCGGATGCCCTTTGGCCTCGCTACCGCCCCAGGAACCTTCCAACGCCTGATGGAACATTGCTTGGGCGATCTAAAT